>NW_022589706.1:39319707-39454917 GCF_004348235.1 Phoca vitulina
TGTGTGTGTGTGTGTGTGTGTGTGTGTGTGTGTGTGTGTGTGTGTGCGTGTACCTGGAGGTGGGCACTGTTGTTTTTCCAAAACTAATATGCCTTATATGTTCGGGTTATGCTCTTTGCAATAATTCACTGTATATTTGGCTGTGATGTGGTTTACTTTTCTACCATCTTTGTAATTTTATGTATTCCACCTTCTTTGTGTGAATTCATGTATTATGTAGCAAAATACAAGAGAAATGGGACTATTTGCAATGTCATATGGAAAAATCTTTTAATAAATATGTCTGTCCCCACCTTTTCCCCCCAAGCAACAGCAAGACATACTGTGTTAATATTTTTAATGTTTTCTATAATTTAAAAATGTATAGCTTTAATTGTTATTTTCTTAACCATGTTACAATTTTTCTAAATTAGTTTTATCCTGGGGCGCCTGGGTGGCTCAGTCGTTAAGCATCTGCCTTCGGCTCAGGTCATGATCCCAGTGTCCTGGGATCAAGCCCCGCATTGGGCTCCCTGCTCCGCAGGAAGCCTGCTTCTCCCTCTCCCACTCCCCCTGCTTGTGTTCCCTCTCTTGCTGTGTCTCTCTCTGTCAAATAAATAAATAAAATCTTTAAAAAAATAATAAAAATAAAAAATAAATTAGTTTTATCCTAAAATACCGAATGTTCTGACCTTTTATAGATGTTTTTGTTTCAAGTAATTTTAAATTATGCTTGATACAGATTTTCCAATAAACTTTCCAGTCAATTTATTTTCTCTTTCTTACAAATAGTTTTTTCTTAAATTTTAGCAATATTCTTAATTCTAAAATTAAGTACAATTAATTCAAATCAAACTTTATCATGATAGGATATGGGGAAATTGCTGTGCTTATGTACCAGGTACTTTTTTTTTTTTTTACTGACTTTGATTTATTTCTAGGTAGTTCAAATATAAGAAATGAAGTCAAAGGTTGTTTGAAATCCATCTACAAAATGATTAAACAGGCTCTCCCCAGTTCTTAGAAGATTTTAGCACCTGACTTACTGTCTTTCTACCATTAGTTCTATGATCAGTCTTTTTTATGTATCTTCTTAGAACAGTGGTTATTGACCAGTCCTGCACATTAGAGTTACCTGGACAATTTTAATGAAAAACTGATTTCTGAGCCCTACACTAGTCCAAATAAGAATCTCTGGGGGTTAGGTGTGAGCATTTTGGTTTTGTTTGTTTGTTTAATTTTAGGTTCTCTAGGTGATTCTAATGTGTCACCAGATTTAAAATGCTAATTTAGAAACTGATCCACCAAACTGATTTCATGACCTACTAATGGGACTCAACCTATGGTTTGAAAACACTGCTCTAGATCTTACCATTACTTCCAAAAATCTCAACTTCCAGCATGCTACTAACCCCCATTCTGGGTCACTCTGTCATGCCTAGCCTAACAATTCTTTGACTGTCCCAGGATCTCCAGACAATCGATTCTCTCACCTATCCTTTGTCTAGAAGTCCCTCGCTTTCCTTTTTATCTAGCATAGGCATCATTTTCTTTGCATATACCCTAAATTCTCTTATCCCTCTAAACTGAAAACTCAAATCTTGTTTGTATCCAACCATTCCAACTACGCTGCATCTGTACCTAAGCAGCTGAACGGGACTCGAGAAAAAACCAACCATGCGGACTCTTTTCACTTGAAACTTAAGGCCCTGAAAATCAAGGGCCCACAGCACTGTGTGAGGATCTGTACACATTTTCCTGGTCAATTCACAATCTCTCAACAAACATTTCACACCTTCTCTTCTCAGACCTTCAGTCCTCCCTCTTCCTTCTTGCTCTCAGGTTGTTTCCTTTTTCACTGAGAAAATGGAAACAGTAAGGAAACTTTCTCACCCTCCCAAATCTATTAACAGTAGATTTGGAGACATCCGTATCTTTATAACTTCCTATTCTAACACAAACCATCTCTACCTCTAGCTATTTTATCTAGTTGTGATCAGCATTCATTCCTTCTACTACTCAAAAGACTCCTGCATTTAACCCCACGTTCCTGAGTCATTTTGGCTCTATTGGCTTGTTCGAACTTGCGTGCATACCTCCCATTTTTAATCTCCCATTTTAAAACCCTCCCAGACCCAACCATTCCATTTTTTGCACCCTTCAGAGCAAAAAAAAATCTTTAAAAGGTGTTATCTATACTCACTTCATCCCCTCTTTATACCCACCTTTCCTTCTTAAACTATCCAATCAAGCTTTATTCCCATTACTCCAAACCATTTTTGTCAAGGTACTAAGAACCCCTATGTGTTCTTTATTTCCTTTTTCACACATAATGTCTCCAGTTAGTGCTTTTTGCGATATTTTGTTCTTACTTGATACTGCTTCTGTCCTCCTTTGAGGAAGGATTGGGGATAGATAGAGCTTTAAAATAAATGCATTTGAAGATAAGATTAAGGACTTCTTCCAGAAGGCATCAGAAAAAGAGATTGCAAATGTAAAAGAAAAGCATTATGGAGGATGTGTGTCAGAGTGCCAACATCTAGGTAATAATGAGCCTTAGAAGAGAGAAATAATTAGGAATGCAAAAACTATTTTAAGAAATAATGGAAGTAAATGTCACTAAATCAAAGGATACAGTCTGAGGTCTTTATTAAAAGGGCTCAGAAAAAGCCAAGTAGGAGAGAAGGGAAAAACCCACATTTAGATACAATATTAAAGACAAGGAAAGAAATTTTAAAAGCCCCAGAGAGAAACGGTTCACCTGAAAAGGAACAAGGATTGTCGGTGAAGTCTATTTTACTAATAAAAAGAGAAGGAAGGACAAAACAAGAGGAAGGGAGGGAGGGAGGAAGGAAGGGAGGGAGGGGGGAAGGAAGGAAGGAAGGGAGGGAGGAAGGGAGGGAGGGAGGGAGGGAACAAGGGAAGGGAGGAAGGAAGGGAGGGAGGGAGGGAGGGAACAAGGGAAGGAAGGAAAATCCGTAACAATTCAGACCAAAACTGGATAATGACAACATGTTAGATGGAAGAACATGAGAAGTTGAATATTTGTGTTATTGGGAGAAGATACTAATATTTCAGAAGTCAACAGGGTGAAATAACACAGCTATGAGTCTTAAAAGCAACTATCATATTACAGTAATCACTTACCTAGAACTTTATTCTTCCCAGGTGCTATTCTGAGAATTTTACATATGTTAACTCCTTTAATTCCCACAATAATCATATTCTTCTTTATTCTCATTTTATAGACGAGAGCACAGGCAAGATTTGCCTGTGGACATATAACTATTAATGGTGAATTCACTTTTAGACAATTTGTTAAGTGATTTAACATTTAAACCAGCACAAGAAAACATGATCCCTGCAGTGGAAAGCAAGAAAACAGAAAAAAAGAAAGCATATTAGAAGATGTGAAACAAGATGGCAGAAGTAAATCTTTATATAAGAGTGGCCACAATAAATGTAAGTGGATGAATTTCTTCAATTAAATGGCAGAGTCAGATTGGATTTAAAAAACAGTATGTCAGCTACAAGAGAGATGTTTAAAATAAAAAGACAGAAAATTTGAAAATAAAAGGAAAAGATTCACCAGGCACATGGGAACCAAAAGAAAACTAGAGTACTAATCTTATCTGACTAGATAGAATTTTAGGGAAAAGAAAAAAGAAAAAATCAAGGTGTTACATACTGGTGAACAAGAACAACAATAGAACATAAAGATACAGCCATTACAAACACACAACTATATGTGTATATGTACATATAGAAAGTTTCACACCCAACAAACAGAACACACATTTTCTTCAAGTACATCTCTTACATTTAAAAATAGACCATATAGGGGCGCCTGGGTGGCTCAGATGGTTAAGCGTCTGCCTTTGGCTCAGGTCATAATCTCAGGGTCCTGGGAACGAGTCCCACATCAGGCTCCTTGCTTAGCAAGGAGCCTGCTTCTCCCTCTGCCTGCCACTCCCCCTGCTTGTGCTCTCCCTCTCTCTCTCTCTGGCAAATAAATAAATAAAATCTTTAAAAATAAATAAATAAATAAAAATAGACCATATAAAATAAGTCAATCAGAGAAAGACAAGTATATGATCTCACTGATATAAGGAATTTGAGAAACAAGACAGGATCATAGGGGAAGGGAGGGAAAAATGAAGCAAGATGAAACCAGAAAGGGAGACAAGCCATAAGAGACTCTTAATCTCAGGAAACAAACTGAGGGTTGCTGGAGAGGAGGGTGGTGGGAAGGATGGGGTGGCTGGGTGATGGACACTGGGGAGGGTATGTACTATGGTGAGCGCTGTGAATTGTGTAAGACTGATGAATCACAGACCTGTACCCCTGAAACAAATAATACATTATATGTTAGAAAAAATAAAATTAAAATTAAAAAATAAAAATAGACAGTATATTAGCCTTTAAAGGAAGGCCTCAAATTCAAAAGGATTAAATCATATAAATCATTTATTTGACCATAGTGCATAAAATTAGAAAATCATTGTGTTTGGAAACTAAAAAATGTCTTTCTAAATTATCCTCTGATATAGATGAAAATCATAAAATGAAATAATTTAGACTGATAAGTAAATGATAACAAAGCCACTGGCATCAAAATTGTGGGACACAGCTAAAGTAGGAGTAGAGGGAAACTATAACTTAAATATGTTATTCAGGAAATAAAAACCTGTTAACAAATGAGCAAGGATTTAATTCAAGAGATTAGGAAGAGGTAACAGCAACCCTTGCTCTCTCCCCCTCCTCAAAATAATAGATAAATAATGAAGAACAGAAAACAATGTTAGAGAACAATAACATCAACCACAAAAGTTGAGATGAACAAACCAAGAGTTGGATCTATAAAAGGACTGATCAATAAACTTTATTTGAAATAAGACTTATCAAGAAAAATATTGCAAAATTCAAAACGAAAAGGAAAATAATTACAAATATGTCAGGTATCAAGAAAATGAAAGTATGAAGAATGGCTATATGCTAATATAATGTGTGAAATACATAAAATCCATGAAAATAAAAAATGCTGAAATTTGGTGCAGGAAATAATATAGAACTCAACTAGAACAATATGTGATAAAGAAATTGAGAGACAATCAAATATAAATGTGTGGGGTTGTATATTTCTTAGTTATAAGCTAATAAACATATCTCTGTTTACTAGATGCTGGTAGAAAATAGGAGACTCCTGGGTCAGAGACAAAGGCCTTTATTACTTACGGCACAGCAAGCAGCATAAGCATCATGTCTGTACTGGTTCTCCTTAACTGCCCCCCAAACACCATGGGGGGAGGGAGTATGGCCCAGATGAATACCAACATGCAGAGTTTCCTGTCACAGCCCAGGAACACTAAGTTTAGGGAATCCATTTCTTTTACAAGCAGTAAATAAGCCTGCTCTTTGTCTGAGAAGGAGACATTGCCGCATCCCTCCCTGTTGCTCACAGCAAACACAATGCTCACTGCAAACACAATGCTCACTGCAAACACAATGCTGAAACATGGTGTGGGTGAAGATCGATTAGGGCCTTGCATTCTTTGCATGCCCCCAGGAATATACAGGGATGTTCAGAATCCATGGCAGCCTCTCCCAAGGATAATCCCCCACCTAGACTGTATATGTTCTTGGCCAAACTTAAGTTTTTATGTAAGTATGCCACTCCATTGGCCATGCTGTTTAATCTGACCAACAGAGGCTGGGACCAAACCTATTCAATTTGTCGCATATAGTATTAGTTAAGGCTAATATCAATAAAGATTCTAAGCAGCAGGAAGAGGCTAACCAGCAGTACTGACATCAATCATGCTTCCCAGGATCCCACACACAGCCGACTGTGAATAAATATGGGGAGCAGTGGGTATTATTTTAGACATCCAGGATATAGTCTAAGGTCAATCTGTTACTCGTTATGACTCTTGCAATGTAGACTGATCTGCTAATCCCTGGTATCATTGTCAATGGGGCAATAGATGAGCCAAAAAAATAGATGAGCCTCATCCACAATGGAGAGATAGGCTGTGGCCATCTCCCCCCCACTTACAGGTAGCCCAAAGAGTCACAAGTCACTCTAGTTTGGGGTTTATTTTGAAACTTGATTTGGATCATTACACTGGTTTGGTTAAGAAACATGGACCACGTCACTGAGTGGTTGGAGCCTTGATAGGCATACATGGCATAAACCAAGTCTGCTCAGCAGTCAGAAGCCTATGTATTTGCATCAATCAGATTTTTAAAAGATTGTACTAAAAAAAAAAAGAAGATTGTGCTGGTCTGTGTGTTTGTACATAGACAAGGCAGAGTCCATGTTTAGTATTAGGCATAACAAGATGGTTGAAGAGCAGCCATGCCCGTGTGAATTTTTCTGTTCTCATAGCACGTGGACAGGGATGACAGATACAGAAGCAGGTTAGATTGCCAGCCACTGCAGTTTCTTGATTCAGGCAGACCATACGATTTTTTGCCAGGCTGCAGTGTAGGCTCTTTGTAGGGGACAAAGAGAGCATTCATTGCTATTGGTTTGGGCCCGCTCAAAGAATGCTGATTTGTGGATTAGCAGATATAAAGGACCTAATAGAATGCTCAATAGAGGCACATACTGTCTCCTGTTCCCAAAAAGTCCCACAAGATGCTCAACCTCCTTTTTGGTTGGGGCATGGCTGGAGATACAACACTTTTTCCTGAGGTGCCAGAGGAATTGAGCGTTGTGAATCTGCCCTTACAGTCCCAAGAAACTTCGCTTAGCAAATAGGCCTCTGAATTTTGTAGGGGGTTATCGGCCACCCCTACTGGTGAAGGTGTGAGAGTCAGAGGCCTTGAAACAGAGGCTTCGGACTTGCCAACCAACGGGATATCATCCTCAGGTGGAAAACTGTGAAATCAGAGCGTAGATGCACCCATGCTAAATCTTGGCTCGCCTGCTCGTGACAAATGGCAGCAAGTTTGTCCCACAAGCGTGTCTCTACTTTCTGCTCTTCCCTAATTCGGATAATCTCCTCTGACACTTACGGGATGGGAATATAAGCATATAACGCCTCAATTCCTACTATTCATTCAGATGTGCAAGCAACAACACTGCAGTGAATTACACCAAAAAGTCTCACTAATAAGTCATATTAGCTTCTCTTCCCCATGCAGAACCCTGTCCAAATCACATCTGTTAAATCTAAGCATCCTTTGGACCAGGTAGGATGGTGACTTGGATGCCTATATCCAAGGGAGCTATAGAAATTTGAGTCCCTCCCGTCCCTGAAGTTTCTCAGTATATTTGTACAGAGGGTGTATGGTCTTCAGTCTTCCATGGGAACAGGGAGACCTTGACCCAATCGTTTGGTTCCTTAAGGTAGCAGGACTTTCCTGAGGTCAGGACAGAGGAGGGAGAAATCAGAGGGCACAGAGAACAGCTCTCTTCATCAGGCAAAGGCTTGTGTTGGTTTTTACTTTCAAGGGGCTGATGGTGGCTCAGGCTCGACCAAACAAAACCAAAATTCTGGATCCTTCCTACTGACATCATTTATCTCAGCTTTGGAGCTCTCTTGACCTAGCAGCCAAAGTCAATTTGCCTTTTAACTGGGGTCCCAGGGCTTGCTGCTCCAGTGTCAAGATGATGTCTCGTTGCCCACCTGAGGAGAAGAACACCATTCAGACAGCTTGTTCCAAACCCACCTCTCATTGCTCAGACTCTAAATATTCATGAACAGGACTGAATAAAATACTATAGGACTGTTGGGTGAGAATATTCACTACCAGTTTCTGTGTAAT
This sequence comes from Phoca vitulina, assembly GCF_004348235.1. Taxonomy (NCBI): domain Eukaryota; kingdom Metazoa; phylum Chordata; class Mammalia; order Carnivora; family Phocidae; genus Phoca; species Phoca vitulina. The sequence continues at coordinate 39,327,460 of NW_022589706.1, forward strand.
CTCCTCATATCCCCTCACCTTGTCCTTTCTCTGCCAGGTAGCCACATCTGACAGCAGCCTATCCTTGCTGTGCAAACTGTGAAGAACAGTGAGTGGTCTGAGATTCTGTCCTGTTCACAACCTGGCAGGTTAGCCTTCACAGGTTCATGAGTGCCGGCAGAAGACACGAGACTTCTGGGTCAGAAACAAAGCTCTTTATTACTGCACACACAGCAGGCAGCAATTACACCAATTCCTCATGTCCCCACATCCCCCGAGGACCAACAGGAAGCTCATGTCCTCAAATCCCATGGGGACCACACAGGTAGACCTAGATGGGTGCTGCACATAGAGTGGGTTTATATCACAGCTGAGGAACGAGAATTTAGGAAACTTCCATCTTCTACATGAGGCTTCAAGCAAACCTGCCCAACCATTGCCCTGGGGGGAGACATTATCTTTTTTAAATTGGACAGCAAACAAATCTGCCCCCTGGTCTGGAGTGACACTATCTCTATCTTCCAAAGCTAGACAAACATCCCTGAAAGATAGTCTGGAACAAAAAACTGTCAGGGCCTCTGAGGCAGAGGCAGAAGGAAAGCTCCGTGGAAAATTACCTCCCAACACTTGTAATGTTAACTTCTTTTATTGTGGTAAAATATGCATAAAATTTACCATATTAACACATTTTAAGTGTACCATACAAACTCTGATTAATGCACTTTCAATTTTCTAGTATTTATTCAGATTTTTTTTTAATCTGTGCTTGTAAGTGGGACTGACCCATAGTCATCTTTTGTGTGAAAGCAGCATTGTCTGGCTTTGATATCATAGTTATATTGACTTCCTAGAATGAGTTATGAGATGTCTTTTTTCCCATGCTCTGGAATCCTTTGCATTACATGGGAATTGTTGGCTCCTTGAAAGTTTGTTAGAGCTGACTCATGAATTCACCTGGGCAGCCATCTTTTTTTGAGGAAAATGTTTGACCACCTTTTCAGTTTCTTCAACAAATACCGATCTATTCAGATATTCTCCCCCATCTTGAGTCAGTTTTGGTAATTCAGTTTTTCTGGAAAATCTGTTTCATCTAGATTTTAAAAAATCCATACCTTAGTAATTTCTCTTTTCTTGTGAAATGTGTGTGTGTGTGTCTTCACTGATTGACCAGAGATTGGCCATTTTTTCCCCTAAGAATCAACTTTTTGTTGATCAGATCTACTGCTTGATTTGTTTTCTGTTTCATTGACTTCTCTTTTCATTCCTTCCTTATTTCTGCTTTTTTTGTTTTTGTTTTCATTCTTGAGTTACATACTTAGTTCATTTTCTTTTTCTTTTTCTTTTTTTTTTAAAGATTATTTATTTATTTATTTGACAGAGAAAGACACAGCGAGAGAGGGAACACAAGCTGGGGGAGTGGGAGAGGGAGAAGCAGGCTTCCCGTGGAGCAGGGAGCCCGATGCGGGGCTAAATCCCAGGACCCTGGGATCATGACCTGAGCCAAAGGCAGACGCTTAACGACTGAGCCACCCAGGCGCCCCTACTTAGTTCATTTTCAATCTTTCTTATTTTCTAATGTATTCATTAAAGACTACAACATTTCCTCTGAGAACTTCAGGCTGCACCCCTACAGGGTTTTTAATCATTATTTGTCATTGCTTTCTAAATAGATTCCAATTTCAGTTCTGAATTATTTCTTAACTGGGGTCACTACATAGTTTATCATCCAAATTGGGACACTTTTGCAATGAAATATATATATTATGTCAGGACAATAGGTAAAAGTCAGGACTATTTTGAGTGAACTGGGAAATATGGTCACCTTATTTTTTTTTTTTTAAAGATTTATTTATTTGAGAGAGAGAGAGAGAGCATGAGTGGGAGGGGCAGAGGAAAGGGGGAGAGAATCTTAGACTCCACGCTGAGTGCGGAGCCCAACCGGGGGGCGGGGGGGGGGGTGCGGCTTGATCTCATAAGGCTGAGATTATGACCTGAGCCGAAACCAAGAGTGGGATGCTTAACCAACTGCGCCACCCAGGCGCCCCGTATGGTTACCCTATTTTTAACACAAGAGTTATTAAAAAGGAAGTTTTTAATTTTTCACATAGTAGTTACAAATTTTAAATTCAATAGAATTTTGATCAATGAATGTGGTCTGCATGGATCTTGTTTTTCGAAATTTATTGAGGTTTGGGTTTTTTTGGCCTAAAACTTGATTAGTCTTTGTGACTGTTTCCAATAGTTTTGTACAGAATGTGTATTTTCTGTCTGTCGGGTACACATCTCTTGATATCTTTTATTTTTATTATTATTATTTTTTTAAGATTTTATTTATTTGACAGACAGAGACATAGCGAGAGAGGGAACACAAGCAGGGGGGGTGAGAGAGGGAGAAGCAGGCTTCCCGCCGAGCAGGGAGCCCGATGTGGGGCTCGATCCCAGGACTCTGGGATCGTGACCTGAGCCGAAGGCAGATGCTTAACGACTGAGCCACCCAGGCGCCCCTATTTTTATTATTTTTTAAAAGATTTTATTTATTTGAGATAGAGCGAGCTAATGAGAGAGAGAGAGAGCATGAGTGGGGTGGAGGGGCAGAGGCAGAGAGAGAAGCAGACTTCCCACTGAGCAGGGAGTCTGAAGTCAGACTCGATCCCAGGACCTGAGATCATGACCTGAGCCGAAGTCGGACACCTAACCACCTGAGCCACCCAAATTGTATGATTTAATGATTTTTATTATATTCACAGAGCTGTGCAACCCTTACCACAATCAATTTTAGAACATTTTCATCAACCTCCCTAAGAAACCTCATACCAAGGGTTACTCACCATTTCCCCCCAACTTTCCTTCTCCAGCCATGAATCTATTACTGTCTCTATAGATTAACCTGTCATACAGGTTAATTTGGTATAAATGGAACCATACAATATGTGGACCTCTATGTCTGGCTTCTTTTACTTAGCATAAGGTTTTCAGGGTTCATCCATGCAGTATCATGTATCAGTATTTCATTTCTTTTAATGGCCAAATAATATTCCATTGTATGGCTAATAGCACATTTTGTTCGATCTGTTCATCAGTTGATGGACATTTGGATTGTTTCCACTTTTTGGCCATAAACATTCATGTACATGTTTTGTATGGATATGTTTTCATTTCTCTTGAGTGTATACTTTGGAGTGGAATTGCTGGGCCACATGATAACTCCATATTTAACATTTTAAGGAACTGCCAATTGTTTCCTAAAGTGGCTGCACCATCTTACATCATCACCAGCAATGTATGAGGGTTCCAATTTTTCTACAATCTCGCCAACACGTTATTATATTTTTTATTATAGCTATCTTAATAGGTATTTCACTGTGATTTCGATTTGCATATGCCTGATAGTTAATGGTGTTGAGCATCTTTTCATTTTCTTATTGGTTATTTGTGTATCTTCATTGGAGAAATATCTATTTAGATCCTTTGCTCATTTTAAAATTAGGATGTTTGCCTTTTTTTTTTTTTAAGATTTTTTATTTATTTATTTGAGAGAGAGAGAGTGCAGGGGGAGGGGCAGAAGGAGAGGGAGAAGCAGACTCTCCGGCGAGCAGGGAGCCCCACACGGGGCTCGATCCCAGGACCCCAGGCTCCCACCCCGAGCTGAAGGCAGACACTAAACCGACTGAGCCACCCGGGCACCCCTGGATGTTTGCCCTTTTAATTATTGAGTCGTATGAGTTCTTTATATGTTCTGTATACAAGTCCCTTTATCAGACATATGATTTTCAAATATATTTTTACTCTCTCGATGGTATCATTTGTAGCACAAAAATTTTTAATTTTGATGTAGTTTAATTTTATTTTTTTGTTGTTGCTTGTGCTTTTGGGTGTCATCTAAGAAACTATTGTCTGACTCAGGGATGTAAAAATTTACTCTTATGTTTTTTCCTAAGAGTTTTATAATTTAACTCTTACCTTTAAGTTTATGATCCATTTTGAATTAATTTTTGTAAATGCTGTGAGATAGTTGTCCAGCTTCATTCTTTTGCATCTGGATATCCAGGTGTCCCATATGGCTTTTTTAAAATTAATATTTGCCTAGTATACACACCTATTACTTTATTTTTAGATACCCTCATAACTTTTTTTTTTTTAAGATTTTTATTTATTTATTTGACAGAGAGAGACACAGCGAGAGAGGGAACACAAGCAGGGGGAGTGGGAGAGGGAGAAGCAGGCTTCCCGCCGAGCAGGGAGCCCGATGCGGGGCTCGATCCCAGGACCCTGGGATCATGACCTGAGCCGAAGGCAGATGCTTAACGACTGAGCCACCCAGGCGCCCCGAATACCCTCATAACTTTTTATTCAGATGTTAGATATGTGAGATACAACAGTTATCCCCATTTTACAGATTTGATGAAGTGTCTAGTTGAATGACAGACCCATGCAGAGAGACAGAAAGTCAGTACAATGGATAGGATAAGCGTTCTGATTTCCCACCCCATCCCAGGAGTTATTGCCTACCCTCTGAGCCATTTAAATAAGCCCACCTCACTCACAATAAATTCTGAATACTCACAACAGCTTATCCCCTGGAGTGGTCAGGAGGTAATTAGTTACCTTATGCCTGATTAACGGAAACTTTCAAAATGATGATACACGTCAATTTTCTCACTTTGGAGGTCAAGGCTATTGGGCAGACACAAGAGGGCTCTGAAAAAGTTGCAAGGGACAGTTAAGATCCTCCTACACCCCAATATTTCTACTACCTCAGCTTTTTCCTATCTTTTGTCTTTATTTATTATCCATATGACTTTCGTTTGCACAATTATTTTTTGTCCCACTCAGTTCATTAGTCTCTCCACCCAGTGAAAGATTTTGTTATTGTACTCCTTTACTGAGCACTAAGAAAATTCGATGTTCGTATACAGGGAAAGGATTGACAAGCAGGCATGCTGGAGTACAGAATCAAGAGGCTTCGGGAGTCCATGGTCTAACTGAGGGTTTCTTAACCTTGGCACTACTGACATTTTGGACTAGATAATTGGTGGTTAAGGGGGCTGTCCTGTGCATTGCAGGATGTTCGCAGCATCTCTGGCCTCTCCCCACTAGATGCCCGTGCTGGTGCCTGCTAATCAGTTGTGACAACCAAAAATGTCTCCAGACTCTGCCAAATGTCTCCCAGAGGGCAAAATTCCCCACAATTGAGAACTACTGATTTAACTATATAATCTCTTTCTCACATCCTTTCCACACCCCGATACAGCAGTGAGTGGTTAAATATTTTTAAAAATTCCTAACGTTCTTCATCTTTTGTATTATATTATGGTCTCTGAAAATCTATCTTAACTGAAAGGCAGTTATTTCAAAAGTGGAATAATGGGCTGATACCTGGTTTGCTGTGTCACACTATTATTATAGCCCCATATGTAGTAAGAGCCAATGTGTTTGAAAAGTGAGGGAAAAAACAGCACCTGTCAAAAGCAGTGCCCGATAGCTTCTGATTTGTGAGGCCCATGAGACACAAAGTCCAACTAGAAGGCTCTATCATGAGCATTAAATTCTCTAGAATTCTTTCAATATTTGAAGGCTGTGTAATTTGGGGTATCTTGCCCTGCAAATTTAAAAGATAGTAGATCTACACTTCATTAATGCAAATTTGAATTTTTATAGAGTATGTTTTCATGTAGTTGGCAAGACTAAATATGTCAAGAAAAAGATCTCAGTTATATGTCCTACACAGATTTAATTTTTGGCTCTGAGAAGTCCTAGTGCTACTGGTTCAAATCAGAAAGATTTTTTTTTTTTTCGATTCCAGTATAGTTAACATACAGTGTTAGTTTCAGGTGTACAATATAGTGATTCTCAAATCAGAAGGCACTTGCTCAGCCCCTTGTAAAATTCTTCATTATGCTTACTTGGAATAAAGCAGACATCAATTAGAATATGCAAGCACTGAACAACTAAATTGTACCTATATTCACAAAAACACACAACCATATTTTATGCTGGTAATTAAAATATTTATTTAAAAAAAACCCAGTTGGATAAAGCAACATGCACTAGGTTCTCCCAGGATCAAAGTTTATTCTTGGGGCACCTGGGTGGCTCAGTTCTTGGGCATCTATCTGCCTTTGGCTCAGGTCATCATCCCGGGGTCCTGGGATCAAGCCCCGCGTCAGGCTCTCTGCTCGGTGGGAAGAATATTGAGTACCTCTGAGGGTTACCTGTTATCTTTAAAGATTTTATTTATTTATTTATTAGAGAGAGAGCACCTAGCAGGGGGGAGGGGCAGAGGGAGAGGGAGAAGCAGCTTCCCCGTTGAACAGGAAGCCCGACCTATCATCTTTTGTCACAGAGGATTTTTTTTACTTTGTTTCCAATTTCCTGACTAATAATGATACTGAATTACTTTTAGCATCTTTGCATGCATGGTGAAGGAAAAGATCACTAGAAAATGATTTCCGAGTTCCATTGAAAACAGTCATAGCAAAAAGTATAGAGAAAGAGTCTCAGTGTTTCCAGTTAGGCCACAAAATTAAAAGTTAACATATTTTCCTTAAAATATCAAACTCAATCTTTAATTTCATTATGGCTGGGGACAATAATGCCCAACGTCAATGTCACTCTGTTCTGATGTACAGAGGCTCAGCAAAGCAATTTTGAGCCTTTCTATTTCTGTGGGGCATCTTTCAACTTGTTTGACTTCCAGGAGTCCCAGTGCTCTCTCTCACTGCTGGGGCTCTGCGGGGGAAGCTCCCTCTGGAGTCCCGGTGGCTCCCATTAGTCTCTGGCCCGCCCAGGTACCAGGGAGCGGCTTTGCCTGTCGCGGGGTGATGACTGATGGTCCCGGGTTCTGCCCCCACTCGAGCCTCCCTGCGAGCCCCCCCAGCCCCCAGCAACCTTAGACCCCAGGCGTTGGGTGGTCCCTCGAGCCATCCCCTGCAGTGCCGGGAAGGCTTTCATCAATCCCACGCTCTTCGCTCGGCCGGCTCGCGGTGCCCGGGCACCTCCAGGGAGGGGAGCTGTCCGATGCGCGCCCTTCCCGGCGGGCGCGAGAGCTCGGGCGCCCAGTGCCAGGCGGCTGCCGGCGCTTCGGGGCGAAGCCGGGCGGGGCGGCGGTGCGGGTCCGAGCGCCCGAGGCGCCGGCGGAACACGTGACCACGCCGCGCGGGGCTGGGCGCGCAGTGCCGCGCGGTGGCGGCGGCGGGGAGAGCAATGGAGGCCGCGGCCGCCTGATGGGCGGGTGCGCTGCTGGTGCTGCTGTGGAGGCTGCCGGTGCTGCGGGGCAGCCGCCGGCTTGCTCGCGTCCGCCGCCCGCACGGGACCGCCGGTCGCCGTCCAGTCGCTCCGCCAGCCACGGCACCAGGCGGAGACTCAGGTGAGCGCCCTGTCGGCCCGCGGCCGGAGCCAGACAATGGGGGCAGCGGGCGGGCTTCTCCCCTGCACTCGCGATCCCCCAGGCTGCGTCCCCGCGACGCCCCGGGATTCCCGACCTTGCCCTTGCCCTGGGGACGTGGGCTCGGCGTGGCCGCCCCGGGGACTTTGGGGCGGTGTCCCCGCGGGTACGGTGGGGACCCTCCCCGAGGAACCGGCGCTGGGTGTGCGCCGCTTTGGATCTCACGCGAGGGAACCTGCGGACGGGCTGCGCCCCGGGAACTTGCCGAGAGCGTGGGACCTTCTAATTCCCTTTCTCCTTCCCGCGCAGCGGCATCCTGTCCCGGGGTCCCGGGGTCGGGTGCCTGCTGCGGCGGGGGCAGAGCGAGACCTCGCCGTCTGGGATCTCAGACGCCGGCCGTGCTCAGCCCTCTCCCCACGCCGGAGCTGCATTGCTTTGTTTAACCTCTGCCAAGCCATTTCGCACAAACTCTTGTTGCCCCAATTCTGATGAGCCACCAGTTTGATGGCTGAGGCAAGACAAAGGTTCTCCCTGTTTACCAAGGGCTGGAGCCGGGAGACTGCACACTGCCAGTGGTGTACAATGTGTTTTCCTTATCTTCTCCCAGGCGTTCTTGCGATGGTTTTCCTGGTCCTGTAACCGTCATTTCTTGCAGAGGTCTGTAGTGGTGAGATTGGACCTCCTAACCCTACGGATACGGTAGGTGGGGTATGGCTTTTATTCATGGTTATCAGTAAACAGAAGGGCAGACGTTTACATTTTATGTTTGTTGTTCTCAGAAAAGAGGCATCGTAATATTTTCTGAATTCTGGATTTTTAAGAAAGAATGTATATATAAAGACATATTGACTCAGTAGGTGGAGGGGGGCGGGAGGGGGAACCTAGTAACTAGGACCATGTGTTGTGAAATTTTAATATGGTTTTACGAATAATGGCCTGGAAACTGATCTGGTGTAGGTGAGGGAGTGTGAGAATGTTGGGGGTGGTGGTGATGGAGAGGGAGTGGTTAGAATACAAAGGATAAGGCAATTTTAGTAAACGGTTCTTAGTAAATATCTTGTAGCAAATTTCAATTCATTAAGTTGTCAGTAAATCGATGTTCACCTGTAAAAATCACCTATCTTAGTTGTTGAATTATATATAAAATGCCTAACAATTATTTGGTATTGTATGTGACTCGGGAATCTGAATACAACAATCAATTTTGAGTTATTTTAAAATGTCAACAAGGGAAATACACCTTCACTACTGCCTCCTTTATTCTATGAGAAAACTGAATCCTAGTTCAATATATTCAACAGAAAGTTGCCTGTAAGAAAAGAAATTTCAAAGGCAGGTTTTTAAAAGAAAAATGCATCTTATGTAGGTGATATGGTTGCACTATAGATTACTTCAGCTCAGAAATGTGAAGGGAAAAAAATCATGCTACTAGATGGCCCCTTTCCAGTATTAAAATGTATTTTCTTCAAAACCTTATTTTTACAGTCATCTCTGACACTGAGAAACTTTCACTCTAAAGATTTAGTACTGGGGCGCCTGGGTGGCTCAGTCGTTAAGCGTCTGCCTTCGGCTCAGGTCATGATCCCAGGGTCCTGGGATCGAGCCCCACATCCGGCTCCCTGCTCTGTGGGGAGTCTGCTTCTCCCTCTCCCTCTGCCCCTGCTTGTGTTCCCTTTCTCGCTGTGTTTCTCTCTCTGTCAAATAAATGGATAAAATCTTAAAAAAAAAAAAAAAAGATTTAGTACTTAGCACTAAATTTGGAGTCAAGAAAATAGTAATACTGACTTGACATACTTAGGCATTTGGTGCAGGAAACAAAAGCTACTGTGTAGTTTTTTCTAAACTATAACACACTATAATAAATGTAAGCTATTATTGCTGGATGAAGAAGTATTTTACAAAAATTAATTGAAATTAATATGAAATTCTCCAGGGCAAGGGACAGTTGATAGTCTTTTTTTGTAGTCCACATTTCTAACGTGGCTTATAGTAGGTGTTCAATAAATAGTTACGGAAAGAATGATTAATGAAAAATAAAACAAAAATGGATAAAACATGCATGCAGATTGAATTGATTTGCTTCTTTTAGTTTAATGAACAATTACTGAAGGCTTACTGTGTGTCAAAATTGTGCACAATGTTTCCACATATAGTTAATAAAAGCCTGGTGACCTTCCTTTTTTTATCTTTTTTGATGTATGTTTCTATGAAGAATGGGGCCCCTTGGGTGGTATTAATGATCATCTCAGATAACTGCGTAGCACGCTGAAGCATTTCACTTGTTGTATGTACATGTGCTTTCTCACAATGGCCTATGGGAAGGCAGGCCAGATATTATCACTCCTGTTTTGTAGGTGAGGAAATCCAGACACGGTGAGATTAAATGACTTGCCAACTCCTTGCCACTGAAGCAGCAATACCAGGGACAGAAGCTGGATCTCATGCCTAGTGTTTTCACCTCTGAACCACACTGCCTTTTTCAAGATATAGTGTACTCCAGAAAATCACTCTCAAATTAGGCTTCATGAAAAAGTCAAACTTTTGAATAACTTTTATATAAGGAAAACTTATATTTTACAACCTAGTAATTACTGAAATGGTTAAATGTGCAAGTTCTAGAGTCGGGTGACTAAATTTGAACCCTGGATTAACAAGTTGCTAGCACTGCATCTTTGGCAAGTGACTAAATATCTCTAAGTCTCAGTTTCCTCATCTGTAAAATGGTGGAAGTCATAGTACCTATCTTATAGGGTCTGAGGAAGGATCAAGTGAAATCATGTATGTGCATAGCACAAACAAAGCATTCAGTGTCAACTAATTATTTTTATTCCCATTATTATAATGTAAAGCAGTGGCTTTTATTTATTTAAAAAAAGATTTTATTTATTTATTTTAGAGAGAGAGAGAGCACGCGCGAGGGGTCAGGAGGAGCAGAGAGGGAAGGAGGAGGGGGAAAGAATCTCAAGCAGACTTCTTGCCAAGCGGGGAGCCCCAGACAGGGCTCCATCTCATGACCCCGAGATCATGCCCCAGCCGAAACCAAGAGTCTGATGTTCAACTGACTAAGCCACCCAGGTGCCCTTAAAGCAGTGGCTTTTAATTTTTTTTTCTTGGCACAGTAAGAGGTGAATTTTATGTTGCCATCCAGCATACAGACACATTACAAATATGTTTAAAAGAAATTCATGAATCAAGCTTAAACTTCCTATGTGCAATTCATTCTTATATTTTTATTCTATCTTACTTAAAAATGCTGGTTAAGAACCACTGAATGATTTCAGATTCCATTAATGGGTAGGACCTGAAGTTTGAAAAGCGTTCATGTAAAGGATGATCAAGTTAAATGAAAGAAAAATCTTTACATTTTTCCTTTTAATCATCTACATCATTTGGAAGGATTATTAAACTGACAATAGATTCTTAAATATTTCGTACTAATTACAGTCATCTATTGAGTATCATGATCTAGGTACTGTGCTAAGCAGTCTATTTATATATGTTATCTAATTTAGGGCTCACAACAGCCTGTAATTTGGCCCTGTGTTTCCATTTGATAATTGAGATTAAGACCCAGAGAGGTTTTATTAACTTGCCCAGGGTCATAAAGTTAGTAGAGATGAAGCAAGAACTCATACTGAGTTCTGTTTGACCCCAGAGTTCTCTGCTGTCTTACCCTGTTCCGATATTCTGTCACAGTGATTGCTGTAGATCTATCATTCTTTTTATGTAAATTTGAATGGCAATATCAAGAATTTACCCCTTGTGGTACATCTTTTATAGTTTCCTTTGAAAGGACCCATTTGAAGAAAATTTTCAACTTAGTAAAGTAAGAAAACATATTGGGTAGACTAGTAACTCATTTTGACTTTGGCTGTTCTTTGTTGTAAATATTTGGGAATAGCTTCTCGGGTTTTTACAATAGAGTCAATTAATTGGTCAGTTTTATTGAGCACCCAAAGGTTTAATATGTCTTCAAAAGAGACATGAAATAGCTGTGTAACTATGAAAAGACTTCATTACGAATGAATGTCAGCTTTTGTTAAGGCACAAAATGAAGACTTAAGAGCCACGAAGAGTATTTTATAGTATATTGATTTGTCTCAAACTCACCGGGCAGTAAAAGTATTTATTTTGTAAAGTACTTATAAGGAAGCACAACTAACCACCCTATTAAATTTTTTTTTAAATTTCAGTTCTTTGCAAGTGTTTCTTTTTTTTTTTAAGATTTTATTTATTTATTTGACAGAGAGAGAGAGATAGCGAGAGCAGGAACACAAGCAGGGGGAGTGGGAGAGGGAGAAGCAGGCTTCCTGCAGAGCAGGGAGCCCGATGCGGAACTCGATCCCAGGACTCTGGGATCGTGACCTGAGCCGAAGGCAGACGCTTAACGACTGAGCCACCCAGGCGCCCTTTGCAAGTGTTTCTTAATTTTTAGCAGTATTTCAATTTTAATTTTTTGGTTTTTGGGACTTTCCTCTTTTAAAACTATCGTCAGGAAGAATTAAAGCATGTTGTAAGGGAATATATTTTATAAATAGTACTTAGAATTTACAGATAGGTGATTTTAAATGACAGTGGAAAAGCAGATTTCACTGTTTCTTTCACACTTGCATCTTCTAGATTCAGACTCTTGTAGTGTCTGGTCTGCCTATTGCTGTGGACATGTAGGAGTGTAATAACGAGATGATTACCGGGTGCTTAAGTATCTTCTCTACCTTTAAGTATAGAAATATGCTCCTGCTTTTGCATTAGAGTGTCTCTGTGCATGGAGCTTTTAACTTTTAACTCGATGTTTAAACAGTTTATTTGTTGAATTAAGGTGAGTCTTTTCAAATTTGATAATTTTAAACTCAGAGTTTGTGTAGATCATGATGATATATTAGACAAAGAACAGCAGTTTCATGGTTTATTTATTTGGTTTGAAAATCTGTATGTTTCTGTTCATTAGTCTTCATTTTCTGTTAAGATTAGATAAAAGTGAATATATTGCTTTATTTATTTTTGGATATCAGATTTCATCCTTAGGTTAGCCCTCAAAAAATTGTTTTGCTACTAGTGAAAGGCGTACAGATTTAATAAGCTCACATCTTATGCTTAATTTATTAACATTCCTTTTGTCTAACACTTGACCCTTAGTGAATTGGTATAGTTTCTGAGAGCATCAAGGAACATTCCAGCTATCGAATGGTTATTGTAATTTGATACTAAACTTGGTTACCATTACATTTTGTACTCTTTTTTTAATTGAAGTATAATTGACATACAATGTTATTAGTTTTAGATGTATAACAAAATGATAGAACTATTACTCTCAATGTGAAAATTCTTAGAGATAAGAGTACAGTCAATTTAGATGTTTATGCTAGTGGCTTTGAGGCAGATCCATATGCATATATTAGATATACATACATGTGTGATTTCTACAGATATATGAGAAATGCAAGATTATAAACTCTTAATCCATAAATTTATTTATTTTTATTTATTTATTTATTTTTAAAGATTTTATTTTTATTTGACAGAGAGACAGACAGTGAGAGAGGGAACACAAGCAGGGGGAGTGGGAGAGGGAGAAGCAGGCTCCCTGCAGAGCAGGGAGCCCGATGTGGGGCTCCATCCCAGGACCCTGGGATCATGATCTGAGCCGAAGGCAGTCGCTTAACCGACTGAGCCACCCAGGCGCCCCTTAATCCATAAATTTAAAAAATTCTTAAGTAACTTTGTGGAAATAAAAAAACAGAGTAAAAACCTTTAAAAGATGTTGAATGTCTTATAGTTATATGTTATCAGAAACATTTAAGAAGCCAAACAGCCCGACTGTAATAGCTTTTATATTGTAATAAGTTTGCATGTGAAAAGGTGATTCCATTTGAAATGTGAAAATGAAAAGCAGAAATATATTCAATCAGATTTAAAATCTTCACCAGTTCTTTTAGGTATTTGTAGAATTTTTCAAAAGCGTACTTTAAGGCTGAAGGGGAAATTTCAATAAACTTGCTTCTAAAACTCGTACTATAGTAAATATTAAGTGTTTGAGGAAAAGACACAGAAACTGCATCCCTGAAACGCTCTGGGAGATATTTAAATCAGAAGTAGGTACTCAGCTCATTAGAGACAGGTTGTTAGGATGTGAAACAGGTAGCAGCTGCTAGGAGGAATTATTCCCAGTAACAAGAAAGGAATGACAATTTACTAAAAAGGTGTCGGGCTTTTACCAGGGAAGGCAAGAACAATCCACCCAGATGCCCACTGGCCTCCCTGGTGAGGGACTGGCTGGCACTAAGGGGGAAAAAGGGGAACAGGCAGTGGGGGGGATGCAATAGAGAAATTCAGCTATTATTTAAATCTGAGATAAGCGGGATTCAATATGTAATCTGTGAAAATTCTTGTTAACCCATGGTTTATAACTGTTAACCAATGGTTTCCTCACACAGACATAGAAAGGAAAGGCCATAGTCCTATGATCACTGTTTTGGAAAAGGAAACATCAGTACACTGAACGCCCTTGACAGAGCCATTTGTGGTCTTAGATAGGGGCCACAGCTGATGTTCTTAGGGAAGCTTGTGACTAGTCGATCCAGCAGAGAAGACGCTGCTGGTGAATTCCAGACTGCTTCAATGATGCATGCAGGATTTTCTTCATTTTGAAAAGTTCTTCATAAATATAGAGTGACTTTTTCTCTACCAGTGCATTGTTGTGACAGACGCAGTGGACTTTCTTGGCACTCTTAGTGATGCAGCTGCCCAGGCATGTTTGTGATGGGTTAACTGTTTTCTAGAGTTAATGAGGTCAGGGTCACAGGTTCAGTTCTTGGGAAGGCCAGTTAGCTTTGCTTTGTTCTCTGATCTCATATTGTACTCTTAACCCAGACTAGCCATCTGGCGAAGGCAGATCATTGATCACAAAGGGACTAATAAACAAGACAGTGTGAGAGGAGCAGCATGACTCTTCCTAGAACAGTGGATGTTGAGTAATTAGAGAAACAAGCCCAAAAGCATGTGCAAATTGGTTTCATAGCATTATCTTAATATGTGGAAGATAACGTGTTGTCAGTTATTTTTCTTTGTCATTTCTGTTGAATTCTCATTTTAACAGTTGTTTTTTCCTAGTTAGGATTTTCTAAGAGTCTCATTTATTAAGTAGTTGTACACTTTCCTGAATGTTCTTAATGTCCCTTTAGGTTTGTAGGATGGTGGCTATGGTAGCGAGAAGAGGGTAAATCTGCAAGTAGTAGATCAAACCACCTAGTCTGTTGTTTACAGATCCAACTTCACTGAATTTAACAGGGGAACACTTACAGTTTTTCTAAGTCTCCTATGATGTACGTGTCTCTTCTTCCCTTTATTGAAATTACCTCCAATAACAAGAGAAATACCAAAGATCATCTGGATTTGTGCTGTCTCATATGGTCCATGTGGCTGCTGAGTATTTGAAATGTGGCTTGTCCAAAGGGAGATGTGGTGTAGATTTCAAATACTTGGTATGAAAAAAGAATGTAAAGTACCTTATTAATAATTTCAAAATAGACTATGTTGAAATAATATTTTAGCTATGTTAGGTTCAATAAAACATTATTAAAATTAATTTTACCTGTTTCTTTTTACTTTTTTAAATATACCCACTAGAAAATTTAAAACTGCATATGCAGCTCACATTTGTGGCTTGCATTCTACTGGGCAGCACTGTTCTAAACCAGCCCCTCATTTTACAGATGAGAAGGCTAAGGTTCAGAGGTTAAGTAACTGAGCTGAGTTCTTTCCATTGCCTGTAATCTCTTCTTGCTAATAGGTTAGGTGCTCTGGAAGATGGAACTCTTTGAACCATTAGAAGACCATTTAGTGCATGGCAATTATCATTAAGTTGCAAGATCTGTGCTTGAGTCACTGTACATTAGGTGTTATGCCAATTTGTGTGTATGTGCACACGCTCATATATAGGAGGGAAAGTTTGTTTATAATGTTGATGTTGAGACTCCGTTTTAGCTTCCTATGTAGGTCAGAGGTCTTATAGCTTTATTTACTTCTGAGAAAAATGCATTAAGATATTAGACATTAACAGCTGTAACTTGGGTAAATAAGATGGTGCTCGTTAAAGAGGTACTTCACTATGTATTTCTTATTATAAAAATTTCAGGTAGTTTTGAGTGAACCTTGATGGACAAAGCAGCAAGATTTTCAGGCTGTACCCCTTTTGGAAGGAAAAGAGCTAAAGTGAAGAGACATTGCTTACTTAGCCTATGTTCTGAAGAAAGAGCTATGAGCTGTTAGTTATTCTCTCTTAACCATGAATGCTCCTGATGTGCCAGTTGAGGAAGAACTAGCCAGAGTTGGCTGGTACAAAGCCATGGCCCCAGAATGTGGGTTTTCTGTCAGTTTTGTGAACATTATGGTCTTTAATTGGCAATGATAAAAAGGGAGAAAACCTTAGGACCAAATTTGTTGTCTTTATTATTTCTGATTGAGATTTTTGCTTTTCAATCAGCACAGGCAGCTCAAATTAACATCTAAAAGATGTTCACTTTATGCACCTTTAGATCTAGTCTTTCTTTCTGGCCCACACAGTTCTAAGACACCATCAGTTTGTTATCAGTGACCTAATGACAGCTAGTGAACAGTGACTTTGTCAGGCAACCTCTGACACTTCAGTTAATCTCATCATCCATACGTCCATCCAGCTAAAAATGTGCAAGAATTTATCTTTGTTTTTTTTTAAGATTTTATTTATTTGAGAGAGAGAGCATGAGCAGGCGGGAGAGGCAAAGGGAGAGCGGGAGAGGCAGAGGGAGAAGCAGGCTCCCCATGAGCAGGAAGCCTGACATGGGCCTTGATCCCAGGACCCTGGGATCATGACCTGAGCCAAAGCAGACTCTTAACTGACTGAGCCACCCAGGCGCCCCAGGAATTTGTCTTAAAAAGACAAATGTAAGGGTGTAAAAGTAAGGGTGGTGTGGAGGTTGAAAGAAGATACGTGATTACTTCCAGAAGATTGGCTTATAAAAAGATTTCCCGATTACCATTTTTCTATGCTTTTTGTCTGTTTACAAAAGCCTGGTTGATCCTGGGTCTAGAGAAACAAAACAAGATAGCAATCTCTTAATGGTTACCTTTGAGTAGGCCAAAATATGTAACAGTGCCCTGTGGTATGAAGCTTAATGAAAAGAATGTTAACCTTTTTTTTTTTTAGATTTTATTTATTTATTTGAGAGAGAATGAGAGAGAGAGAGCATGAGAGGGGGGAGGGTCAAAGGGAGAAGCAGACTCCCTCTTGAACAGGGAGCCCAATGGGAGACTCAATCTTGGGACTCCAGGATCATGACCTGAGTGGAAGGCAGTCGCTTAACCAACTGAGCCATCCAGGTGCCCAAGGTTGTTAACCTTAAAAATAAAAGTGCCACTTATTTTATCAGCAAAAGATTTGCTTATTTGGGAATAGCAGAGAATGCAATTTGGGACATGGAAGCTATGGCAGAACTATAGACAAGACTGGAGAACAAAGCAGTGGACTGCTTTTTTATAGAGGAAAGGGGCAAGTTGGGAGGGGCTTCTCATTGGCTGAACTGTGACTGCCTCTCATTGGCTGGGCTGCTGGGATTGTAGAAGTAGTATCCACCTCCAATGTGCCACTTGCCCTTGGGCCTGAAATTGAGCAGGAGTGCTGGGTGTGAGCACTCCCCCTGCTGGTCTCGAGACTTCATTCTAAATGAGGTATCCTTTTATTAATTTTCACAAGTACCATGACCATTCACATTCCATCCGGCCTGAGTCATCGGAAACCCACTTTATCGTATAGCACCAGACATGTATTGAGTACACACCATGTGCTGGGTACCATGGGTAAAGCATGAGAAGAACAAAGGTTGGGGGAGTGCAGATTACTTGAATGCAAAAATACTAATAACCTTGTCTCAGTCTAACTTAAGAATGTAGCATTTTTACACTGTTGCAGAACAAATGCATTATAATTTATGGTCTACATTTCACTATCTGATTTCATGTACTGTCATGTTTAATGTCACCTCTCGTTTTTAACAATAACTAAGTTTTTTCCTTTGTCATTGGGGCAGCCGGTTGGGATGCCGGGAGGCTGTTGTTGCATCAGGAGTCATATTGAGCATGGAAGGGGTAGTACACCTCCCTTGAATTCCCTCCCTTTCCCCCAATCCAGCTGTTTCTATCAGGCAGTGTGGAGTGGCTAGTGAGTATGAAAACGAAGGACTCACAGTCTAGTGAAGAAGAAACACAAGGCAGACTTTAAAGTGTGCTAGGATGCATCAAAATGCTATGGCAACTCAGAAGGAGTGATTATTCTGGTGAAGAAGGATTGAATAAAGAAAGATAAGGAGGTCGCTTACAGAGGAAGTGATATTTGAGCTGGGTCTTGAAGGATGGGGAGAATTTTGACAGATGGAGAGGGGGTGGAAAGTAAGCACGAAAGCCATGGTATATTGAGGTGGCAGGAACATCTGGTGTGGAAGGGAGTGGTAGAGGCAGGACTAGAAAAGTGGGTCAGGCAAAATTTGGAGAGATTTGAAAAAGGTAAGGAGCGTTGACATTTTTTTAGGCAATGGAGAGCTATCCTAAGCAGCGAGTGGCATGATTGCATTGACTTTGGAAGGATGACTGGGATTTAAGAGGCCTGATTCTAAGGGCAGCTTTCCCTCTAATTAGCCTGGTGACCTTGCGCAAGTCACTTCACTCCTCTGGGCCTCAGATCGTCTCATGTATAAAATCAAAGGGTATGGGGCAAGAATTATCCAGTCAGTCAGTAAACAGATACAGTAGTTACCAAGGGCTCGGTCTGTGCCAAGGGCTGTTGCTGTTGCTGGGATACAAGGGCAGACACACAGGGCCCTTTGTGATGGAGGCGATATTCCAGTGGGGGAGGGACAGTAAATAGTAAACATGTAAGTATATAATATAATGTCCTAAGTACTTGAAAGTAAAGCTGAGTGAGTGGAGTGAAACGTGGCACTGTTTCTGGATAGAGTAGCCCAGAGTACTTTGAAGTAGAAGAGCCGTGGGAATATTTGGAATCTCTTCCAGCTTTCAAATCATAGGTATAATTAAGTGAAAAGCTGTGGGAGTTCAGTCTCTTCAATATTGATTAAAATCAGTTTCCAGATAGATGTTGTTCTTACAGTTTTGATTAATTCCACCAATATGGTTATTGATGGGCAGGATCTTTTTAGTACTCCGTCTTTTAAATAGCTTGACTAGTACAGCATAATCTCATTTTAGAAAACAGTTTCTTTGGTGTCCTGAAAAAATGCCACTTGTGTTGGTAATTTGGATGCCTCCTCTCTCCCTCCTCACATGATCTATCTCAAACCTTGCGACTTACGGAAAGGGAAGATGCTAACATTTAACCAACTGGATTTGAGGAGGTTGTTCATATATTGAATAGCTCTTCTGAGTTATTTTAATATGAATTAAAATTAAGTGGGAGCTCTGGGACAGCCCTGTTTTAATTAGAGCTGGAACGCATCTTAGGAGACCATTTCTGCCAGTTATAATTGTAACAGTGGCATTATGATTTTTTTTTAAAGAATCATTAATAAGTTAGGTCTATCTTGACGTCTTCCAAGTTTGATGTATAGATAGATGATCCTTGTCAAATCAAGTGAAAGGCTGAAGAATGCAAACATTTTTCTTTGGCCCATAACCTTTTTCTTGGAGATGTGAAATAGTTGAGTAGTTATCAGCAGAAGAGTATGCATAAAACTGGCTTGTTCTTTATATGAGATATTAGGTTGGGAAATCTGGACTTACTATTTATTGAGGACCGTGAAGAGTTTTAAATTGATTTCCCACAAATGATGTCTGCAGTGTTGGAAGCCAGGGTGGTAGGCTGTACTTTTTGAGATGGTGTAAGATGTGATCCCTGAACTCTGCTGGCCTGGAATCCAGGCTACGTGGTTTTGTTTCTTTCTCAGTACTTCACAGCCAGTGGAACTGGCCCTGCCTGAATTACTGAACTCATCTTATCCTTTAAGATAGTTACAAGCAGTTGTTACAGAACTGAATGATTTATAATTTGGGGCTGTATTTTTGTTCTTTCTTCATTTTCCCTTTTACTGAAGATAGAAGTACCTTCTGGGTCTTTGGTTCTGCCTGCTGGTTGTTTATAATCCCTGCTCTAGATTTCCTCATTCTGCCAGTCCCTGTTGTAATATGATTTATCAAGTCTCATTAAAATTCCCTCATGCATCTCTCTTCCTCAGAATGTTTAGCTGTTTGGTATAGAGGCGAGAAGGAAGGAAAGACCTAAGGAAGAAAGGAAAGAAGGAAGGAAGGGGAGGAAGGAGAGAGAAAGGAATTCTGTTTGGACACAGTACTAACAGGTCATGTTAGTATGTGATTATTATATTTGAATTTCCAATATTTTTGTTTTTTCTCCTCAAATGTTTAAAAATATATTTATTGTGGCAAAATATATATAATATAAAATTTACCATTTTAAACTTTTTTTTAAAAGATTTATTTATTTATTTAGAGAAAGAGAAAGAAAGAGTGCGCTCACTGTGTGTGAGCAGGGGGAAGTACAGAGGGAGAGAAGCAGACTCCCTGCCGAGTGCAGATCCTAACATGGGGTGACCGACCTCACAACCCCAAGATTGTGACCTGAGCTGAAATCAAGAGTCAGATGCTTAACCGACTGAGCCACCCACAGGCCCCACCATTTTAACCAGTTTAAGTATATAGTTCATTGGTATTAAGTACACTTAGAGTGTCATACAACCATCTCCACTGTTCAATTCCAGAACTTTTTCATTATCCCAAACAGAAACTTTGTGGCCTGTTAAACAGTAACTCCTCATTCCCCCATCCCCTGGTAACCTCTATTCTACTTTGTCTCTCTGATTTTGCCTATCCTAGGTACTTCATATTAATGGAATCACAGAATATTTGTCCTTTTGTGGCTAATTTACTTCACTTAGTATAATATTTTAAAGATTTACCCATGTTGTAGGATGTATCAGACCTTTATTCCTTTTTATGGCTGAATAAAATTACATCATATATATATATATATATATATACACACATATATATATATAACACATCTTAAAAAATTCATTGATCTGTTGATAGACATTTGGGTTGTGAATAATACTGCTATGGACATTGTTGTGCATCTTTTTGAGTTGTTGCTTTCTATTCTTCTGGATATATACCTAGGAGTAAAATTGCTGGAATCATAGGGTAATTTTATGTTTAACTTTTTGAGGACTGCCCATACTGTTTTCTATAATGACCGTACTATTTTAAAATCCCACCAGCAATTGCACAAGGGTTCTGATTTCTCCACATCCTCACTCGTTATTACTTGTTATAATAGTAATAATATGGGTTTCTCCTGCTGTCCGAAAGTAGAGTATTCCTATAAAACCCTTTGTAAGCTGAAATGGCATAAAATGAAGAGGCAATTACGATTAATTTGAAAATGATTTTGAGCATTCCCAGACCCCAAAAATAACCTTCTAGGTTTACTGTTACCTATGATACCTCTTGCTGACGGATGCACGCAATAAATCACGATAAACACGGATGCTCGCAGGCACAGCTCACAGCTATGGGGGTTTGATGCCGAGAGGCTGAGTGTAGCGCCTGGGGAAGGAGCTTGGCAGCACCACTCTCGCTGCTCAGGCTCTGCGCTGCCTCTCTAATGGCTCGCTGCACAACAGATGCTGAACACTATCTTTACTTTTTGCCTTTTTTTGGTAAAATAAAAAATCCTTCTCAGATTTCTTTCAGTTAGTGAAAACAGGCATTGATGTGAGTCTTTGGTAAAAGCAAAGTGGCATATCATAAACTTTTTGAAAAGCAGGGGAGGGGCACCTGGGTGGCTCAGTCCGTAAGCATCTGCCTTCAACTCAGGTCATGATCCCAGGGTCCTGGGATCGAGCCCCGCATCGGGCTCCCTGCTCGGCGGGAAGCCTGCTTCTCCCTCTCCCACTCCCTCTGCTTCTGTTCCTTCTCTCACTGTGTTTCTCTCTGTCGAATAAATAAATAAAATCTTTAAAAAAAAAAAGAAAGAAAGAAAAGCAGGGGAATAACTATTACATTGAATGTATATACCACATTTTGTTTATCCATTCATCTGTCAGTCAGTTCTTGGGTTGCTTCCATATTTTAGCTATTGTAAATAAGGCTGCTATGTACATGGGTGTACAAATATCTCTTCAAGACCCTGTTTTTTGTTCTTTTGGGTGTAGACCTCGAAGTGGAATTGCTGGATCAGACGGTAATTCCATTCTTTATTTTTCGAGGAACCACCAGACTGTTTTCTACAGTGGCTGTACCGTTGTACATTCTACCAACAGTGCACAGGGTTCCAGTTTCTGCACATCCTTGCCAACACTTGTTGTCTTTTGGGGCCGGGGTTGTTTGTTTTTTTCTTGTTTTTTGATAATAGCCGTCCTGACAGGTGTGAGGTGATATCTAATTGCAGTTTTGATTTACATTTCTCTAATGATTAGTGATGTTGAGCATCTTTTCATGTGCTCATGGGCCATTCCTATATCTTCTTTGGAGAAATGTTTATCCAAGTCCTTTGCTTTTTATTTAGGTTGTTTGCTTTTGTATTGTTGAGTTTTAGAATTTCTCTGTGTATTCTAGGTATTAATCCCTCATCCAATATATGATTTGCAAATATTTTCTTCCATTCTGTGGTTGCTTTTTTATTCTATGAATACTGTCTTTTGATGTATAAAATTTAAAGATTTTTGTGAAATCCAGTTTATTTTCCTTTTGTTACCTGTGCCTTTGGTGTTGAAATTGTTGCCAAATTCAATGTTGTGAAGCTTTTGTCCTGTGTTTTCTTTTAAGCATTTTATTGTTTTAGGTCTTACATCCTGAAACATTTGGTCCTTCATCCATTTTGAGTTAATTTTTGTATATGGTGTTAGGTAAGGATCCAGTTTCTTTCTTTTGCATGTGGATATTAAGTTTTCCTAGCACCATTTGTTGGAAAGACTGTTTTCCCTCCACTGAATGGTCTTAGCACCCTTGCCAAAATCATTTGACCATATATGCAGGGGTTTATTTCTGGGCTTTCTGTTCTATTGTATTGGTTTCTAGGTCTCTCTTTATGCCAATACTATACTGTTTTGATTACTGTAGCTTTGTAGTAAGTTTAGAAATTAGGAAATATGAGTCCTCCAGTTTTGTTCTTCTTTCTCAAGATTGTTTTGATTATTCTGGCCCCCAGAAATTCCATGTGAATTTTAGGATGAGTTTTTCAATTTCTGCCTAAAAACACCATTGGGATTTTAATGGGGAGTGCATTGAATCTGTAAATTACTTTGGGTAGTATTGACATTTTAACAATATCAAGTCTTCCAACCCTTGAACATGTGATGTGTTTCCATATATTTATGGCTTCCTTAATTTCTTTAAGTAATATTTATTTTAAGTGATCTCTGTGCTCAACGTGGGGCTCAAGCTCATGATCCTGAGATCAAGAGTCATATGCTCTACTGACTCAGCCAGCCAGGCACCCCTGTTCTGTAGTTTTAATTGTACAAGTCTTTCACCTCTTTGGTTAAGTTATTTCCTAAGTATTTTATTCTTTTTTTTTTGAGAGAGAGATATTGAGAGAGAGAGAGAGAGAGAGAGAGCAAGCACAGGCAGGGGCAGGGGGAAAGGGAGAAGCAGACTCCTCGCTGAGCAGGGAGCCTGTTGCTGGGCTCCATCCCAGGACCCTGGATCATGACCTGAGCCAAAGGCAGATGCTTAACCGACTGAGCCACCCAGGCGCCCCCTAAGTATTTTATTCTTCTTGATATGATTGTAAGTGGATTTGTTTTTGTAATTTCCTTTATACATGGTTAATTGTTTGTGTGTAGAAATACAACTGATTTTTGTGTGTTGACTTTGTATCCTGCTACTTTGCTGAATTCATGTATTCTAACACCTTTTCTTTGTGTGTGTGTGTGTGTGTGTGTGTGTAGTCTTTGGGGTTTTCTACATATAAGATCATATCATCTGCAAACAGAGATAATTGTACTTCTTCCTTTCCAATTTGGTTACTTTTTATTTCCTTTGCTTGCCTAATTGCTCTGGCTAGAATTCCCAGTACTTTGTTGAATAAACGTAATGAAAGCAAACATCTCGCCTTGTTCCTGATTTTAGAGGAAAGGCTCTCAGTCTTTCGCGATTGAGTATGATGTTTGCTGTGAGTTTGTTTTTTTTTAATGGAAATAAAAACACCACTTTATTTTTCTGAGTAAAGGCTAATCACTCTAAATTCAGAGTTCTAAAATCAAAACATAAGAATTCTCCCCTCCTTTCCCTCACCTTCATGGAGGGAGCCAGCTGAGGAGTTGTCAAGCACTCTTCATGGTCTTTGTCTCTATGAAACAAAAAACTCTGCTGTGGGTTTTGTTTTTTTTTTAAATATTTATTTATTTGACACAGAGAGAGAGAGACAGCGAGAGAGGGAACACAAGCAGGGTGAGTGGGAGAGGCAGAAGCAGGCTTCCCGCGGAGCAGGGAGCCCGATGCGGGGCTCGATCCCAGGACCCCGGGATCATGACCTGAGCCGAAGGCAGACGCTTAATGACTTAGCCACCCAGGCGCCCCTGCTGTGGGTTTTTAATATATGACTTTTATTAAGTTGAGGTAGTTTCCTTCTATTTCTGTTTGTTGAATATTTTTATCATGAAAGAATATTTAGTTTTGTTAGATATTTTTTCTGTATCAATTGAGATAATCATGTGGTATTTTTCCTTCATTTTATTGATAGGACATATTACATTGATGAATTTTTTTATGTTGGACCATCCTTGCAATCCAGGGATAAATCCTACTTGGTCAACGTATATAATCCTTTTAATATGCTGCTGAATTCTGTTTGCTAGTATTTTGGTGAAGATTTTTGCATCAGTGATTCTAAGGGATATTAGTCTGTAGTTTTCTTTTAATGTCTTTGTCTGGCTTTGGTATCAGGGTTATGCTGGCCTCATAGAATGAGTTATGAAGTGTTCCCTCCTCTTCAGTTCTTTTGAAAAGTTTGAGAAGGATTGGTATTAGTTCTTTACATGTTTGGTAGAATTCACCAGTGAAACTCTCAGGTCCAGGACTCTCCTTTGTTGGGAGATTTTTGATTACTGATTCTATTTCTTTCCCTGTCATAGTTCTCTTCAGATTTTCTCTTTCTTCATGTTTTAATCTTGGTAGGTTTTGTGTTTTAAGGAATTTGCCCATTTTATGTAGGTCATTGAATTTTTTGGCATACAGTTCATAGTACTCTCTTAATCCTTTTCGTTTCTGTGGAATCAGTAGTAATGTCTCCACTTTCATTTCTGATTTTAGTAATTTTGGGTCTTTTCTTTTTTTCTTAGTTTATTTAGCTAAAAGTTTGTCAATTTTATTCATATTTTCAA
This sequence comes from Phoca vitulina, assembly GCF_004348235.1. Taxonomy (NCBI): domain Eukaryota; kingdom Metazoa; phylum Chordata; class Mammalia; order Carnivora; family Phocidae; genus Phoca; species Phoca vitulina. The sequence continues at coordinate 39,352,210 of NW_022589706.1, forward strand.
AGAACCAAATTTTGGTTTCATTGATTTTTTTTCAAATTTTCTGCTCTCCATTTCGTTTATCTCTGCTCTAATTTTTATTTTCTACCTTCTGGTAGCTTTGGGTTTAGTTTGTTCTTTTTCTAGTTCCTTAAGTTGTAAATTAAGTTGTCGATTTGAACTCTTTCTTGTTTTTTAATGTGTTTATAGCTATAAATTTTGCTGTACCCCATAAGTTTTGGTGTCTTGTGTTATATTTTCATTTATCTCTTAAGTATTTTCTAATTTTTCTTGTTATTTCTTCTCTGGTCCATTGGTTGTTTAAAAAGTGTAGTGTTTAATTTCCACAATTTTGTGAATTTTCCAGTTTTATTTTGTTATTGATTTCTAACTTCATCTCACTGTGGTCAGAGAAGGTACTTTGTATGACATCTTTTTTTTTTTTAAGATTTTATTTATTTGAGAAAGAGAAAGAGATTGAGTAAGAGGAGGGGAAGAGGGAGAAGCAGACTCCTTGCAGAGCAGGGACCCCGGTGTGGGACTTGATCCCAGGACCCTGGGATCATAACCTGAGCTGAAGGCAGATGCTTAACTGACTGAGCCACCCAGGTGCCCTGATATCTATCTTTCTGAATCTACTGAGACTTAATTTGTGGCCCAGCATATGGTCTGTACTGGAAAATGTCCCATGTGAAGTTTTTGCTTCATATATTTTGGTGGTCTGTCATTAGATATGTGTTTATAATTATTATATCTTCTTGCTGTATTGAACCTTTTATTAATGTTTAATATCCTTCTTTGTCTTCTGTAATATTTTTAAATTTAAAGTCTGTTTTGTCTAATACTAGTACAGCCACCATTCCACTCTTCTGGTTACTTTTTGTATGGAATATTTCTTCTGTTCTTTCACTTGTAACCTGTTTTTGTCTTTGGATCTCAACTGAGTCTTTCATAGACAGCTTATAGTTGGGTCTTGTGTTTTTAACCACTCTGCCAATCTCTCTTTTATTAGGAGAGTTTAATCCAATTTTATTTAAAGTGATTACTGATAAGGAGGGACTTATGTCATTGTGCTATTTGTTTTCTATATGTCCTGTAGCTTTTTGTCCCTCATTTCCTATATTACTGTCTTCTTTTGTGTTTAGTTAATTTTTTTGGTATTAAAATGTTTAAATTCCTTTCTCATTTCTTCTATAGCTATTTTCTTTGTGATTACTATGAGGATTACATTTAACATTCTAAAGTTATAACATGTTAACATGATTTTATAGTTTAATAACATCCAAAAACGTTTTTTTTTAGAGCTCTGTTTCCACCCCTTTTAGTTGTTGTCACAAAATTACATCTTTATACATTGTGTGCCCCAAATCATAAACTAATAATCCTTTTAAATGCTTTAGTCTCCTAAGCTATGTAGAAAACAAGATTGGGAATCATATACTAAAGTTACAGTCATAGCAGCTCTCATGTTAATAATATCTTTTTTCTTTAAATGTATTAGTTTCTTAAATCATGTGGAAAACAAAGAATACAGATACAAACCGTTGTTACAATAATACTAGCTTTTATGATTGCCCATATATTTATTTTTATTGAGATCTTTATTTTTCCATACAGTTTTGAGTTACTGTGTAGTGTCTTTTATTTCACCTGTAGGACTCCCTTGAGCATTTCTTGCAAGCCTGGTCTAGTAGTCACAAACTCCCTCAACTTTTTTTATCTGGAAATGTCTTAATTTCTCCCACACGTTTGAAGATTTGCCAGATATAGGATTCTTACTTGACAGTTTTTTTTCTTTTAGCACTTTGAATATATTAGTCTATTGTCTTCTTGCCTCCAAAGTTTCTGGTGAGATATCTGGTTATCTTATTGAGGATCCCTTGTATGTAGTGATTCACTTCTCTCGCTGTTTTCAAGATTTTCTCTTTCTCTTTGTGTTTTGAAAGTTTCATTATAATGTGTCTTGGTGTGGGTCTCTGAGTGTTCAAAGTACTTGGAGTTCATTGAAATTCTTGAGTGTTTATATTCATGTCTTCTATCAAATTTGGGAAGTTTCAGCCATTATTCAAATATTCTTTCTGCTCATTTCTGTCTCCTTCTTCTGGCACTCCCATAATGTGTATGTTCATCTGTTCCGTGGTGACACACACACACACACACACACACACACACATCCCTAAGCTCTGTTTCTTTCCTTTCAGCTCCCTTTTTTTGTTTCTCAGTGACAATAGTTTCCATTGTCCTATCTTCAAGTCCACTGATTCTTCTGCTTCCTGACAACTTCCTTTGAATACATCTTAGTGACGTTTTCATTTCTGTTACTGTACTTTTCAGCTCAAAATTTGTTTTGTTTCTTTTTAGGTTTTATCTCTCTTTAATATTTCCATTTTGTTAACACATCATTTTCTTGACTCTTTCCCCATCTCCCTTCAGTTCTTATAGCATCTTTAAGACACTTGCTTTAACGTCTTTGTCTAATATATCCGCCATTAGGTCTTTTTTCAGGGACAGTTTCTGTTGATTTGTTTTTTCCTTTGAATGTATCATGCTTTTCTGTTCCTTTGTATGACTTGTGATTTTTGTTTAGTTGGTTGGTTGAACACTGGACATTTTAATCTAATAATGTGGTAATTCTGGAAATCAGATTATCCCCTTTACCTAGGGTTTGCTCTTTTTTGTTTTTTTGATTGTTGTAGGCGGTGTCTGTGCTGAGGATTAACCTGAAGGTCTTTTCTGAGCCTTTCCCTGGGCATGTGTGATCATTTTCTAATTTTTCCCGTGTATGTGTTTTTTGTTTGTTTGTTTGTTTTGTTTTGTTTTCTTGGTGCAAAATGGTGGTTTTATTAAAGCATGGGGGCACGACCCGTGGTCAGAAAGAGCTGCTGCCCTGGCATTGTGTGGAGTAACTCACAGTTGTTTTTGAATGTCTTAGTCTTTAATGTCTAGCTCCTGGAGAAGGGGAAAGGGTGAAAAGTGAAGTGGGGGAAGGGTGGAGACACTGGCCCTTTAAATCCCCTGGAAGTCACTTTAGCCAGAGGGGGAGAGGCTTGCGGTACTAGGGGAAGGTGCAACAACAGTGGCTGCCAGCCTCCTTGTCTGCACTTACGTGGTCAGAAGCCGCAGTCAGCGATCAGAGCACAGATCCCCAATATTCGTAGGAGAGAGTCCTTTTTTGCCCACCCTAGCTCCTAGTTGTGCAAGCTGCTCTAGGAACACATGCAAGCACAGCTGCCTGCCACTCCTGGCTGGGGGTGGAGGATGGCTAGCTGCTACTGTGCTAAGAACTAAAATTGACCAAAATTAACTATGTTTTATAGTTCAGATTTACCCCTGGAAGTTTCAGGTCTTCAACAGACTCCAGAGTTGCAGAATAATTGCATCAGACAGGTTCTGCCACTGTGAGTTGTTTTCTAGGTGGGGAGACAGATTCCTCGTGCTTCCTCCTCTGCCATCCTCCCAGAATCCTTTCCCCTTTGCCCAATTTTGAATTGGGTTGTTTGCTTTTTTTGGTGTTGAGTTGTAGGAATTCTTTATATATTCTAGATATTAATATCTAGATCCATATCTAGATATCAGATCCATGATTTGCAGATATTTTCTTTCATTCTGTGAGTTGTCTTTTCACTTTCTTGATAGTGTTCACATGTTTCCCTAACTACAACAGTTATACATTAAGGTGAAAAGGGATTAATATAAAAAACAAGCAGCAAGCACAAACCTAGCTCTACAAGTAGATGGTAATATTGCCACTGTTTGATGAAGACTCCCAGGAGAAGACAAGATGACCAAAGTCTTTGAGTCACAGTCTGGATTCATGTTCCCTTAGAATTTACAAGTGCTTCTTCTGGGAAGCCAGTGGGCAAGGCCAGGGGGAATCCTGAGAAATGTAGGGCTGCGTACAGTCCAGCCATCTGACATAGACAGGAGTTGAGTTAGTTAATTCAAGTATTTTTTCCTCCATGTTGCTTCCCAAAACTTTGCTAATAACCCCAGTACTTCTCATTTTCTTCCATATCTCTATCTACTTTGATTCAGCACTAATATTTTGCCTGTGGTATTCACCCTTTTCCCCATCATATCTTCTTCTTTGTTAGTTGTACATTTTGCTAATTGTATATTTGTCCTGGTATGCCCGTAGCTCATGTTGGTGAGAGAAAAACTACCCACTGTTTCAGTCCGTAGCCAGATAAGCTTTCCCTCTGGTTATTTCTTTTGGGGACAGGGTTGTGCACTACAGTTCCATCTACAAGATGTTTTTCATTAAGTCTTCTTTTTGCAACTGCTGTATCCAACTTTCTTGAGAAACTTGCCCTTTTGACCTGAGTTGTCACTGTTTATAAATTGAAGCTGCAGTAGTGTGCTTATAGTTTTCATTGTTAAAGAAAATTGCCATTACTACTCTACCCAAACCCATAGTTAGGAGAATGGGAAGAAAACACCAATGTGCACTTACTGGCTCTTTGAGTCAGGCAAAGACTGCGGTGATTATGTGAAACTGAGTAAGTGAGCAAAAAATGTGCAGCACAGATTTTCAGGAAATTGTCTTTACAATGTGATAGATGGAGAAATAGCATGAGGTGATAGCATAAGTTTTCAGTACATGATCCTTCGTCTTTTAATTTTAGTAAGTAAAGCCAAAACAAAACAGAACAAATGCTCGGGGAGAGTGAAGGTCATTAAGAAGTTTAGAAATAGCCGTGGTTCCTGACGTTTCTCTGTAGCGGAGCAAACATGGAAGGTGGAAGGCTAGCCTCTGTAGTTATTTTTTTAATAAGATGGGTGCATATAAGAACCCACTTTTTGTGTACCTGATCAACTCCAAGTGTGGTCTGCTGTAGAGTTAGCATTGACAAATAGGTTGACATCAAAGCAGGAACTATTAATCGCATCTTCTTTCCACTCCTAGAGTTCCATCTCAGTTCTTAAAAACAGATAAATTTCATGATGCCAGTATTACAAAAATAGATTCAACGAGTATAGATTTTTTTTTGGCAATTTTGTCTTTTTATAAGAGAACAAGAATTGTTCTCAGATGCAGTCAAATCTTCATTTTTAGTAAGTGAAATAATAACATCATAAAGCTGCTTTGCTAGAATACTTTTATAGTTACCAAATTTTTATATGTATAAATGTGTATGTATACATACAACTTAAAGAAATTTTCTTTAAGATTTATTTATTTATTTTAGAGTGAGAGAGAGTGAACACAAGCAGGGGGAGGGGCAGAGGGAGAAGGAGAGAAGAAGACTCCCTGCTGAGCACAGAGCCTGACATGGGGTTCTATCTCAAGATCCTGAGATCACAACCTGAGTGGAAACCAAGAATCAGTCGCTTAACCAACAGAGCCACCTGGGCGCCCCTATGACTTTGTTTTTATGCAATCTTATTTATAAATAGTTTCTCAAAATTTAGTATTTGTATTTGATTAGTTAGAGAGCCAGTATCTTCAAAAAGATAATAAGGAAACAAGTATTTCTTCAGAGAATATTTCAGAGTTTTATTGCACTGAGTAGTGTTTCAGTATAAGACAATGAGCCATTTCTGTACCTAGCCTCAGGTTATTGAGTCTTGCAGTATTTTTTGGACTCCTTCCTTCAGCCACGACAAATGTGTTAGCATCTGTCTTAGAGCTAAGAATAGTTTAATATAAATTCCATACCACCCACCATACTTGCAACAAGAGAAGAAATAAATAAGGACTTTCCCATTCCCAGTAGATTGAAACTTCCAGACCCTGACTTTAGCAGATCTTATTTCCTGAACATCTCTAAGTATCTCTGCACTGTGTACAGGGTAGAAACAATATATTTAGGCAATCAGGATTCAGGATTGAGCTGTGAACTCGTAGGGCATCTTATTCTACCTACCAGCATGCTATGGACTTCTTGCTCTAAATCCTACAGACTGGAGCTCCCTTCTCTGACTATAGTCTTCTTGCCTTTCAGACCTTTCTCAGGTATTGCAGTTCCCATAAGATCTCAGTTCTTTTAACAGACACTTTTTTTGAGTGCCTGCTGTGTTGGCATTTGGTAGGTGCTGCATAATAATAACTTAAATTAGAGTGACATGACTTGAAAGGAGTAAGGGTGTCCTCAGCCTCACAGAATCCATTTAGAAGGTTATTCATAGCTTGTACTGGAGGGATAGTGGAGGGATAGTGATGGAGAAGTGTCAGGTTCTGGGTATGTTTTGGAGGGAGAGGACACAGAGAGACACGAGGGAGAAGGCCAGATGAAGATGGAGGTGGTGTTGTGCCGCCGCATGCCCAGGAATGCTGTGGTGAGAAGCTGGAAGAGGCCAAGAAGGATCCTCCCCTGGAGCCTTTGGAGGAAGCATGGCGCAGCTGACATCTTGATTTCACACTTCTGGCCTCCAGAACTGTGAGAGAATAAGTTTCTGTTGTTTTAAACCACCAAGTTTGTGGAAATTTGTTATGGCAGCCTTAGGAGACTAAGACAGGTGCCTGTTAGACATTGATGTCGTGATGTTGATGTGACAAATGAGTTCGAACTTCAGGGAAAAGATCTGGGCTGGAGATATAGAATTGCTAGTTTTTAGTATAGAGCTGATGTTTAGAGTGATGAGAGTAGGGGTGCCTGGTTGGTTCAGTTGGTGGATCAATGAATTCTTGATCTCAGGGTTGTGCGTTCAAGACCCACGTTGGGTGTGGAGATGACTTAAAAATAAAATCTTAAAAAGAAAAATAAAGCAGTGAAAATAGATGAGACCCCCAGGGAAAAGTGTCTCGAGAGAGTAGGTCCAAGGACTGAGCCCCAGGGTGCTTCTATGTTTACAGGTTGGGCAGGTGAAGAGGATTTAGGAAGACTAGCTGGTGAGGTCCTTCAGGCAGAAGTCTGGGGGGAAGCTCTGACTCTATCCCTTTCTGAGTACCAAGGGGAAAAATGACGTATTGCATTGGAGACCTCCTACTTTTAAGGTGCTCGGTAAGCTTTTGTGCTATACTAACCTCAGATATCTTCCACCAGGGAACATTTTATATCATGAGAGGAAGAAAGGAGAGGGAGGACCCTTGATCCTGCTCAAGAAGGAGCTTGAGTAGAAAGCTGCCAGAATACTGCTGGAGCAGCAGGAAAGCTGTGTCTTTGGTCCCTCTCCTCCTACTCCAAAAGAATGTACCTGATCAAAGGGTGAATTAGAACCAATTAGAGAGATAGACTCTTTCAAGTAGTCAAAGCAGGTTGAGACTAGAAGGGGCTTAATTAATGTGGTAATGTGTGTATGAGCTCAGCATACAGCTTGACATATAATGGGTAAGCAACTTATGAAACTATTATTAATTGTTATTTTTTAATACTAAACTTCCATTTTGCAGATAAGGAAATTGAGACTCAGATGTCCAGGAACCAACAGTGACTCTCAATCTACACAGAAAGGAGAAATTAGCAAAGAGTCCTTAGCTTGGCATCCAAGGCCCTCTGCTTTCTGGTTACAACTCCATTGCTGTTCCAACTCCTTACCCACTGCTCTCTCCTCACCCTCGACTCCGTGCGTCCAGTCACCTCCCTCCCCTCTGTGCACATGTGCTTTCCTCTTGATTCCATGCCTTCAATCCTTTCCACTTTGCCTGCAATCCCTTCCACTTCCTCTCTCCCTCTCCAGTTCCTTGCCCATTTTCACAGCTCTAACAACACCTGTGAATTCTTTCCCGACCTACCTAGCCATCCTACTCTCTTCCTTTTAAAAATTCTCTAGCAGGATTCCCTGGACGCTGTCTGGATGCTGCTTAGCTTCTAGGCCCTCATACCTCTCCTGCAGACATTTCCAGCCTGTGTTGCAGAGCAGAGCTTGCTGGGTAAATCCTGAGGGAAGCAGCCCAGTGTGTGTGCGTGTGCGTGTGTGTGTGTGTGTGTACACGTGTGTGTTTGTGTACCTTTGGGCTCTTGAGGAGATGAGAACTGTCTTTTTTGCTTGGCAGCCCCTCTGCAGACGCCCTGCAAACAGAAGTTGTGTGCTGCGTCTGGCACAGCTTGTGCGACATTTGCCATCAATTATTACCTTGTGAAAAGACCTTGTAAGGCTTTAAAGTTGGACCCTTTCATAATATTATTATGAATTGAAATAGCTAGTGTAATAGCCCTATTTGAACGGACAGCTTCTAAGAATCAAATAGGTTTCTTCTTTTGGTAAGACTCTTATTCTCCTAAAATTTTTGCACTAGGATAAACTTAGGGTAACCCAGAAAAAGAAAAACTTGATTCCTTGCAGGAAGATACAGATAACTGTGATATGCCCACAGTAACCAGAGTCTTTTCAGATGGACGCTTTCTTGCTTCAAGGGCAGACTAATAGCAGAGGTTCCTTGGTAACAATAATGACAGATCAGTCATAGTTACCTTAGCTCCTCTGTCTAAAATTGTATTTACCTTGTCAATAGATGATCTAAGTTGTTTTCCTCTACCTTAATATGTTGTTATTGTAACAATTACTCTTAGTGCAGGTTGCATTTATTTATTTCTTTAATTCTTATAAAAGTTTCAGAATTGGGATGTATTAAGTCCAGATAAAGTATGAACTCTTGGGGTGCCTGGGTGGCTGAGTTGGTTGGGCGTCTGCCTTTGGCTTGGGTCATGATCCTGGAGTCCTGAAATCGAGTCCCACATCGGGCTCCCTGCTCAGCAGGGAGACTGCTTCTCCCCCTGCCTCTGCTCCTTCCCCCGCTTGTTCTCTCTCTCTCTCTCTCAAATAAATGAATAAAATCTTTAAAAAAAAAAAAGGTATGAACTCTGACTAAGGAACATAGTATAAGAAACATAAATTATGCTTCTGTTTGTACTTTCACTTTCATAAATTATTTTTATTTAAGGCTTTCTATCTTGTGTACCTTAAAGGTGTTCATTTAAACTCTGAGTAAATGAATGGATACATTATATTTGATAGCATAGCACAGTTGTATTCCCTCACAATTTTTAACTTGAGGGTAATTCATTTGAAGTTGTTGACAGTAATGAAAGATGATTTATGGAAATGAAGACTTATTTGCTTTAATGTCAATGATGCTTCATGTCTGGTAACAAGCAAGAGCAGAAAAGAAAATTCGCTTATGTTCTATCATGTAATTTCTACTTTTATCCCTTTAAAAAAAACTCAGCTTTTAAAGATTTAATTCACATACCATAAGATTCACTCTTTTATTTTTTATTTTTTTAAATTTTGGGGGGAGGGGAGAGAGAGAGAGAGCGTGCATGAGGGGGTGGGGGGGCAGAGGGAAAGAGAATCTTAAGCAGGTTCCACGCCCAGCTTGGAACCCAACAAGGGGCTCAATCTCATGACCCTGAGATCATGACTTGAGTCAAACCAAGAGTCAGACACTTAACTAACAGCCACCCAGGCACCCCTAACATTCACCTTTTAATTATTTGAACGGACAGCTTCTAAGCACAATTCAGTGGTTTTCAGTGTGTTTGCAGACTTGTGTGGCTATTAGCACTATCTAATTCCAGAATATCTTCATCACCAAAAAGAAACCTTTGGCAGTCATCCCTCGTTACTCTGTCCCTGCAGCACTCTGTAAACCACCAGTTTACTCTCTGTCTCTGGATTTGCCTATTCTGGACATTTCATACTACTGGTTTCTTTCACTTAGCATGATATTTTCAAGGTTTATCCATATTGTAGCAAAAGTCAGTAATCCAGTCTGTTTTATTGCTGAGTACTATTCCATCATGTGCATATACCACATTCTATTTATCTGTTTACCAGTTGGCAGATATTTGGGTTGTTTCCACTTTCTAGGTATTACAAATAATGATGCAGTTAACATTTGTATACAGGTTTTGTATGGGCGTATATTTTCTGTCCCTTGGGAATATTCCTGAGAGTCAGTTCCTGGATCATATGATTAACCATGTTTAATGTTTTGTTTTTTGTTTTTTTAAGATTTTATTTATTTATTTGACAGAGAGAGACACAGCAAGAGAGGGAATACAAGCAGGGGGAATGGGAGAGGGAGAAGCAGGCTTCCCGCGGAGCAGGGAGCCCGATGCGGGGCTCGATCCCAGGACCCTGGGATCGTGACCTGAGCTGAAGGCAGACGCTTAACGACTGAGCCACCCAGGCGCCCCAACCATGTTTAATGTTTTGAAGAACTACCTGACTTCTTTCCATAGTGGCTGTACCATTTTACGTTCTTCCTAGTGGTATATGAAGGTTCTGATTTCTCTGTATCCTTGTTAACGGTAATTAGTATTGGTCTTTTTAATTATGACCATCCTAGTGGCTATGAAGTGGTATCTCAGTGCTTTTCATTTGTATTTCCCTGATGGCTAAGGATGCTGAGCATCTTTTGATAACTTGTATATCTTTTTTGGAGAAATATCTATTGAGATTCTTTAGCAATTTTATGTTTGGTTTTTCAAAAATTATTTTGTAAGAGTTCTTTATTCTACATATAAGTCCTTTGACAGACGATTTGCAAATATTTTCTTCCATGCTGTAGGTTGTCATCTCATTTTCCTGATGGTGTCCTTTGAAGCACAAAATTTTAAATTGTGATGTATTTCAATTTGTCTATTTTTTATTTTGTTATTTGTGTTTTTGGTGTCATAGTTATGAAAGCATTGCCTAATTGTGATCAGAAAGATTTGTTCCTATGTTTTCTTCTAAGAACTATATAGTTTTAGGGGCACCTGGGTGGCTCAGTCGTTGAGCGTCTGCCTTCGGCTCAGGTCACCATCCCAGCTGGGGTCCTGGGATCGAGCCCCGCATCGGGCGCCCTGCTCCACAGGAAGCCTGCTTCTCCTTCTCCCACTCCCCCTGCTTGTGTTCCCTCTCGCTGTGTCTCTCTCTGTCAAATAAATAAATAAAATCTTAAAAAAAAAAAAAGAACTATATAGTTTTAGCTTTTACCTTTAGGTCTTCGATCCACTCTTGTTAATTTTTGTGTGTGGTATAAGGAAGGGCTTCGACTTTATTCTTTTACATGTGGATATGTAGTTGTCTGGCACCGTTTGTTGAAAAGATTATTCTTTTTCTCAGTGAATTATCTTGACACCCTGGTTGAAAATCAGTTGACCATAAATGTGAGGGTTTATTTCTAGACTGTCAATTCCATTCCAATGTTCTGTATGTTTATTCTTATGTCAGGGCCACACTGTCTTGATTAATGTGGCTTTACTCCTCTCCTTTTAATACTCACGTTACAAAAAGGGGCATTTATATTGTGTACAGTGGAGTTGTCTCTTATTGGATTAGGTGATAAAGTTTGTGGGAAAGGCGCGAAACAAACACAGGTGCTATTACCCTTGCAAATACTTAGGAAGGTGCAATGTTGGAGATCAAGTGCCATTTTTCATTGGTCCAAACCGGGCAGTTTTTTTTTTACCTAGCTGTTTCCTTTGTTGAGCACCAGCTGAAGGAATTGGCTTCCATTTAGGGGCTCTACTATTTGAAAAATACTTACCTTTAGGGACGCCTGGGTGGCTCAATCAGTTAAGCGTCTGATCTTGATTTCAGCTCAGATCATGGTCTCAGGGTTGTGAGATGGAGCCCTTGGGCTCCTAGCTCATCAGGGAGTCTGCTGGAGATTCTCTCTTCCTCTCTCTTTGCCCCTCTCCCCCCCACTTGTGCTCTCTCTCTCAAATAAATAAATCTAAAAAAAAAAAAAAGAAAGAAAAATGCTTACCTTTAAGCACTAGAATTTCAGTACACATAGAAATTGGGTCCCAGGCAGATTGCCATCTCCTTTCCCAAGCCCTCACTGTACATACATACTCATGGACTGGTTGGCTGGCTGAATTGATGAAATGACCCATTTCAGTTGTTCCTTTCTCCCCTCTCTTCTATTCTCCCTTTGCCTTCTGCCTTTCTCTACTTCCCTCTCTTCTTTCTTCCCCCTCCTTCTTTATCTTTCCTTCTTCCCCCTCCTTGTTTATCTTTCCTTCTTCTTCTCCTTTTTTCCTTTGGTCCCCTCCCCCCACCCCCCAGCCCACCTTGCTGGATTTCTGAATCTTCATATGGTAGTGATGTGACTTCTTATAACCCCAAATTAAAATGTATACAAAATGAGCCAACTCTATCTCTTATGATCTTAACAGTTTAACTCTTTGGCAAGCAGTCAAACTTTAGGCCATAGTAAATACTTTTGAGGGTTTCACTGCTGGTGGCTAGGCAGTGGAAGTGATGTTTTAATGATCTAATACTCTTTTTTTTTTTAAGATTTTATTTTTAAGTAATCTCTGCACCCAACATGGGACTTGAACTCACAACCCCGAGATCAAGAGCTTACCTACTGAGCCAGCCAGGTGCCCCAACTATCTAGTACTCTTAAAGAAATAAACCCTAAGACTTGAAGACATACAATTAGCCAATGTGTTGGGGTTGCCCGCCCTTCTCCAGTACCACACACTTCTCTCGGGCTGCCTTTTGGTGACTTCTTTCCCAATGAATGACCTTGTTCATTTATCTTGATTTCACCAAGATGAGGCTCTTTTGAGAGGGGTAGGGTGGGGGCAGGAGAGTGTACAATGTGACCTCTCAGTGCAGCCCTTAGGATCAACTATTAAGCAGTTTTCCATACTTTAATGTTTTTTTAGACTTTAATTCCATTCCATCAACATTTATTGTGCCAGCATCAGATTACCAAGATTTTCAAGAAGATCACTGGCCAATGGGAGAAGGAAGAACAAATAGATAACAATAATAATAAAAAACAGTATGGAGATTCCTCAAAAAGTTAAAAATAGGACTACCCTATGACCCAGCAGTTGCACTACTGTGTATTTATCGAAAGGATACAAACATAGTGATCCGAAGGGGCACCTGCACCCCAGTGTTTATAGCAGCAATGTCCACAATAGCCAAACTATGGAAAGAGCCCAGATGTCCATCGACAGATGAATGGATAAAGAAGAGGCAGTTTATATATACTGTGGAATATTACTCAGCCATCAAAAAGAATGAAATCTTGCCATTTGCAAGGATGTGGATGTGAATGGAGCTAGAGAGTATTATGCTAAGTGAAATAAGTAAGTCGGTCAGAGAAAGTCAAATGCAATATGATTTCATTCATATGTGGAATTTAAGAAACAAAACAGATAAACATAGGGGAAGGGAAGGAAAAATAAGATAAAACCAGAGAGGGAGACAAACCATAAGAGACTCTTAACTATAGGGAACAAACTCAGGGTTTTGGGGGGAGAAGGGGGAGGGGGAGGGGAATGGAGTAACTGGGTGATGGGCATTAAGGAGTGAGCTTGATGTACTGAGCACTGGGTGTTATATGCAACTGATGAATCACTAAATTCTACCCCTGAAACTAATAATACACTATATGTTAACTAACTTGAATTTAAATAAAATCTAAAAAAAATAGTTTATTTTTCTGATTAAAAGAAGATAACCTAATCATTGTAAAAAAAATGTATGAAACTCAGAAAAGTTTTAACAAAAAAGTAAAACATGCATTCTCGGCAAGGGTGATGTTGCCTCCAAGGGGACAAAACATGTTTTCTTTGGGGTTGGGGGACTAAAATCTTAGATATAACTGTGGTTTGTGGCCCTCTAAAGGGTCAGGTATTTAAATTCTATGGGGGAAGGCTAGTTAGGAGAAAATGTCTAAAAAGGCTCATGGCTGGTGGGGCAGCGCTTCGTCCTCAAATTCATACGTTGAAGTCCTGACCTCTAATGCCTCAGAATGTTACTGTATTTGGAGACAGAGCCTTATAGAGGTAATTAAAGCAAAAATGAGGTCCTTAGCAGGGTTCCTAATTCAATACGACTGGTGTCTTTAGTAGAAGAAGAAATGAGAACAGAAACAAAATGGAAGACCATGTGAAGGCACTCGTCTTCAGTAAATTGTATGCTCCACGTGAGCTGAGGCCTTTCTTATTCACTGTTCAGTTTTATAATCTTACTAATAAGTACCGTTCACAAAGGAATTCATCCTTCCATATCAATATCCAATTTGAACTTCAAAATTGCTCTATACAGTGATTAGGTATTAAGATTCCTATAATATAGATGCGTCTGGGCCTTTATCATGTCGTTCCCTCTGCCTAGAAAGACACTTCCCTACACCTACCCCTTTTCTGTGTTAAAATCTTTTGGGACCTAGCTTCCTCCAGGAGTCTTTCCTCGACCCTCCAACATGTGTCCTTAGCACTCAGTATTTCCTACCATGGTGTCAACCATACAGGGCTGTGATTGCGTGTTTATTATCTATTTCCTCTGCCAGACTGGCTTCCTATGAGTGGGAACTCTTGTCTTCCATCATGTATTTCCGGCACCCAGCAGAATGCCAGGATATTTTGTTGATTGATGAATCAGATCATAGAGCTAATAACTTGAACTTAGTTTGTTTAGCATCTAAATTTGGTTCTTTCTCAACTGTACCATGATGCTCTAATAATTCATCTGAGTTATTTGTCATAATGGATGTGGTTTTATGTCTAAATACAGAGGAATCCGGTGGGTTCTGCCCTCTGCACTATGCTAGAGGCCTCTGTCACACTCTGACAGTGTGCGGGGTGTGTGTGTGTGTGTGTGTGTGTAATGGGAGTAAAGTACACCTTGACTTGTTTAGTACCACAGTGAGAAAGCCTCCTGGAAGTCCTTTTATAGGTTTTCAGTAACCTCTTATTAGAGACTGTGATGCAAACAGATTCTTCCCTCCTTCCAGCAGTTGCTAGAGATGGGTATTGACACTATTTATGGTATAACACGAAGTTAACAAAGCTGAATTCATATTATATGTACACCTGGGTCTTAATTGTTTCATTTCTTTTTTTCACATAGACTTCGATGGTGTTAAGTCCTGGGATACAAGGGTGAATAGGAAAGGCCTCCACTCACATGGAGCATACAATTTATTGAAGGGTAGTTATGAAAACAGATGAATTCTACCGCAGTGGGGTAGTGCTGTAGCAGAGATAGGGACAGAATGCTGTGAGGCCTGATGGGCTCGGCAGCTGCTCTTCCCTGGGGGTATTTTGGGAAGTCATCATTTATGAGCTGGGTTTTGAAAGGAGAGTAGGAATTTGTCAGATGAAAAGAGGGAAAGAAATATACAAAGGCATGAATCTATGGAAAGATCTGGTCTAAAAATGAATATATATATGGTAAAGAGTTGAAAAAGGAATATCTCCAAATCAGTAGTTGGTGTTTTATGGTTGTGGAATTATGAGTAGGTTTCTCTCTTTCTTTTTCAGAATTAACTTTAATTTGTTGCTCTATTGTTTTTATAACAAAATAAAATGAAATAGAAGCCTATGACTGTTGTAGCAGAGTATTAGAGTGAATTAGTTTATTTCGTATTGCTTGTATTTGTACTTAATTTTTAATATCCAGATTAAAAACCTAGTAATGCCCAATTGACTACATTGTTATTAGGTTTTTAGGAGAGGGCGCAGAACAGGATACCATTTGCTTCCTTTTTTGATAAACAGACCCCAAGTTTCCTTCTCTCTTGAGTTTCCATTGACTGGTCTCATCTGGGAGGCCAGGATAGGCCTGGTGGGGGGGGGGGGGGGGGCAGGGAAAAGGTGACTGTAGCCTTGCTGAGCAGAGAGCTTACCCTGCATTAAATTAGTAGAGTGCGTTCAACTTAGAAGGTGAGATGGAAAGGTCTGGCTGGGAGGGATCTGGGAGAGAGCAGATAATTTTAGTTACAAGAGAAGAATCCACAGACGGAACTTTCAGAGGCACCGCAGGTCCAGAGAGTGGAGCGAGAAACACTGAGCAGGTCAAGTCGGGCTGTACAGGAAAGGAAGTCTGCAGACACTTGGCTGGCGGTGGAAGGTTCTTTTATGTGCAGTCCAGCGAGTCTTGCCAGGGCAGGGGAAGCCACTTATAGGCATCGTGCCGGATCTAACACTGGGCTCTGGAGGTTTTCCCAAAGCAACTTTAGAGTGAGGCTGGGTAGACCTCTCTTCAGTTTATTGATGATTACAACAGACTTGAAGCGTGTATATATATATATGTCTCTTTTCTGATTTTATTTGTGGAACGAAGATTTTTAAAAAAGATTTTTAATTACTTCATATTTAAATCACATTTTTTTTCCCCCTTCAGAGGATATTTTTCTCTGTCCCTTTTGCCTAACAATTGTTTATTTCATCTGGGTCAAAACCAAACTTATTTCTAATGTCTTTTTTTTTTTTTTTGCACTTTTTTTTTTTAAAGTAAGCTCTACACCCAACATGGGGCTCGAACTCATGACCCTGAGATCAAGAGTCACATGCTCTATGGACTGAGCCAGCCAGGTGTCCCTCTAATGTCCTTTTTTTTTTTTTTTTTTTTTTAAAGATTTTTTATTTATTTATTTGACAGAGAGAGCGAGAGAGCACAAGCAGGGAGAACAGTAGAGGGAGAGGGAGAAGCAGGCTCCCTGCCAAGCAGGGAGCCCGATGTGGGGCTCGATCCCAGGACCCTGAGATCATGACCTGAGCCGAAGGCAGACGCTTAACCATCTGAGCCACCCAGGCACCCCTCTAATGTCCTTTTAATAATTTTTTATTTTAATCTTCTTTCTCTTTTTTATTTTTTAAAAGATTTTATTTATTTATTTGACAGAGAGAGACACAGCAAAGAGAGGGAACACAGCAGGGGGAGAGGGAGAGGGAGAAGCAGGCTTCCCGCTGAGCAGGGAGCCCACCGTGGGGCTTGATCCCAGGACCCCGGGACCATGACCTGAGCCGAAGGCACACGCTTAACGACTGAGCTACCCAGGCGCCCCGTTCTTTCTCTTTTTTAAAAATGTAAAAACTTCAATTTTAACTATGCAATAGAAGAGTTTTCTTTTTCCCAGCAACAGAAGGCAAGTGTAGGTTTACCATTTGAATAGTTTAATAATCTGAATGATCAAATCATGAGTACTAGGAGAGTGTCATGGGTAGGGACAGGAGAGGCAGGGTAAGGACAATTGCAACCTGGAAGCACTGTTTTCTAATGACGTATAATTGGTGTTTTTAGATAAGTATTTAATATATTAAAATACTTTTCAGAACTACATTAAAAGAAATGGTAGTAAAGAACGGGAAGGAATTACCTCAAAATGGTAGCATTCCCATAAAATACTGTTTTTTTTTCAGAGATGGTTTAAAAATTCTAAATCATCTTACATTATTTGTAGGCAACCAAGTACATTGGATCCGATATTAAATTGCAGCAGATTTTCTCTTGTCTTAAGGGCCTGCTGTGGCATAAGTCCAAAGATCAGATGTCACCTCTGCCTGAGAAGTCCTACATAATTTTTAATTTTTCTACAGTGCTATTACAATGCACACATGTTACTACGTGGGTCATTAAAGATTGTTTGTCAGATACTCTCTGATTATAAACTGAAGAGTGGCTTCCACTTTCATAGAACCTCCTTTGAACTTGAGTATGGTGCATGCTCTGGTAAATAGTGGTAGTTTGCCAACTCATTAATAAGGTCAGTTTTCTAGATGATATAGTTACAAAATACAGGCCCATCTCTCATCAACAGATAGTTTCAGTAGCAAAGTCAAAGTGATAGGACTTAAAATATTTATTACTTTTTTTATTTTTAAGTAGGCTCCATGCCCAGAGTGGAGCCCAGTGCGGGGCTTGAACTCATGACCCTAAGATCAAGACCTGAGTTGAGATCAACATTTGGATGCCCAACCAACTGAGCCACCCAGGCACCCCAACATTTATTACTTTTAAAAGCACCTATCCATGGGGCACTTAGGTGGCTCAGTTGGTAAAGCGTCTGACTCTTGATTTCGGCTTAGGTGATAATCTCAAGGTTGTGAGATTGAGCCCTGCATGAGGCTCTGCACTGGGCATGGAGCCTGCTTAAGATTCTCTCCTTCTTCTGCTCCCCCTTCCTCTCTAAAAAATAAAAAATAAAGCACCCATCCTATAATGACCAGCAACCAGCACACCACACCTTTTTAAACAAAGACAATGATATATTTAGAGATGCCCTTTTCTCAAAAAAAAAAAAATCCTAAAATGTTTTATTTCTCAAGCTACATTAGATCTTTACAGCATTTTCTCTCTTATCCCAGTTATCTAATTTCCTTAGATCAAATTAAACCACTGCATGATGTCTTCTCTTCAAATTCTTTAATAACAACATTTTGTACTTAGCACTACTTTGCCTAAGACCCACCTAGATGAACTATGGAGAGTGTATCACATATAGTTTTATTTTTAATGATCATGGTACCTGTTCAGGGTGACAGCTAGAAATTCAAAGATCTCATTGAAATAGAATGCTCAGGTAAAAGGGCTGATTGGTTTTCTGATAAAAGCATTGTTTGTTTCCTGCCTTTATTCATTCAGCTGTAGGAGGTACATATTTAATATTTGTGGTATAATGATATCATGAAAAGTTAAATGATGTTAATTTAAAGCGTCAGTATAATAGATTTAACAAGACATTAAGATTCAATGCTATGAAGTCATAAAGGAAAAATATTGTTGTTGGCTAGATGATAAGGGAGGGCTTTGGGAGGATTGTGGGATTTTTTTTGTTCATCCATCCATTCATCATGTTTATTGAGAGCTTACTAAGTTCTTTTTTGGAACCTTTCTATGTGTTGGGACTAGAGCAGTGGACAGGATTCAGTAGTTCCCTGCTCTTGAAGTGTTTACATTCTGGTGGGAGAACAAGACACAAAGAGAAAAAAATGAATTTAATAAGAAATATCTGAAAATGGCCCTGCAGGGGGCACCTGGGTGGTTCAGTCAGTTAAGCGTCTGCCTTAGGCTCAGGTCTTGATCCCAGGGTCCTTGGATCTAGCCCCATGTTGTCAGGCTCCCTGCTCAGTGGGGAGTCTGCTTCTCCCTCTCCTCCCTGCTTGTGCTCTCTCTTATTATCTCTGTCTCTCTCTCAAATAAATAAATAAAATCTTAAAAAAAAAAAAAAAGAAAATGGCCCTGCAGAACTTTAATACAGCGTGCTCTGATAGAGTGTCTTGAGAGGACACTTTAGATTGTTGGCCAATATAGGCTGCTTTAAAGGGGTGACATTTAAGCTGAGACCTGAATGACAAGAAGAAACCAACCATCCTGTGATCTGGACATTACAGGCAGAGGGGCAGCCAGTGCCCAGACCCTTTGGCAGGAAGAAGCTTGATCTGTTGGAGGGACAAAAAGATGAGATCAGAAAGGGTGATAGGAACCAGATCATGTAGGACATGTAGGACTTTTTTTTTTTTTTTTTTTTTGATGAGTTTGGATTTAATGCTAATTGTAGTGGTAAGGCATGGAAGGCCTTTAAGCAAAGGAGGGCCATGAACTGGTTAATTTTTAAAAATTTCATCCCAGATGCTGTGTGAAGAATGGATTTAAGGAAGGCAAGAGCAGAAGCAGGGATACTAAGGAGTCATGACTGTAGAAGTCTAAGCAAGAAACTTCGCTGTCTTTTATGAGGAGGGTGGTAGGGGGGATGCAGTGAAGTGGATAAACTTAGGATGTGTTTTGGTATAGAGTCTACAGGACCTGCTAATGGATTTGAAATGGGACATGGAGAAAATAGAAATCAGGGATGACTTGTAGGTTTCTGGCTAAGCAACTGGGTAAATGATGGTGAACTTTAAAGAAAGACTTGGATTTAGAGGGAAAGCCAGGAATTTCAGTTATGGAGGTACAATAGACATGGCTTATAGAGTAGGCGTTTTAGATTGGGTAAAAACAAAGTTTTTACTCAATGCTTCCAAGAACAGAGGACATCAAATTCTCCTTGATAAATTAAAAACTATTATAAATGAATAGTTTTTCTCTTACATCATGAGTTGTCAGGAGAAGCAGACCAGGAAGTTTGGGGAAATAAAAAAAGAGTGGAGAATAGAAACAAGAAGAATAAGCAGGTCAGAGAAAGACATAGAGATGGAGAGGTACAGAAAGAAAAATTACAGACAAGACAGACCCTCAGAATTACAGACACAAAGGACATGCATATCCACAGAGATTCTGCATTCTCCTGTGTTCTACACCTAGAGCTAAAGAGAGATAAAGGAGGCAGTTGGAAAGGAGGTCAGAACATTTTTCCTTTATTGTAATTTACTATAGAAGTGATACCAAGATACTGGCCAAAAGCAAATGAGACCAAAACCTTTTCAAAAGTAGAAAAATTGCCTTTATTCCTTTTTTTTTTTTTTTTTTTTTTGCTATTTGGAGAGGATCTTGCACCCTGAAATTTGTCCAGGATGAAAATGGTTTTTACAATTTGTTATTAGCTAAGTGGCAGGTTGAATAATGATCTGAAAAATGTATCAGTAGCAAAGCACAATTATTCACTTTTGTAAAGAAAAGAGACACCCAAAAGGGGTTCTTTCTCCTTATGGAAAAAGTGACAAATTAACTTTCAATTATTGGGTAAAGTTGAGCTATGAGAAGAAACACAAACAAATACACAGTGAATATGTACATACATTCTACACCATACCATACCCTAAGCCCACCTAAATTTCTTGATGTAATAGTCTCCATTTAGAATAGAAAAACACTTTGAGATTTTTGTTTATTGTAAATAGGATCTCATTCATCCTAGACACAAAGATTATTTTCTTTAAAATTGGTTATTGGTTAAAATGTGTTTACTGGAATTCCACAAGAACCTACAAATGAATCAGTTCAGCAGGAAGATATGAGTGACAAGATTTTAGATAAGTGTATTATTAGAAGGCTAAGAAAATAGAATGCTACGTGTACTGTAAGAGGAGGTATATCACCAGGACCTCCGCTCTCCTTCCCTCCAAAAGGCCTGTGAAACTCTATCACAAATAATAAAAATAATTGAGAGAGTTTAAGCTATGGAACTACATTGGGCTGAACAGTCAGGAACTATGTATGGCTGAGGATTTTCTTTCTTTGCTTTCTTTTTTTTTTTTTAAAGTAATCTCTACACCCAGTGTGGATCTGGAACTTAAAGCCCCAAGATCATCAGTCTCCTGCTCCACAGACTGAGCCAGCCAGGTGCCCCAGGATTTTTCTTTTTCTCTCTCCCCTTTCCTCCTTCTCTCTGTCCCTCCCTCTTTCTCTCTTTCTTCCTTCTTTTTTTTTTTTTAATTCTTAAATTTCCTCAAGAGGACAGGCGGAGGACACTTAATTAAAACATTACACATGGTTCTGTTATTCATGAATATGTCCTAGTATTTCTGTGAAAAAACTGGACTAGATTTCTAAAATCTGTTTTAACATTCTGAAATAATACTGTGAAACTTTCATTTATCCTCTTTTCCTGGCTTTTTGCCTTTTAGGATATTTATGACGATGTTAATACTATTAGCATCAGCGTCAGCTCTGCTGGCTTCAGGACAGAATGAAGCCATGGGCACTGAGAAATGTCTGACGAGATGACTGGGGATGTGTTATGATTTATAAAGACAGACAAATTATCACTACCTGTTGTTCGTGAATGAAATTAAATGTCTGCCACAGAGGAGTTCTGTATGAATGGTCATTCAGGATAGAGAGCTACAACAGACAGTAGTCTAGTTTGTTAGTATGGAAAGTTTTATGTAGGAAGTATTACTGTTTGAGTTTTCCTTGGAAGTTTCAAGGTGAGTTTTGATGATTACATATAACTTGTAATGGTGAATGGATTACATATGAGGCAACTGTCTTAAGTATTGAAAGAGAGACGTTTGGACTTGAATTACCGCTCATCCCACACAGCAGCTGGTGCCTACGGGTCGTCACGTAGCTGGGCAGTTTGGCTTTATGCAACAATATGGGGGGCTAGAGTGGAGTGCTGGTGCTTTCTTGGCCAAGAACAAGGCATACTTCCTGACATACCTTCTCTGTAAACACTCTTATCCAGGTGACAGAGATTAGAATAGATTTTAGGAGGCACCTTAAGAGGAAAAGATGAGGGACGCCTGGGTGGCTCAGTGGGTTAAGTGTCTGCCTTCAGCTCAGGTCATGATCCTAGGGTCCTGGGATCGAGCCCCAAGTTGGGCTCCCTGCTCAGTGGGGAGTCTGCTTCTCCCTCTGCCCTTCCCCCACTTGTGCTCTCTAGCTAATAAAATCTTTAACAACAACAAAAAAAGAGGAAAATGTGAGAGTGGAGAGGGAGAATCTGAAAGATATGTTGCCCATCACTAAATATTTCCCTCCCATTTGATATTACTTAACCAGGAGTTCTTTTTTTTTTTTAAGATTTTTATTTATTTGACAGAGAGAGACACAGTGAGAGAGGGAACACAAGCAGGGGGAGTGGGAGAGGGAGAAGCAGGCTTCCCGCCAAGCAGGGAGCCCGATTCGGGGCTCAATCCGAGGACCCTGGGATCATGACCTGAGCCGAAGGCAGACGTTTAACGACTGAGCCACCCAGGCGCCCCTCAACCAGGAATTCTTAAAGAAAAAATAGTAGTAGTAGTGTTATTTTAAAGTTCATTTATGTGGCTCTCGTGAATACCCTGACAACTCCCTTTTTACCTCCAAGTGAGAGTCACTGCCCGTCTGTGTGTCGCTGACGGTCGCACCCCCTCGGAGTGTGCTGGTTGGGAGAGCTCCCTGGACCCAGAGCCGAGGAGACGAGTGTTGTGGAAGCTCTCCTGCTCATCAGCTGTGTGCCCTCAAGACAGTCTCTGCCTTGCTGGCACTGGAGTCCAACAGAGTGTTAACAGGGGTTGACAGCCCTTTTCTATAATAGACCAGAAAGTAAATATTTTAAGCTGCCCAGGCCACATATGGTCTCTCTTGAATACTCTACTTTGGTTTTACTTGTTTGTTATAACCTTTATAAAATATAAAAACCATTTTTAGCTCCTGAGCCATACAAAAGCAGGTTGTGGGCTGCATTTGGTTCCCTTGCCTTAGTTTGCTTGACCCCTGATCTATATACTAGAAAAGGAGGGGGGAGAAAAGCAAAAAGGAAGAATTTGAACTGGCAGTTTTTAGATGTAGGACTGTGAGCAACAGCAGGCTAAAGAGTAGATTCTGGGGGCAAGGGTTTTCGTTTGCTTGTTTTTTGTTTTAAATAAGTATTTTCATGATATAATTTCTCTTGTAATTTCCTTGGTTTTAAATTTGATTCCATTCTTATCTCCTATTCTTCTTTGGCTCTCCAGACATATTATTACTTACCATTCTGTAGTATTCCCCAAATTTCTTTTTGCATACAGATTGCTGGGAGAAGAAAACCGGTTAGAGGAATGGCTTTCTTTGCAGATGGAGATGTGACCTTTCCCTTACAGAAAGGGAAGTAGCCATTGTATTGCTCCTGGAGGCCTAAGCAAAGAAAAGAATATTAAACAGGCAGACCCCAGCATCTCTGAATTCTGGGAGGGTCCTGGGAATGGCTGGGGGAGGCAGGGAGTGAATGTTAAGAAATACTCCAGTTCTTCCTTTCTGATAATGTTGAATGTTATTGCTCCACTTAACCAACAGTCCAAAGCTCTGTTTAGAGTCTCCTTAGCCCATTTTGGAATGTGATGACATTTTGGTTTCCTGAAAGACAAGACCCCAAAGAGGGCGCTATGGACCACACACCCCAGACCCCGTCACTTGCTCTCCACCTCCTCCCCCACCAATACACCCATGTCCTGTGCCCCCCTCCTACGTTTCTCCTCTTCTCTGCCCCCTTACATGATTTCCACAGCAGTCAGGAGCTGTCCAGCCACCTCACTTTCCCAGCATGGCGCACTGAGTTTCTCCACTGTGGCTTTTGGCAGGTGCAGTTGGTGACTTGCATGTGGTCCAATTACTGACTTTGGCGTTTTGATTCCAGAACCACTTTGAACATTTTCCTTCTATCCTCAGGCAGGCACAGTGGACGAGAAAGCCTACACCAAGCTCTACTTTTTCACCTCTGTTTACTTCTCCACTGCAGTAATTTGGTAATGGCTCCCTCCACTCCACAAAAATGCTCTCTCTGTCTCTTTTTTCCTTTGGAAGGCTCACTAGTGATCTTGGCACTGATGCATGGAATGGACACTTTTTCAGCCCTTTCCTAACTGAACATCTTTGTTGCAGGGACGCTGTTGGCCATTGGCACATGTTGAAATGCTTTATTACCAGGTTTCTTGGCTCCTTTTCATGCTTCTCGCTGCTCCTTCTCTTGCAGCAGTGCCCCTGTTTTACTCCCCACCCCTCTGTGATGTTGTGGTTTCCTGGGGTTCTTTCTAAAACCCTCTTCTCCTACGTGCTCCCTTGAGATCGTTTCGTTTATTTTTGAGGTGTTAACTGTCAGCTCCATGCTTGCAGCTGTCAAATGTGCATTCCATCCCTACCTTTTCCCATAACTTTACCCTTCTTTATCCAGATGCTTGGCAGACATAACGTCAAACTTACCCCAGTCCCTTCTCTTAAAACCTGAAGCTCCTCTTTTATTCCCCATCTTAGTTACCCAAGTCACTCAGCCAGAAAGTGTGAACATCTTCCTAGACCTACATGTTTCTCTTTTTTTAAAGAGCTTTCTAAAAAAATTTTTATTTATTATTTTTTTTAAGATTTATTTATTAGAGAGCGTGAGAACACGTGTGTATGCACAGGGGGAGGGGCAGAGGGGGAGGGAGAGAGAGAGAGAAAATCTCCAGCAGACTCCCTGCTGGGCGTGGAGCCCTACATGGGCTTGATCCCAGGACCCTGAGATCATGACCTGAGCCGAAATCAAGAGTCGGCCGCTTAAACGACTGAGTCACCCAGGCGCCTCTACATGTTTCTCTTTTGTTCGCTTCTTTCCCCACCTAATCATTTGGCAAATTCTGCTGATTTTATCTCTTAACTGCTTCTCCTCTGCATCCCTCCTCTCTACTACCACGTTACTAATTCAGGCTCTCATCACTCCTTTCCACATTTTATCCAGTTTTGTTTTTCTTAAATCCATCCTTCCATGGGTAGCCATATCTGATATTCAAGCCTGTTGCCATGTCACACTCCTTCAGATTCTTCAGTGGCTAACAGAATAAAACCCAGACTCCTTATCATGCCTACCAGACTCTCTCTGATCTGGCTCCTCCACCTCTCCAGACCCATTTCCTTATAGTCTTTGTCCACTTTACCTTCTAGTCATGCCACATTCTTGGAGTTCCTGGAGCAGTACATTCACTTTCTTGTTTCCATGTCTTTTCTTGTGCTGCTCCTTTGTCCTGGCTCCTTCTATGTGTCCTTCAGCACTCAGCTGAGATTCGTGCCCACGCGTTAGGTATCCCTTTCTCTTACCACATTTATTGAAGTTACTTGTTGATATCTAGGTCTCGGTGGACTGGCACTCCTCCAAGACAAAGGAATCCTGTTTGTCCCTCCTTGAATCCCAAAGCCTTCCTCTCATTTAGCCCTATGACAACCCTGTGCAGTTGACATTATTATATGTGTTCTATGGGGGACGAAACTAAAGAGCAAAAGAAGCTAACTAAATATCTTCCTCTGTATCACGTAGCTGACGTAGCAGGAGCTCAGGGGTTCTGTCAGTATTTACACGGACTAGTTACACATTCAGAATGAAACAATAACTTGCAGTGATGGTAAGTTAAAGAAATACTGACATTATCTTGTGATTTTTGGGACAATGGAAAGAACAGTAATTTAGTGTCAAAGACCTAGGTTAAAATATTGTTTTAGCCATTTCTAGCCAAACTGATTGATGCCACGTTACCTCCTCTGAGCTTTGCCTCATCTTCAACGTGGGCATGGTAATAGTTGGACAAGTCCTGTGTGTGCAAGTGCTTTGTAAGGGCTGTACAAATGTATGCAAATACGACTTCTTACTTAGCTTTTCACTGGAGTTTACAAATACAGATAACGCCTCAGAGAACAGATTCTGGCCAAGTTACTTTTGTTTTCTCATGGTATTGTACCTCAGCCTCTGCACTTACAAATTAGAGATATTTTCCTTTAGTTTTGAGGAGCAAATGAATTCATGTCTAGGATCACCAGGAGAGTGCAGCTTTTAGAATGCCCTGTACAAGTTTGGGAGTACAAATGTGCATGCCTTGGAAAGCTCCTGCCTTAACTTGAAGTCGGATGTCCTGTGCCAGATAAATTGGGTCAGTCTGTAAGCGAAAGCTTGTGTTGCTCCAGCCACGGAGCTTCTTATCCTGCCTTTTGTGCACAGTAAACATGATGCTTCCCTCTCCCTCTCTGCTCTGTTGCTGCTTTTGTTACCGGAGGGTTCACTTTGCGGATTTTTTTTTCCTGAACCCTATCACTTTTCTTGATAGAATGTCTGCTGAGGTTGCCACCTATGGGCATCATTTCCTGTAGGGAACCTAGCTGGTGTGCGTATAAGAGTCATTCAGACAAAGTCGTTTTGGTGAGGGTATTACAGGATTTTATGGTCTGCAACGCTGGATTCCCAATTGAATTGCTCCAAGTGCCTACCTGTAAAGGAGGAGGTTTTATTTCATGGGCTGATAGAATTTTAAGTTATCACTAATTTGTATAAAAAGCTCTTAATGAGAAGTTTTACATTTACAGTATGTCTTCACCTGAAAATTTCATTTTAAAATAGTCTCATTTGGGGCACCCGGTGGCTCAGTGGGTGAAGCGTCTGCCTTCAGCTCAGGTCATGATCCCAGGGTCCTGGGATCCAGCCCCATGGAGGGAGTCTGCTTCTCCCTCTCTTTCTGCCCCTCTCCCCCACTCATGCTCATGCACTCGCTCGCTCTCAAATAAATAAATAAAATCTTTAAAAATAAATAAAAATAGTTTCATTTATTTAACAGAAGTATTTGGAACAGCACCTATGTGCCAGAAACTCCTCTGGTGAGGGGATTGAGTAGAGACACATATTCTGCCTTCCTTGAGTTTATGACTTAGTCTGGAAGGTCTACTTTAAATGGGTATAGTCACATGTGATGCCTATAGTGACAGGGGAAATGCAGGGCTCAGGGAAGCTGTAATGGACTGTAGCGGGGTCATCTGCCTGGCACCCCTTTTCTAGGATCACCACTTACACCCAGTCATCTACCCACTTATTGTTAAGGCAGACCCGTTGATGAGGTCACGCTTGATTGGTTCAAAGGTCAGGCCAATAACTTCTCCTCTGGGAATTTTTGAAATGTAACAGAGGCAGGAAAGCCAAAGAATTTCTGGATGTCTAAACAGTAATGTGAAAGCATGGGAGCTCTTAGAGTCACCCTCAGGCCTGGAGGAGGGGAAGAAGCCCCAGTAAGAGAATGGGAGGAAACGAATCTGAAACTCAGAGGTGTGGAAACCAGTGACAGATAGGAAGTTCTGGCAGCATTTGGGTTTCTGGTTAGAGTTCTTTGTGAGATCCAACCTGGGTACCCAGAATTTTTACAATAAGTTTCCCTTTTTTTGCTTAAGGTAGTTTGGGTTGAATTTCTGTTGTATGACACCAGAGCAGTTTTGTATGAAACAGACGTGTATGGCATGGGAACCTAACCCAAACTAAGGAATCAGGGAAAGCCACTGGCAGCATATATTTACACAGTGTTTTATTTTTGGTTAGATTCCCTGGGTTGCCCACAAATGATTGTTTAACCCCTAGTGTAGCTAGAATTGGTTTTTGTTTCTCCTTATAATGGATGGATTCATTCATTCATATTGAAGGCCTACTACGTTCTAGGGGTTATACTAGGCATTGGGGAAGTAAAAATATTTACAGGGCACTGGGCCTCTGAGGAGCATTTGCTCTCTACTAAACCTCTTACTGATGTCGTCATATGCTCTTGTATCATATGCTGCGTATGTCATATGCAGACATGGACTAGTCTGTGGAACTAACTTCTATATGACATTATGTCCATGGTAAATGCATTTCCTAGTTAGTGGGGAGCATTCGTGCCCTTTGGCTATTGCGGTTCGTTAATCCATGAATATTTTTTGAATACCTTCTGTGTGTCAGGTACTGTTCCAAGCTCTGGAAACAGTGATGAAGAAAAGGCTCTGCTGTCACGGAGCTTAAATTTTAGTTGGGGGGGATGGGCACTAAACAGTGAACAAATAAATGAACAGAAAATTTACTCAATGGCATATGCCATGAAGAAAAATAAAACAAGGGCCCCTGGGTGGTGCAGCCGGCTAAGCGTCTGACTCTTGGTTTCAGCTCAGGTTGTGATCTCAGGGTCGTGAGATCAAGCCCTGAGTCAGGCTTTGCTCCCAGCACAGACTCAGAGAGTCTGCTTCAGATTCTCTCTCTCCCTCTGCCCCTCCCACTTGTGCTCTCTCTCTAAAATAAACAAGTCTTTAAAAAGAAACAGAAAAGAGGATGCCGTGGACGAGGGTGACTGAGAAGGGGCAGTGGAGAGTGACTTTGTGGTCAGAAAAGACGTCACTATAGGGAGCTTTTCGGGTGAGATGCACCTGACTCAGGGAAAGCAGGAAATAGGGTGCTACCAGAAAGGTGCCTCTCCATCCCACCAGCTGTGAGATGGGGAGGACTGGTTAGTCTTGGGCCCTGAGGAGCAGTCTCTTTGGTACAGGCCTGGACTGGCTAGGGGCTACACATGGCAGCTGAGCACTGAGTGTGACTCGTCCAGATGAAAATGTTCAGTGAGGGTAAAATGGACACTGGATTCTGAAGCCTTAGCATGAAAAAAAATGTATTCTTTTAATATAAATATCGATTACACAATGAATTGATAATATCTTGACATAATTCTTATATAAAATATATGATTAAATTTCACTTGTTTACTTTTACTTTTTTAATGTGACTGCTAGAAAAATTCAAAATTACGTCTGTGACTCATGTTGTTTTTCTGTTGGACAGCACTGGTATAGATGAATTAGCCAGTGCTTTGGACTTAGACTGATGGGGGTTTGAGTACTTACTAGGGTTTTGTAATAGTTTTCTGTATTTGTTTATCTTACTGTGGACAGTTTACTTGATTCTCTGCAGTCGGTTTTCATCTCTTCAGTGGAGCTAATCATACTGTCTTGTAGAGTTGTTTTGAGGATTAAATCGGATTTGGTAGAGGGCCTCCTGTGTGCCAGGCCTGGGAAATCATGCTGGCCGCTAATTTAGAAATGTTCGTTCCTTCCCCCAGTCTGTGATGTGATGTAAGTTAGTCATGTCTGCCTGTGGGTACTTGAATATATTTGGAACTAAGGAGTGTTGAGAATTGCTGTGCAGGTTTATGACACTATATTAATTTGCATTTTTGCCTTATAATTATTCTCATCTTACAAATAAAGAGATTATATGATAGCTACGTAGGCCTTGTAGAGTTCCGTAGGCACGTAAAACCTGGCCTCATGTTTCCTGCCTCCCGGCTAACTATCCTTCCTTTAAATGACTGTGTTTTTCTCCACAAGGTAGGTGAGTTCTTCCATTAGAAGCCCTGACTAGGAATTCTGGTGCCAGAGTCCATGCCAAAGTGATGCCTTGTCTTCTGAATGTTTTTGATACTCTTGTTATACAGAAGTGACAATACCAGAATCTTGAAGACCTTGTTTATGCTTCAAGAGATTAGGTAACCAGAAGCCCTTCGGGCCCAAGGCCGTGTGAGATAGTGATTGGTTGGAAAAAAATGCTGATGCCTTTTTTTGTGGCAGAAACACAAAGGCTTTTCCTTCCCAGGTGGTCTCTGTCTCTCAATAATGTATGCACTTTGGCTGGCAGGCCCTGGGCTTCAGGTTTGGGACACTGGCAATTAAGATGATTTGGTTCCAATAAAGAAACTTTAAAATTGTATCATTTGGAAGACTGAATTTGGCTCCTTGGTAAGATCAGAAGTCAGTTGCATAGCATGGAAAGGTTTGCTTAAATTTTAGTTCAAGTATTATTTATTGAGCCCAATATTAGAAAAATGGTTTGCTATCTTTTTTTTTTTTTAAGATTTATTTATTTATTTGAGAGAGAGAGCGCGCGCACGCAAGCACCGGGTAGGGAAGGAGCAGAGGGAGAGAGAGAGAGAAAATCTCAAGCAGACTCCCTGCTGAGCATGGAGACCCGCATGGGGCTTCATTTCACAACCCTGAGATCATGACCTGAGCCGAAATCAAGAGTTGGTTGCTTAACTGACTGAGCCACCCAGGCGCCCCAGTGGTTTGCTATCTTATTAAATATGTAAGGGATTTGAAAATTGTATTTGGAAGACAACTATTTTAAATGCAGTGAAAACTGTGCTGGTTTATAGATATATGTTTTCTTCCAATAATTACTTGCTTCTTTTGAATCCTTGTGTCTCAAGTTGCTTACACCATCTTCCCCAACGGGTCATAATAATGTTTGCAACTCCACTCCATTGGCTACTGCAGTCTTTTGGTTGGAAATGTAGGCATAGGAAAATATAGAAGAAATTTATATAATGATCTATGTATGTATATTCACTTTTATGTCTTCCAGAAGTCCATATACATTTAACAGAATTATCTGAAATCTTAAAAATTACATTTCTTGTAATAAAAGCAAAGAAATGTAATTTATTTTGTGTACCAATTTATATATCCACCAGTAAAGGAAGAGGTACAATTTATCTACATCCTTACCACCACTCATTATTGACAGCTTGATTGTTGCCCATTTCATGAGTATAAAATTATATTTCTTAGGATTATTGACCTGTTGAATCTCCCCCTTTGTGAATTGCCCCATCATCAGTGCTGTTCATTTTCCAATTATTGTGTTTGGGTTTTGTTTTTTTCTTTTCAATTTCAAGAAAGTCTTTATATATTGTGGATCTTCTCTCTATTAGTTCTTTGTCTTTTAGCTTTGTTCATACTGTCTTCAGCCAGGAAGAAGTAAGGAAACTTAACAGTTTCATCCTTTGTGATTGGTACTTTCTGTTTCTTTTTAAAAAAATGGCATAAAGCTGTATGTGCATTGAGAATGATATTTTAAACAAGAAGTTAAAATGTATAAAATAAAAATAATCTAACTTATAAGGGATACTTTGATGTCTGCATGGAGAATAATAGTGAGGGGGCAGAGACCAGGTAGGAGGCTCTTGCTTATACAGTTGAAATATAATGGTGTTATGGAGTAGTGAGAAGTAGCCAGATTTTAGATATGTTTTTATATATTTCATATATTTCAAAGGTAGAACCAACAAAATTTGGTGATGGATTGGATGTGGAAGGTGAGAGAAAGAGAAGAGTCAAGGATGATGCTCAAGTTTTCTGTCTGAGCTATTGGAAAGTTGGAGTTGCTATTTATTGAGATGGGGAAGATTGTGGAAGGAGCCAAGTTTGGACAGGAAGGTCAAAGGTTCATCTTTGGACATATTACGTTTGAAATGTCTATTAGATATTCAAGTAGAGTTGGTAGAGGATGTAGAGAAATATGTGAGGCTGGGGTTCAGGGGAGAGAGCCAAGTTGGAAATATACATTCAGGAAGTATCAGCATATAGTTGGTATTTAAAGCTATGAGACTGGATGAAGTTACCCAGGGAATGAGTATAAATTATGAGAGGAAGAGACTCAAGGACTGAACCCTGGACTACTCCAATGTTTAGAGGCTTGGGATATGAGGACTCAGCAGAGACTGAGAAAGTCTCCAGTGAGGTAGTGATGATGCAGTTCTGGAGCCAAGAGAAGATAGTGTTTCAAGAAAGGAAGGAGCAATCCACTGCATGTGATGCTGCTGACAGGAAAAGGATGATGAGGACTGAGAGTTGACCATTGGATTTAGCCATATGAATGTCATTGGTGACACAGACAAGAGCAGTTCAGTGGAATGGTGGTGGAGACAGACTTATTGGAATGGGTTTAAGGGATAGTAGAAGGAGTTGAATTGGAGACAGCAAATAGAGATAGCTTTTTGAGTTTTGCTGTAATGTAGAGCAGAGAAATGGGACAGAAGCTATAAATGGAAACAAGAGAGTTTTTTTTAAGATGGGAAATATAACATGCTCATATGTTCCAACATATGCCAATGGAGGCTTGAGTGAGAAAATTAATGATGTAGGAAAAGCGGGGAGAATTGCTGGAGCTTTCCTCTTGAGTGGCCAAGAGTGGATGAAGTCTCATGTACAAAGTGGAGTGGTTGGTCTACGGAAAATGGAAACATCATTCACAGTAGTAGGAGGGAAGAAAGAATACCATACATGGGCCCAGCTACAGAGAGGTAAATGGATGCAGTGGTGAGAGCTTGTGGAAGTTCTCGTCTGATTGTCTATTCCATCGGTCAAGGTGGGGGGGTGGGGTTCAGGGGAGGCCCTGTTGGAGGTTTGAGGAAAGAGAGTAAGGTAGGGGATAGAGGTCTAGGAGAGTGGAAGAATGGGTAGTATGGTAGTATATTAGGATTGTCTGACTCCGCCAGGGACTCTGTTGCTTGAGTTGTGTGGTCATGAATTGAAAAGGTAACCCATCTAGTTGAGTGTGTTTTTCTGGCCATGTTCAGAAACACTGGTACAGTTGTGGGAGAGGTAAGGATTGGGTTTAGCTAGTTTAGTACTTTGACAGGTGAATAGGATGAAATGAGAAGTGGGGTTAGGGAGGTGAAAGTATATACAAGGAAGTGATGATTACGATGGGCCATGGATCTAAGCTGGCTAAGAAGAAATTAGAAGACAAGAAAGTAGTGAATGATGGTAAAAAAGGTATGGGATCAATGGCTTGCAGGAACGGGGTGGTGTGGGGGTCAAGGAATTGTTAGAGATATTTGAAGGGAGAAAAGGAAGTGATAGAGAATTGGATTGAAGGGTTGCTGTTGTTGATAATTTTAGGGAAGTGGCATTTTCATTTCTCATCTGATTTTTAGTTGGCAATTATTTTAAGGAATGATCTTTGACCTATTCTTCCCTCAGTTGTTAATATTCTATACATCAACACTTAAATTTCTCTAAAGGAACCTAAAAGAAAATTGTATGTTTGTTTAGTTTTCAAACCATGAACGTTTTGCTGGGCTTTGCTGGTCCTTTAAAATATTTTTTTTTCTTTAGGTTTTATTTATTTATTTATTTGAGAGAGAGTGCATGTGCACGCGTGCACACACACATGTGCACACGTTGAGTTGGGGGAAGGGCAAAGGCAGAGAATCTCAGGCAGATTGTGTGCTGAGCATGGAGCCTGATGCAGGGCTTGATCTCATGACCCTGAGATCATGACCTGGGCCGAAACCAAGAGTTGGATTCTTAATGACTGAGCCACCCAGGTGCCCCAAAATATTTTTTTAAATGCCCTTTAGCAAGTCTAGTGAACTTCCAGTTTAAAGTTCTGGTACTTTAAGCTGTCTTTGCACATTGACTTGATGAATGTTTTATTGCAGCACACATAGAGTGCCTTAGTAAAGTTACTTTGAAATTGAAGTATAATTAGCTGGTACCTATGTGAAAAAAATGTGAGAACCATGAAGGACATAAGGTTTTCTGGTGGAGCAGCATGATAGATTCTGCTATGGACAGGTTGTAAAATCTGCCTTGATTTTTCATATTTTCATAGATGAAATTTTGAAAAATTTTTGAAGTTTTTAATTTATATATATGATGACATAAGTGTAATGTTAACTCTTTACATATGCGTATACTTATATTATTTTGATAAAAATGGAAGTAACTATTATTATGGTCTTGGGAAATTCTATGAAGTGTGATCAACTTCAAAAAAGAATATTAATTACTGAGGCTTATTCTGACCTACTCTTTAAGAATAATTTTAATTATCACAGATTTAGAGCACTGTTGCTTCATTTTTAATAACTGATATAATTAACACTTCTTCTACTTAATAATAACAAGAACTGAAGGTGTCAGCAGGATAATTCCCAGAAGTCAAGAGCTAGCTTCCCAGGAGACCTTCATATTGACACTTGATGCCATCACCAATACCTATTCTTTACTGAGGTAAACAACATGAACTCTCTGCTGAATTTCTGCTCTGTTAATTACATTAAAAGCAGCATTTTCTTTTTAAAGATTTTTTTTACTTATGTGAGAGAGAGAGCATGAGAGGAGGAGCAGAGGGAGAGAGACAAGCAGTTGACTCCATACTGAGCAGGGAGCCTGATGTGCGGCTCCATCCCAGGACCCTGAGATCACGACCTGAGCCAAAACCAAGAGTCAGTTGCTTAACTGACTGAGCCACCCAGGCGCCCCTGAAAAGAGCATTTGTGTTGATTTGGTGAGCATTGATTGAGGAGCAGGTGGCTGTTTACTTCCACTTGATGGTATATGTAATTGTGGACCTCTGTCTGAATTACCAGTCTGTTTTGAGAACTTGGATCTTCATCTTTCAGGAGTATTGAAGGTACCTTTAGAGTCACCCAGAAGACTTGGGGTAGGCTGGGCTTGTTTCCATCGGCTAGTGACTGCCTTACTCAAGTACCACATTTTTTAGGGCCAGGGTCTGACATTAGTATTTGATATTCTGTGTTTCCTCTTTCTCCTTTGTTTTCTTGAATGAATTTGGACCTATAAATACCTGTTCTTTGAAACATGCTTTGATGCTGTATCCACCTGCCTTTGGTATGACTTTGGTCAAAACCACATTTTACCCAAGTTAAAAATAAGACGTGTCTGTGGCTTAAGAACAGTGTCCTTCAGCTGCCCACATTGGGCATTTTAGGTTTTGGCATATTAACTGTTCCCAAATGGCCAATTTCCATGATCCTCAGTGTCCTTTGATGGTTTTGCCCTAATGAGACCTGGCTCTCTTTCCTGTGACTTACAGGCTCAAGAAAGGAGGCTCTGTGTGGGTTAGCGAACATTGAGACTTTTGCAGGCCAAGCCAACAGAGTTCAATTTGTCACTCACTGGGCTAAATTAAGTGAGCAGCATGTTGGAAGCGGGACAGACTGGCCAACTGTGCATCATCAGTGCCATATGTGCTGCTATAGACTATGGAATGGTGATGTCTGTTGATTAGCGGAGCCTATTGAAGTAAATGCTGGGGAAATCATATGTATACCATTTTTGGCACCAGATGTTAGTCCATGGAAACCAGTTGTGTGGTGTTTTTCCAATCAGATTATTTCTAAACAATGATTTTTTGTTAGAAGACATAATTATTTATTTTTAATGTCAGAAAGAATTAACCTTGCTTGAATAGCATACCTCGATAAATGTAATAATTGATTTACCCAATTTTAAGCAGCCCTAGATACAAATTGTCCATAGGTTAATTATGAAAAAGTGTGACATTTTGAAGCAAACAGTTATAGAATTAGAGTGGTTAACAAATTTAAATTAGTTTAAGTTAGTAATTTTGTTATCTCTTCCCACAAACCTGTCAGTATGAAGATTTAAGGCTTTCCTATTATTATGGGTTCAGTTGTTCCCCAGCAAAGTTCATATGTTGAAATCCTATCCTGGTATCTCAGAATGTGACTATTTGGAGATAAGATCTTTACAGAGATAATTAAGTTAAAATGAGGATTTTTTGGTGGGCCCTAATCCAACGTGACTGGTATCCTTGTAAGAAGAGGAAAGCTGGACACATACACAGGTGAAAGACAATGTGGGGACACAGGGAAAAGATAAGCCACGGAGAGGGGCTTTCAGAAGAAACCGGCCCTGACACCTTGATCTTGGACTTCTAGCCTCCACACCTGTGAGAAAATATCAAGTTCTGTTGTTTAAGCCACCCAGTCTGGCAGTACTCTGTCATAGCAGCACTCGCAAACTAATAACGTGTGTCATGTGTGAGCCAGAGAACAAAAACATAAGATTTTATAGGTAAATAAATAAATGCAAATTTTCAAACTTAATTTGGATTACAAATGATCCGAGTAGGGAAAACCCATCTCATGGGCCCTCTGTTGCCCAGTGCCAGAGCCCCTGCTGAGGTGGCAAGTGGGAGCACAGTAGAAAACCCTGAGGTTTCAGATCTGGTGAGGAAGGACCTTAGACATCATTTCTTGCAACCTCCCTAGTTACAAAGGAGGAAACTAACACCTGGAACACTAGCAGGTTCATGCAGGAGCACATGGTTACTTATTAACACATCCATGGCGGGAACGCGGCTCTCTTACTTTCTGGTTCCCCTTTTCTCTTCAAGGCTGTACCTGTATGTCATCAAGTTCTGCTGTTTTGGCAACTTGATTTGAGAAGCAATCTGTTTTTCTTCTATTCCTTCTGTCCTTTTTTTTATTGTTGTTAAGAATATTTTCCACGTCAAAAAGGTATAAAGAATAGCATTAATTATTTAATTAAATAATTACCTGTGCATCCAGCACTCACTTTAAGTTATTAAAACA
This sequence comes from Phoca vitulina, assembly GCF_004348235.1. NCBI lineage: Eukaryota > Metazoa > Chordata > Mammalia > Carnivora > Phocidae > Phoca > Phoca vitulina. Next base: position 39,388,161 of record NW_022589706.1, read on the forward strand.
TTACACATTGATTCAAAGCCCCTTCCCTGGTCATATTTCCCTCCCTATCCTCTAGAGGTGACTACTGTCTTGAATTTGTCATTTAGTTTTTCTGTGTATATCTCTGTACTCTTATTAAAAATGAGGGTATTGGGCGCCTGGGGGGCTCAGATGGTTAAGTGTCTGCCTTCAGCTCAGGTCATGATCCCGGAGTCCTGGAATCGAGTCCTGCATCGGGCTCCCTGATCAGCGGGGAGCCTGCTTCTCCCTCTGCCTCTTTCTCTCTCATGAATAAATAAATAATAAAAAAAAATGAGGGTATTACTAAACAGTATATAGTATCATTGTGCAAAAATTAAACATCATATACAAGGTATATGAAATATATCCTTCTCAATTTGTTTTTATTCTACTCAGTCTTGTTTATGAGAGTCAGCCTTGTTGCTGTATATATCGCTCCATTTCACTCATTTCCACTGCTATGTAGTTTTCCATTTTATAAACATACTATATTTCTGTATTCTTTTGCTGATATTTAGGCTGTTTTTATAGTTTGTTCAGGAATGATGCTGCTATGAATATTCTTAAATATATTTCCTGTGCGTATGTGTGAAAGTTTATTTAGGGTATGCCTCTGTGGGTGGATTTGCGAAGTCATAGGTTGTGTACATTTTCAGTCTTTCCAGATGCTGCCAAATCGTTCTGCAAAGTGGTTGCACCAGTTTCCATTCCTAGTTAATAGTATGGGTTCCTGTTGCCCCACAGCCTTGCCAGCCATGATTTTGTGCCAGTCTAATGCATTTTAATTTCTGTCATTATGAATGAATATCAGCATCTCTTTCATGTTTATTGGCCACTTGGGTTTTTTAAAGTGTATTTTTTTTCCTTTTTCTAATCAGAGTCCTAGAGACAGAATGGACTGAGTGGTCCTAGTGTCCATCTCCTCGTTTTACAAATGAGGAAACGGGCTAGAGAAATGTAGTGACTAATTTAAGGTGCCCAAACAGACAAAAACTCAGGGGCCATGCCTCCCAGTCATCTGTTCTGTTTTACCGAATAGTCAATTCATGCGTTTGGGTGAATTCCCTTTTTGGTATTGTTAAGAACAGGGTCTAGGGCTAAACTGATTGATCAGAAGAGTTTAATTAGTGAGTGTGTGGATGACGTATGTGACATTGTTTTATCTGAACTTTCTGAAAACCCACACCATTATCTCCTTGTTTAAAACCCTTCTGGGTTTCTCATTGCTCCTTGGAAAGTCAAAACTGCTTAGCTCTCTCTACTGGATTGGGCCCCTCCTGCCTCTTTAGGCTCTTCTCGATCCCTCCTTGTCTGCCTTCCAGCCACACTGGCTTTCTTTTGGCTTCACACTTGCCATGCTCCCTTCTTCTCTCTGTCTGCAACTCTCTCTCCCTCCCTCCCTCTGGCTCATTCTTGTGCCTTTCTCGGGGCAGCCTTCCTGAGCACTCCTCCTAGCCCTCATCCCTACTCTCTCCTCACGAGGCCTCATACCTTTCATAGCACTCATCACAGTTGCAGGTTTACATTTAAGTGTACAGTTATTTATTTATTTTAAGATTTTTATTTATTTATTTTTGAGAGAGCGCGTGCATGCACGCACACGAGTAGGGGTGGGGGCAGAGGGAGAAGCAGCATCCCTACTGAGCAGGGAGCCTGATGTGGGACTCGATCCCAGGACCCTGGGATCATGACCTGAGCTGAAGGCAGACGCTTAATCGACCGAGCTACCCAGGCGTCCTGGTATTGAAGATTTATATTCATGACTCAAAGTATATGGCAAGGGAGAGGTAGAAGGAGAGAAAAAGGAAAAAGGAGAATTAGACATTGGAAGGAGGAATGCTAGATCAGTAACTGCCTGATCAGGGAGCCTGCAGAATGGGCCATTTGAACTTTCTGGGCATTCCCAATACAGCTAGCTGGCTGAGTGAACTCCAAGTCTAAGAGAATCTGGACAGTGATGGACCACTTATTAACTTAGAGGGGAAAACTTCTGAATAGATCTTAGCTAGACCTTTCCTTCTAAGATTCTGGTTTGAAGAACTCAAAATGAGGGTACACTATAAGAATAAAAAGCAGTTTTGCTCCCTCCTTCAAATTATTACTTTTATTTGTACAAGACAAATATGGGTCTGTATATGACTAATCATTTTGTTACCTTAATCCTTAAAGGATAATAGAACTCCTAGCATAGTCCGGTGAGAGTCTGTGTCCAAGTAGAAATTTTGCTTTTATTATTAGATTTTTCTTATGTCTTTTGTACATCTCGGCATTGCCTCAGTAGAAGAAAAGAGGAGACATCTTTACCTTTTCATGAGTATGTCCATAATTCTTAAAACATTACATTGCCATAATTACTCAAAGTTCTTCTTTTTTTTTTTAAAGATTTATTTATTTTAGAGAGAGAGCACAAGCAGTGGGGAGGGAGGGGCAGAGGGAGAGAGAGAATCCTAAGCAGACGCCCCGCTGAGCATGGAGCCCAACATGGGGCTCCATCTCACAACTCCAAGATCATGACCTGAGCTAAAATCAAGAGTTGGATGCTTAACTGACTGAGCCACCCAGGCGCCTCACTTCAATGTTGTTCTTAATTCACTGTCAAAAGAAATAAGTTATTTCTGGATTGTTCACTTAGCAGTAGGTAGCAAGCATATGTTTTCAGGATGGATGATAACAGACTGTCACATTTTCTGTTTAGTTTTGGTATCTCTTTCTTAGCCAGGGAGTTAAGAACTTCCTTTGTAAGTCTTCACTTCACTTCCTTCACTTCCTTTGTAAGTCTTCACTTCCTTTCCAACCTGTAATACCTTTGTTTTCTGTCCAAATTTATTGAGCCTAGAGATTAGCTAGAATATGATTCTAAATGTGGAATATCTATGATGTTTGTTGGGTATTTATTACAGCTAATCTTACTCCCAGCTTGGTCTTTAATTATTGGATCTCATTTGGGTTGTACAAGAACATGAGAATATTTAATGAGCACTATTGAGCTGTGATGGTTGTCCTGGTGGAAAAGCACTAATATATATTTACTAGCAAAGCACATGGGAACTCAGGGTTCTCAGTGGAACATGTTCCATGACCTCTATGTTTTCACTAAAGCAAAGAACAACTATGATGTTGCAAGAATGCCAAGTAGGAACATTGAAGCTAATAAACAAAACTACCTATGCCCAAAAAAGTATAATGTCTTTTGCTATAAAACAGAAGATATTTGCCTGTAGTATGTTACTGATCTTTCAAATGACTCTTTAAGGTAGTTATGAGCATCCACTTATTTTTATTTTTGACAAAGTAAAGATAACTGAAACTCTGAGCTTGGGTTGTTTGATATGGTAGGAGCAAGTGCAAACAAATCAATTCCCATTTTTATTTATTTTTATTTTTTATTTTTTTTCCCATTTTTAATAAAATAATAGGACTTAGCTGCAATTAAAAGGACCTATTTCATATGGTTGTATGAGAGTAAGATGAAATAAATGTGAGTTTATAGGTTTAGAGATTGCTTCCTACATAGTAAGTTCAATGCTAGGTGTTGGCTATTAATTATTTATTGTTATTAGTATTATCTGATGCCTTTCAATATTGCAAACTTAGGTTGTCTTTTTCAGTGAAGAGACATCATCCTTTCCAACCTGTAATACCTTTGTTTTCTGTCCAAATTTATTGAGCCTAGAGATTAGCTAGAATATGATTCTAAATGTGGAATATCTATGATGTTTGTTGGGTATTTATTATAGCTAATCTTACTCCCATCTTTTCATTCTTGATACTCTGCAATTCCAACCCTGGAAAATCTAATTGCTTCTTCCAGAGCTTTGGGCTAGTACCCTAAGTAATCCTTTTTGTGACCTCTACCTTCAGGATTCTTCCAACCCCAAGCTCTTGTCCTTATTAAAACCTATTTTCTGAAAAGTTGCTGGGTAGGTATTGAAGGTACTATGTTAGAGCTTGTTCTCCTATTGAAGGACTTTCAGGCCTACGTGGAATGGTGTGTAGAGTGGTTTTCTGGGGCAGTGTCCTTTCTGATATACCTTGATGCAGAGACAGAACTGTCCCTTCAAGTTTGGGCTTCTTGTCTTTTTAAAGCTCTTCATAAAAACCCATTTGTTCCCAGGCCACACTTCCTCAAGCCAAATCCTCCCCGTCCTTTAGACTTCTGCTGGAGTTAGGGGTTCTTAGAATTATAAACCCATAAATAGCTGACAGAGCACAGGAGATATGATAGAGGTGATATGAAGCTCATGTCCCCCGAATGGATCCTACTCTATAAAGAATTATAAGACTAAACTCTGGAGACTGCTAGTGTTTAAAAAGCACTCATCCTTATTGAAGGAGATTTGTACGTTTCTTGACCTTCTGACACTGTCAGTCTGAATAGTATATTTGGAAAGTTCCAAGGCTGGCAAGATTGATTTATTCCAATCTGCACACCTTTTCAGTATTAGCTGTGTGGAAATTTTCTCATCAGCCATAAGAAAGCTGTTTTATAGTCAGAGCAGGTCATATAGCTCCCTAAAGCAAATAGCAGGCTGGCTTATCTGAACATGGTGAGGAACTCATTATTCTTTTTTCCTCTTTTTTCTTGGTTCCTCTGTAATAGCTTGGTCTTTAATAATTGGATCTCATTTGGGTTGTACAAGAACATGAGAATATTTAATGAGCACTATTGAGCTGTGATGGTTGTCCTGGTGGAAAAGCACTAATATATATTTACTAGCAAAGCACAAGGCATATTCAAGGCCAAGCTCTCTGTATTTATCCTAAGGCTATGCAACCTAGAATAGTGCCTTAGGTGGCACCAGAGATAATTGGTGACACTTGCCAGCCTTGCACATGAACTTCTAATGGAAGCAGTGTACATAATGTTTAATGAGCATTAGTACCTAAGACAAGCTGCCTGGGATCATATCCTGGACTGACCACTTACTGAATGACCTTGAACAGGTTATTTACCCTCTTAGTACCTCTGTTTTCCCCCTGTGTATAATGGGGGCAGTGATAATACTTACCTTAAAGGGCTGTTGTATTTATAATACCTTTAGAACAATGTCTAGCACATATGTACTCAGTAAATTTTAGCTACTGTCATTCCTTTTCTTCTCTTTTCTTGTTTCTACCTGACACTCTTTTCATCCTTTCTTTCCTTCTTTTAGTTTTCCATCTTGTCGTTTCCTTAGCTTTTGTACCTGGCAGGGCCCACCAGCCCTGTCAGTCCCGTTGGTCTGTTCAGGGCTACTACCTCTTGTAGAAATGAGGTGTCTTTCTTTCTGTTTAGTAAGTTTCTAAGTTAGAATTTCCTCTTTAGAACATTGAATGGAGATGTTCATTCTGCCTTAGGGAAGGTGAACACAATTGGTTGTGCTAGCTGAGATAGGTGTTTATTGCCGGGAGGCAAGAAGAAGAGTGTGTTGATTCTGACAAAGAAGTTATTTTAGGCCATGGGTCTCACACATGTGCAAATGAATACTTTCCTCTTTAGGAAGGTACCTACATTTTAGTCTAAGTTAGGATTCAAACATTAGGCAGTTGCTAGTTGCTTGCCAAATTTTCAGTCTTACTTAATAAAAGGGACCATAAACACTGTGTATATAGATCTCCAGACTATGTTAGATCTAAAGATGCTGAGGGTCCTTTTGCTCTGGAAAGGTACTAATTTTTGAAGTTTTCAGAGGGAAAAGAGCTCTTTTCTGTTTGTTTTAGATAGAGTACATAAGAAATAGGTAACTATAATCCAGATCAGTTACTTTTGGCCAAAATGGGCTACTTAGCTTAGTTGGCTTCCTGCTTCCGTTTTTCAATTACAAAGGGAAAAATATATTTATAGTTGAGAAATATGGCAGACACCACTGTAACCGAGTGATCAAGATTAACACTGCCAATAATACAATATATCAGTACCCCTGATACGATGCATGTGAAGGGCACAACAGCACTTCTCTGGTATTTTTGCCTAAAATGCATAGCCTCAGTCCAATCTTGAGAAAACACCAGACAGGGGTACCTGGGTGGCTCAGTCGGTTAAGCGTCTGTGTTCAGCTCAGGTCATGATCCCAGGGTCCTGGGATCGAGCCCCACATCAGGCTCCCTGCTCAGAAGGGAGCCTGCTTCTCACTCTCCCTCTGCCTGCTGCTCCCCTTGCTTGTGCTCTCCCTCTCTCTCTTGCTCGCTCGCTCTCTCTGACAAATAATTAAAATCTTTTTTTTTTTTTTTTTAAAGATTTTATTTATTTATTTGAGAGAGAGAGAATGAGAGACAGAGAGCATGAGAGGGAAGAGGGCACAGGGAGAAGCAGACCCCCTGCTGAGCAGGGAGCCCGATGTGGGACTCGATCCCGGGACTCCAGGATCATGACCTGAGCCGAAGGCAGTTGCTTAACCAACTGAGCCACCCAGGCGCCCAAATAATTAAAATCTTAAAAAAAAAAAAAAAAAAAACACTAGACAGATTAAAATTGAGAGAATATACAAATACAAATAACTCACCAGTACTCATCCGAAGTGTCAAGGTCATGAAGGATAAGGAAAGACTGAGGAGGACCTGTCATAGATTAGAGGATATCAAGTAGCCGTAACAACTAAATGCAATGTGGGATTCTGGATTGGATCCTGAAAGAGAAGCAGGGTCATTAGGGGAACAGCTGGTGGAATTTGAATAAAGTATGTAAATTTGGTTAATATTGTTATACCAATGCTAATTTAATAATTGTACTGTGATTATATAGGTTGTTAACATTAGGAAATAGTGAGTGAAAGGTATATATGAACTCTAAAAAGTTTGCAACTTCAGGGGCACCTGGGTGGCTCAGTTGGTTAAGCATCTCCCTTCACCTCTCAGGTCATGATCCCAGGGTTCTGGGATCGAGCCCTGTATCAGGCTCCCTGCTCAGCAGGGAGTCTGTTTCTCCCTCTCCCTCTGCCCTTCCCCACCGTTCATGCTCTCTCTCTCTCAAATAAATAAATAAAATCTTTAAAAAAATGTTTGCAACTTTTATGTAAATTCGAAGTTATTTCAACATTAAGTATAAGAAAAGAAATTTAAATAACATAGGTAAATTTTTAAATGTAATTAGATTTAGAAGATAAAGGTGAGGAAAACTCCCAGAAAGTAGAGAAAAAAGAGAGAAAATATAAGAAAATTAGAGTGTCAGTACTACAGATGCAACATCCCAATAACAGGAAATCCACAGAGAAGGAGAAATGGAAGGGAGAAAGTCATCAAAGATACAATTCAAGAAAATTTCACAGAATTGGAGAATGTCAGTTTCCATATTGAAAAGGCCCATTGAGAACTCAGCACAACAGATGCAAGTGAACCTACACTGAAGCTTAGGTGTGACATTGCAAAATATTTGGAATAAAGAGAGGATCTTAAAAGCTTTCAGAAAAATGGAGAGAACAGGTTACATACCCAATGTTAAGAATCAAACTGGCATCAGACTTCTCAGCAGCACTGTTGAAACACATGGGCACAGTAAAGCAGTAGAAAGAATACAGTAAGAAAATGAAGCAATGCCTTCAAAATTCTGAGGGAAGTATTTCTAGCCATCCCCTTTTGCCTGCAGTGTGCCTGCCCCCTCCCTGAAACCCTCAGTCAGGGTAGCAGAAGCAGAACTCCCGAATAGCCGCTCCATCAACTCTGCCCCTGCCCCCTCCTGTCCCCCTCCCATCCCTGCAGTCCTGCTTATTACCTGCTCCTTTCTGGCTGCTTCCTTTCGGTGATACTTTCTATGTCAGAACAGGAAAGGGAATAAAATAAAGTGAAGTCCAGTACCAAAAACAAAGAAACCACTTTCAGTGTATGAGGGTGAAATAAGTACATTTTCATACATTCAAGGTCTCGAAATTTTTACTTTCTAGCAAATTACTAGAAGAGTATTTTCATCAAAGTAAAGATGTTAAAGGGATGGGGGAGAGAGAGAAACCTGAAAAGCAGGAAATAGTGGCTTTAACACAAAAGTGAGATAAAGGGAATACACAGAGTATTGGTGAATGAAAATCTCAAAGATGACAACTTTGTGGTTAGCCTAGAGAACAAAATAGTCCAATTTGAACAGGTCCAAAGTCTTCAGGGGCCATGTTGTCAAGAAGATGAAATTGACAGAATTTTTTATTTAACTCATTAAGAGAAGATGTAAACAGTTTGTGGAGAATTTTCAAAATAATTGCAGTAAGTACATTTAAAAAATTAAAAACAAGACAGTCACTGAGTTTAGGGTTAGGGTAGGAACAGTAGCTGTTCAGGAAAATATAATCATTAGTGCAGCATGTGGTCAGCTGGAAATATTTATGTAGTAATAATGTAGACATTGAATATAGAGCCATACAAAATGATAATTGTAGTGGGAGGATGGGAAGGGTGGGTTTGCAGGTATGGATTGGGAAGGGTGGGTGAGTTCCATATGGAAGTCTAAAAGATAATAGACTTTTATACCTAAAAAATCGAAAGCAGCAATGTAACATTGTATTTGGAAATATGGAGGTCAGTGCCAAAATAAACAATTAAAAGATTTTAATGTGTTTGTCTCTGGGAAGTAGGGAAACAATGGGACGGGGAAGGCACTGCTATTTTGTTGTAATGAGCCATGTAGAACTATTCAGTTTTTAAAACTACTTGTGTATATAACTTTGCTACTAAAGGCAACATAAATATAAAAAAGCAAAGTAAGTAAAAATAAAAGTAAAAACTAACTCCCAAAATGTAAGTTTTTAAAAAATTTTAAGATATTTCATTTACCCTAAGAAAATGGGAGTTTTTATGATCCCTGCATGGTAATCTTAAGAGGAGAGGATGAGAGATAAAAAGTAACCAAAGGAGTTATTGTTAGAGGAAGCACTGACTTCGTATACATGACGTTTGCCAGTTGTCCTGGTTATCTAAACCTTCTCAAAAACCTTTTGTTTTCTTTGAGAAAAAAGTTACTCATGAGCTAAAATAGAAATCAGACCTAGACCATATTGCTTAAATTCTGTGTTTGACACAGTCCTTTACTCTCCCCCACCCTCATTTCTTCTGGCCTGATGGGGATCAAGTATAGTGATTATTTATATCGGGTTATTGGCTTTTTAGGTTAGTTTCAATTTCAGCAGTTAGGCTCCATTAATTTTTGGTTTGAAATATGGTCACTGTAAGTAAAGGTGTTGCATCTAAGACCAAAAAAATAAAAAAATAAAAACCCAAATAGTAGGCCTGTCTGTGTATCTGTTCAGTTTAGTTGTCATGTGAAACCACCATATTGAGGTCAATGGGATCCTAATGTGGATTTTGTTCTAATAGCTTGATTCGATTCACTTAGTCTCTCTGGATTAATAAAAATTCTTGTTTCTAAACTTGATCTTAGCCAAAAGGCCAGGAAGCAATAAAAGAAATTCTTGTTTCTACTATGTGTTATTTAAAATTTTGGTCTTTATGTTTTTATTTGACAAAATTTACTGTCTTGTTGTTCTAATCTACTGTCTATTCTAGTGTGTGTTGATGAATAAAAATATCAGTTATCTTTGGTTGCTAATCTTTTCTAAGTATTAAGTGAGTTAACACCCACAATTGCACCTAATTTAACTGACAAATGCAAAATAAATGTGATGTGAGATGGCATTAGGTTTTTTTCATAGTTTGTAAGAAGCTATTTGGAGGTTTAACTGAAAAAAATGAAGTTCTTTTTCATGGGACATTTCTGGTGATCATAGAAGAGTTTTATTGGAAGCCATGGGAACATGTTTCTCCATGTTATTCCATTTAAAAAGTAATCCTTTTTTTGCATCCTTTTAGAGGAGAAATGAAGTTGCTAAGATGGTTAAACAAAATTCGCTGTATTTCATTGCCTGTGACACTTTGAAAGGCATGTGAATCCTTTCTACCTCATCTCTGTTCCATCCCAGTACCCTGACAGCATCCTATCACAGCATTTATCTCAGGGGTATGTTTGCTTCTCACACCAAACTATAAGGCTCTTGGAGATTGGGGTTGGATTCTGTTCTTTATGGTATCCTCAGTGATTAGCGTTGTGCCTGGGGATGAAATTAAATTAATACATCATTAAAATTTTTACAAAAAGCATTTTTTTTCTGTGAACTGATCACTGGAGGCGTTTGCCATATTGGAGATCTCCAAAGCTGTTCTTGTATAAATAAAAGCATTAGAGACCCTCCATAATAAATTTCAGAAAAGACACTCTTCCCTTTTTAAAAATTTACCTCCCATGGAGGGTCATTGAGTACAAAAATGTTTATTGAGTATAGGATCAATTTGGAATATATTCAACTATAAATAACCAGAAACCTAACAGTGGCTTAAGCAGTAAGGACTTTATTTGTCTCACATAGTAGAATGTCTGGGGTAGGCAGCCCATGGCTGATCTGCTGGCTCAGCGAGGTTACCATAGACTTCGGCTCCTTCTGTTCTTCCATTAGTCCTTGTAGATCTTGTTCTCGTGCTTGGTCAGTAGATGCCTGTTGCAGCTCCTGGTATTGTCCCCACATTTCAGGCAAGAAGAAAGGGAAGAGTGGCAAAGGGCTGATGGGACGTATCAGGAGACTCTGGCCCCTTTAAAAGCCTTTCCTAGAAGATATACCGGTGACTTTTGCTTACATTTCATTTGCCAGAGAAAGCTGCAAGGGAGCCTGGTAAGATAAGTATTTAACTTTTCAGCAGCTGTAGGAAGGTGAAGAGTAAGTAGTTTGTGGATCATTTTCAGAAATGAATTTCAGAAACTAGATCTTCCCTTAAATGTTTGCTTCATTTTAAATAACTCTTCTGGAGCACTATTAAACTGTAGGGCGAGAGTCTTTAGAGATTCATAAACATCAGTCTGGTCAGTTGCTACCTTTATCAAAAAGAATGAAACAGAGTAAAATAAGAAATAGAGAATATCAGGATGTGTCTTACTTGGTTAGGGCAAGTATTTTGTGAAATACTGGGTCACAATGTATGCTATTTCTTACCTGTGCATTCCAAACAAAAAACCAGAAAACCGTTGTTCTGGAGAATCGTTGATTTTACAAGTATTTTCTACTATAATTATAAGCAACTTGGGAGTATATGAGGAACTTATAAAGGAGAGAAAAATGTGTGCACAAATACTCCTAAGACAGGAAGAAAGGTGTCTGAGCTATGAAGGATACTAATAAAGTGTGCGGAAGGTCAGTGAATTCAATTTATAGTAATTCTAACAGGGGTAGGGGATGTGGTGAGTAGAGGTTCTGAAAGGCCTTTGAATGAAGGGAATGGCCTTTGAACTGAGACTTGAGTCTTTTTTGTCTGCCCCTATAATGCACTGGGCATTGTTCATACCTTTGTTAGAGCTGATTGTGCATGTCATTTCAGAACCCTGCACTTTTACACAATCAAATTTTTTAGAGTTATGAAAATTTTAAGAGTATCTTTATTTCACTCTGGACCTATTAATTATGCCTTTTTCAAAAATGACTGCATTTTCTAAATCCCAGAATGTCAAGATGACTTTTGGACAAGACATCTTTATTTCCAGGTCTCGGGTAATAATTGGCCGTTCTAAGAAAAATGTGACCATACATGTGCTCCTTTATTTTTCCAGTAATAGCTTTGCTATTGTGGAAATAGAAGATTGGTGTTGCTAATAAAATAAAACAAAACTTGTTTAAAAAATCAAAGTGCTCCTAGACTCATAAGAGTCCTAAGTGTTGGAAGATGCTTCAGAGATATGTGGCCCAGCCTCACCTAATTTATACTGAGGAAATAGAGATTCAAACACAAAGGAATGAAGCCTAACCCAGGAACCTGGCCTGGGTCATTGGCTTCTCAGTCCATTGCTGTTTTTACTGCCTCCAGTTAGTAATTTTAAGAAGGATAAGGAGGTAAGCCAGGAGAATGCTATTCCAGGACTCTCTATTCTTGCTAGATACAAGATGATTTCACACCTTGAAAATGATTTGGTAATAATATCGTCAGAACTACCAAGGTTAATTGTTTTCATCCCACTGCTCTGTTCCTCTGGTCAGCATTCTCTGGGTTCCACAGTCATTAGAATTCCGAGTTACTGCTGAGGATACAGTGACCCATTTTCAGAATCAAAAAGATCAGCTCATCTGTCTCCTTGCCAGTCAGTGTTAGGTGTTTGCTGCTCCTTGTTTTCTTCTGCCTCCGCTCTTGAATAATTGCTTCAATCAACAAGCTTAGTCATCTTCTCTGTGTGGTGCAGAAGGTGATAAGAAGTTGTACCAGTCTTGGGGCGCCTGGGTGGCTCAGTCATTAAGCATCTGCCTTCGGCTCAGGTCATGATCCCAGGGTCCCGGGATCGAGCCCCGCATTGGGCTCCCTGCTCCGCGGGAAGCCTGCTTCTCCCTCTCCCACTCCCCTTGCTTGTGTTCCTTCTCTCGCTGTGTCTCTCTCTGTCAAATAAATAAATAAAATCTTTACAAAAAAAAAAAAAGTTGTACCAGTCCTATCCAGTGAGAGATAGTAATAAATTTTCTTTCTCATGTGCACATATAGATCTTATCTAGTTCCTTGAGTCATAGGACTCCTGTTCTTTGACTCAGGAACATAGCAGTCATATTCTGGTTTCATAATAGCATAGGGGAAAAGGAACTTGTATAAGAAAAAAATTAAAAATTTTATCTAGAGCCTAGACATGGCAAGATAGACCCTTTACACAATCAATATGTATACACATATACTTTATTGTCTTCATTTCTATGGGGGTAGACATTCTTGTCTTCATTTTACAAGAAGTAAGTAACGGAGCTGTAATTCAATCCCAGATCCTTCTAATTCTACTTTGTACTGCACCATGGTGATCATATAGGATTAGAAAGGGATCTTTGCTTAATAGTAGATTTCTTAAAAGGACTGGATATTCACAGGCTTTGGTGCAGCAATTTCAGTTCTCATCATCAAGTTTGTCAAACCTCTGCCCTATCTTTTTTTAGCCTCCTTATTGTAAGTAAATTTATGCAATTAAAAAAAATGTACCAAACAAACACTAACGTGAAAAGATATATGCACCCCCATGTTCATTGCAGCATCATTTATATAGCCAACATAGAGAAATAACATAAATGTCCATTGATGGATAAACAGATAAAGAAATTGTGACTTATATACACAATGGAATATTAATTGTAAAAGAGAATGAAATCTTGCCATTTGCAACAACATAGATGGGCCTCAAGAGCATTACGCTAAGTGCAATAAGTTAGACAGGGAAAGACAAATACTGTAATACTATACGATCTCCCTTATATGTGGAATCTTAAAAAAAGAAAAAAGGCAAGATCATAGATACAGAGAACAGAATGGTGGTTGCCAGAGGCAAGGGGTGGGAGAAATTGCTGGACTGGGTTTTTTATTGTTGTTTTTGTTGTTTAAATATATTGAATAAAAAATTTAAAAACATTTCTGCACTAGGGGAAAAAAAGATGTAAGATTAAGTCAGCGTGGGAGCTTCTGGGAAAGATTTTACTCTTTACTCTTTTACTCATTTTTATCACGTGGTAAAATTTTAAGCAATGATGTAAAACTGTATATAATCAAGTTCCATTCTCAGTCTTTTTTCTTCCATATGACATCCTCTTCCTAAGATCCAAAGCATCTTAAATAATATGGTTTCTTTTTGTAATGATACCTCTCAGAGAGATGTACATCCCCAGAGGGTAACATTTTAAAAGATGTTATCTTTAACAAAAGTAGGGACCCGAAAGGGTACGTGCACCCCGATGTTTATAGCAGCAATGTCCACAATAGCCAAACTGTGGAAAGAGCCAAGATGTCCATCAACAGATGAATGGATGAAGAAGATGTGGTATATATATACAATGGAATATTATGCAGCTATCAAAAGGAATGAGATCTTGCCATTTGCAACGATGTGGATGGAACTGGAGGGTATTATGCTGAGCGAAATAAGTCAAACAGAGAAAAACATGTATCATATGACCTCACTGATATGAGGAATTCTTAATCTCAGGAAACAAACTGAGGGTTGCTGGAGTGGGGGGTGGGGTGGGAGGGATGGGGTGACTGGGTGATGGACACTGGGGAGGGCAGGTGCTCTGGTAAGCGCTGTGAATTGTGCAAGACTGTTGAATCTCAGATCTGTACCTCTGAAACAAATAATGCAATATATGTTAAGAAAGAAAAAAAGAAGAAGAAGAATGTAGCAGGAAGGGAAGAATGAAGGGGGGGAAATCGGAGGGGGAGAAGAACCATGAGAGACGATGGACTCTGAAAAACAAACTGAGGGTTCTAGAGGGGAGGGGGGTGGGAGGATGGGTTAGCCTGGTGATGGGTATTGAGGAGGGCACGTTCTGCATGGAGCACTGGGTGTTATGCACAAACAATGAATCATGGAACACGATATCTAAAACTAATGATGTAATGTATGGGGATTAACATAACAATAAAAAAAATAAAAAAAAAAGATGTTATCTTTAATATGGGCAAAGGATCTGGGGTGCCTGAGTGACTCAGTCAGTTAAGCATCCAACTCTTGGTTTCAGCTCAGGTCATGATCTCATGGATTGTGGGATCAAGCCCTGTGGTGGGCTTCACTCTCAGTGGGGAGTCTGCTTGAAGATTCTCTCCCTCTGCCCCTTCCCCAACTTGCTCTTGCCCATGCACACGTGTGTGTGCGCTCTCTCTCTCAAATAAATAAATAAATCTTGTTTAAAAAATGGGCAAAGAGATCAGTTATTTAGAAACCTCTTCAATCTGGCATGATGTCTTTAACCCTAAGAGTTGACAGAGTACAATATTACTATATTTTATTGCACCCAGAGTCATATGATCTGTGACATATACCATCTCTGCATTTGCACACCAACTTAATGCTCATGATGTCCATTCACAGACAGTATTTCAGAATGGCACTTTGAGCCTCTTTCTTCCTCTTTGGTTGTCTGTCATCTTCACCCCTACACCAGGTGGAACTGGTTTATTTGCCTGGTGAGTACAGGGTAAAAAAACAATTTTTTTTTTAAGTACCATAGTACATCTTTGGCTTTTTCCAACTGAGTGGATTTTTAATTTTTAAAGTTGTTTTCCATAAGAATAGCAATACTTTATGAATATTGAAACTGTATCATTTATTTCTATCCAACTGACAGATTTTCATCATTAATGACAACCATTACGATAAGATACATCAACCATAGACTAATCTTCAGCTGAATCGTAAGGAACTGCAGAGATCATCTGGCCCACCCTCTTTATTTTGTACAATCCAGATTATCCCTTTTCCTGTCCTGTATGCTCCTGAGTTCTTTCATTTGCTCATTTATTACTTCATTTGTTCATTCATTCCTTCCTTTCTTCCTTTATCCAGAATACTTACTGAGTATCTATCACATGCTATGCACTAGGTTGGATCCTGAGGATACAGTGATGAATACATTTTTTGACTTCACTGTGCCTATAAATCTATGGGAAGAAACAGACGCACATGTTGCTAACTATGATACAATTTAATAAGTGGAATAATGGAGCCATAATTATGGGAGCTTTGAGGACCCATTAGTTCATTCTGACTAAGCATTTTCATCCATTTCAGTGGGTGATTAGGAAACTTAGGGGTTTGTTTTGTTTTTATTCATAGATACTTAGAATGTTTAAAGTAGAAAAAAATCAGAAGCAGCAGGTTAATATCAACAGGGAAGGAATATAAGAGTGCAGTCATTTCTCAGTCAAGTTCTTTTGTATCGTGACAATTGTATGTATGTAATCAGAGAATGAGGTCAGTCTGTATTGTACAGTGAATTATTTCTTATTCAGCTCAACACAATACTCTCTAGATGGTTCATTCATTGAGAGGTGAAAGTAGATTTTAAAAACATGGAGCAATATAGCCAGGATTTATTAAGTTCCTGCCGTATGGCCAGAATTGTGGTAAGATTCATCACTGTCACCATTATGGTAGCTAACATTTATTGAGTGCTTTCTCTGTGCACTCACTGTAGGAAGCACTTCACGTGCCTCATCTCATCTAATTCTCACAAAAACCGTACATGGTATGGTGGTTGCTATGATATCCTCATTATACAGATAAGGAAACCGAGGCCTACAGATGTGTAACTTGCCCATGACATGACCACCCAGCTCCTGAGTGGCAGAGTTAGGACTCTCTCTCAGAGCCCATGTGTAGGAGAGCTGACAACACCGACTCTCTGGCCCTCCATTTTGTTTGTGCCTACACAGTGAGCTCCCTTGGGGCTACATGTTTCAGTCCCCGTGGAGGGTAACAAATGCCCTGACCAGAATGCAGAAAGGCTTGTTCTGATTGTCCCTACAGCGGTGCACAGAATGCCCCACTTTAGGTAACTAGTAGGGATGGCTGGCACACCTAAGGGGCCACTTTAGAGAAATACCCTGTGACCTCACCACCATGCCCCTCGCTCCATGAAAGCTGTGCTGTAAGGTGCGGACTGGGCAGGGCATGGGGCACTATACATTCTGCCTGGATTGACCATCCCCTTGATTCCCCAGTGTATAGTGACCCTGAATGAAACTGTAAACGGTATGGAGTGCCTTGCTTCGGTTTTCTGTCCCAAAGTGCTTTCTCAGTCTGGAGGATACTTTACTGATCCTCCTCTACCTTCTAACACCATGTTCTTAACAACTTTTCTGGATCAAAGAAGTGAAAGATAGGGATCTATAGTTTAGGATGGTTTATGCTTTTTTATAACATGGTAAAATTTTAAGCAATGATGTGAAACTGTATATAATCAAGTTCCATTCTCAGTCTTTTTTCTTCCATATGACATCCTCTTCCTAAGCCGATCTCATCCGATCCTCTGATTCTAATCCCCATCTCTCAAATGGTGACTTCTAAAACTGTATCAGCAAGCACCACCTTTTCCTATGACTCCAAACTGCTTTTCCACCTTCTACTGGACGTCTGCATACAGTTGTCCTGTAGACATTTCATGCACAGGGTGTCTAAAGAGAAACTTAGGAGCTGCTCATCTGTGTTTGCTCATTCTGTTCCAGAATTCATTAATGGCCCACCATCTATGCCCCTCTCCAAAGCACAAGCATCCAGATGTTGCCCTCCTTTCTTCCACCATCCTGTAGCTATCTCCATTCTAATCTGTGATTTTCACTGCCCCCTGTCATTTATCTCAAGTATTCTGATTTCAGGATTTTGTGGTGAAATTAATTTAATAGATCTCTTGGAGATTAAACTACTTAAAATGATTGGACTGTTTGGATATGAAGAAAAAGTACACACTGAATGAACTTTGACTGGTTATATATTCAATTCTGACAAACATGTCAGAATTCTGTCTTGATTTCAAAGCATTTGAGGTTTGGAGCTTATTTCAAGCTATTCCTTTTTGCTTCTGTAGCACTTTGTATGTTTTTCTATGATCTCACTGGTCACATTTTTGTAAGTATTTGTTTATATTTATCATTCCATTGAATAGCAGAGACTTTGCTCCTTTGGTTTGGTCTGTGAGGCTCAGCCACCACCAAGCACACTGCTAGATGCAGCAAACATTTACCAGTGTTTGCCAGTTCAGGGAAAGAGTCACATAATATTAAAATCGAAAATTAACCACAAATAGGCTAGGAAAGCATAATTTTAATTTTCTAAGAAGTTATCGAATTGTTCTCTATTAGTAACTAGCAGCCGCTCAAATGGTTTTAGAAAGTCTTAGCCTTTTTCACATGAATCCACACAATATGAGTTGTTAAATTCTGAGAATACAATTTCTCTGCTTAAAAATCTTGAGTGCTATGTTACCTACTAATCAAGTATCCTTTCAAATCTGATTAGAAAGCTCCTGTTTATGATTTCACCCTGAAGGATTCTAAAACCTGATGTAAAAATAAGATAATATGTCACAATAACTAGGGGAATGGTTATAAATGAGCCATGATTCAGTAGCATTAATGTCAGCGATTCGCAGTTTGGTCTTTTTGCCTATTTCTTTTGTGAACGACCATTATCTGTTTGACTAGGGTTGTCTTGGCCGTTCTAAAACATGTTTGACTTCTAAAACGTGTGAATATCACAAAATAACAGGGATTTGTTTGTTCTTGCATTTGAAGGCTAGAACCCAGCACCAGTCAACACTACTAGTTCTGATACTTATTCTCAAGATCTTGGGTTTTTAAATGCTGCTAAGTGGGGTTAATCGCAGAACAGAAGAATATCTCAGAATGTGATATTGACTGATGAACACTGATAATAATAGCTGACATTTGCTGAATGTTTACTGTATGTGAGGCACTGTTCTGAGGACTTCACAGGTACTCTGAGGCAGTGCACTTACTATTCCCATTTTATAGATGAGGAAACTGAGAGATCAAGCAATTTTCTCCATCTCACACAGCCAATAGGTGGCAGAGCTGGGGACACCAGTGTGGGTGATCTGATTCCAGAGACCACACTATTAATCACTACATTCTTGGTGATACTTAAAAGTACCGTTGGGTATCACCGAATTCTAGAGACACCAGAAACTAGCAGGTATTCAGTAAATGGATGCTGAAATAAAATCAATTATACATAGATCCAGAAGCTGGGCAACCATACATCTTAACTGATCACAATTTCTCCATACCTATTACTAATGGGGCTTCCTTACTTAAAAAAAATTCTTTAATGATGGAAATTTCCAAACATACACAGAAGTAGAGAGGGTAGTATAATGAACCCTTGTAAATTCATCACCCAGATTTGACAGTTTTATCAACACATAACCAATCTTGTTTGCTCTGTATCCCCTTACCACCACCCAGTTGTAATATTTGAAAGCAAATTCCAGACATCACACTATTTTATTCATAAATTCTTCAGTGCGTATCTTATCAAAAAAGGAGTCTTTAAAAATATAATCTCAATCACGTCACACCTAAAAATTAAAAATAACATATCTATTCAGTGTTTAAATTTTCCTATTTAATAAATGTATTTTTATGGTTGGTTTGTTTGAATCAGAATCCAGCTAAGGTTCTTACATTGCATTTGGTTGATCTGTTTCCTAAGTCTCTTCCTCTGTGAACATTCCTTCTCTTCCCCCTTTTCTCTTACCATTTGTTGAAGAAACATGGTTATTTGTCCTGTAGAATATTCTGCATCATCTCACCTGACCTTTGGGTGAGGAAGAGTTGCTTTTCATTTCCCGAAAGTCTAGGAAGGGACAGTAGAGCAGTTGTGGACTGAGATATCCCTACGGGAACCAGCGGCCCCTGGGAAGCCAAAAGGGACAACAGGCAGCCTGGCTGTCCTGGCGTACTCCGTGGGGGTCTCCTTTTGTGCAGTGATCCTTTCATCTTTTATATTCATCTGATAATAACGAGGATGAGGCACAGGCGTGCCTTCTGAATCCTCAAATAATTATCAAATGATGCTGAATGTATATTAAGTGATATGTTCTAATTCTTTGAAAACTGTTAAGTTCATATATGTTTGAAAAAATTAATTCCCATTAACCGTGATATCATTTAGTTAGAATATCCAATGCTATGTTCATTCTTAAAATATAGGTTCAGGGAATGGAAACTTTGGTAGTAAGGAATATGTTGGGTGATAAGTTTGAGACCATGTGAGTATCATACTCCCCAGTGGTTTTTTTACATCCATTGATGATCCTAAATCACCTGTTATATGGGGGTTGCAAAATGGTGATTTTTCTAATTTTATTGTG
Source organism: Phoca vitulina (assembly GCF_004348235.1). Lineage (NCBI taxonomy): Eukaryota > Metazoa > Chordata > Mammalia > Carnivora > Phocidae > Phoca > Phoca vitulina. The sequence continues at coordinate 39,407,783 of NW_022589706.1, forward strand.
CCTTCTACATTATTAGTTGGCATTCTTCTGTAAAGAAGAGCTTCTCTTGTTTTTCTCCCTTGTCTTTTATTTGCTCTCTCATTATACCACCTCTCTTTCTCTTATCATTTTGTACTCATGGACTTTAAATTTTTAGAGTTTATGATACATTACTCTCATTTTTCTTTTTGATGTTCATATTGCACAAATTTGGTCAGTGGGAGACCTTTCAAACCTGTTCCCGTTGACTTTTAACATGATCCTTTAGTCTTTGGTACTTCTTTGTTTACTAGCCCAGCAAGATGTCTCAGGGTCACCTTACTATCCCTGCCCCAGACTAAAACTCAGCCATTTCTTTAAGGATTCCCACCTCTGTCGTGGGGAATGGTATTTTAACAACCAAGATCTGGGCGCTAGGTGTATGCATATTGCTTTCTTCCATGCCCTTTTGGGCATGGCCCTGAGTCTTCAGCCGAGGGTGGAGGGAAGATATCTGGACTTTAAACCCTGCTAAGAGAATCCCTTAATCTCTCCCAGGTCCCTTACGATTGTTGACAGTTGAGTGAACAGTATTTCCAGTTTTTCCATTCTCTGAGGATGAAAATTTGTAGGCTGTTTTCTATTCCAGTTGACTTAAAATTTTACTTACTCTGTTGTTACCAAGGAATCATAGAATTATAGACTCTTTACAACTTTTTACTTAAAAATTGTTTTAACCAGGGCTTCTTTACCAAGTTTGAAAATCTGGTATAAGTGAATTATAGTCCTAGAAAAATACTCATCCACAAAATATTTTTACATAGAATTTTATTGGGTTCTTGTACTTCTAGAGTTCAGTTGTCACTGTGAAACTGCACTTAAGATCCCAGTTGTGTTCCAGCCCTGCTGTGCTATGTGTAAGGGAGCTCGGGATCAATGAAGGTTTGGGTGGCTTCCTTAAGGTTACACACTAGCAGAAACAAGACGAGAACCTAGGGTATTTTGTCTGGTTTTTATTCTCATGAAAAATAACTACCCCCATTTGTTATCTCAGAGTAGGTTCTGGAATGTAGTGAGAAAAGGACCTCCAAATGAAAAGAATGGCCTTATGGAGTGAAAAAAGGAGGAATAACTTTTTATTTTAAGAACAACAGTCAATTAGAAGCAGGACACCTGAATTTTCCAGTTTAAAAAGAATAGAATTCTCTGTTATTGAAATCTTTTTTTCTCAAATTCCCTTTTCTTGCTTCCTCCACCCCTGATACTTAACATGAAAAGTGGCTGATATTTTTGGAGGTAGAGGCTACACATGGTGTTTTGGGAAATGAATGAACTGTGGAACTTTTCTACCCGTGAACCAGCGCTTTACCTTAAGAGAGTCTAAGGTAACATATGCTATACAACTGTATTTCCTGTATACAACTGTATTTCCTGTATACAACTGTATTTCCTGTATACAACTGTATAGCATATGTTACCTTAGACTCTCTTAAGGTAGGTATCTGGGGTGTGTCTGGCTGGCTTTATGAAATACTGGTCATGGATTGTCTTTTATTAGTATGTCTTAGTTGTCCATTAGCCATATGTAGCTCTTTAGTTTTATTAATGTATGGTTCTCTGTGGAAACCCTCTTATTCAGTACACCATTGTAACCTTCAGTCTGGTAAGCCTCATTAGATCTCGGCTTTGCTCCAGAGAGCCAAAGCTAGCTCCAAGGCAGCACATATCGAAGCTGTCTGTAGGCTTTGTTTGCACAAAGGGACACTTCTATTACACTGTCCTTGGTATCACAATGGGTGGAAGAGGGAAATGTTACTGTCTTTTCTCCAGCATTTTCTTGTAGTGGAAGAGATTGATTGAGACACACAGGCAGGCACTAGAATTTGAGCGAAATAAAATGGGAGTTGTCACTGGGTCCCATCTTATCTCTTTTTCCTTGTGAGTGTATGGGGGGGGTGTGTGGTATGGTACAGAAGGGGCTGGAAGTTAAACGATGCTGGAAAAATATAGGCTGCTTAAATTTTAGGCGAACCAGGGAATGATTTTAACCCAAACTCGCTTGACTGAAAGTCTATACAATAATAGATCACTTCAATTTATTGCTTTTCATAGAGTGTAAAGTAGTCTGCAAAGCATGACCTACAGACCACTGAGAACACTGATTGCAGAGCTTTTATCAGGATGAAACAGAGTTCCCATTTCTCTTTGTGTGTAAAGGAATCCTTAGTCACTGCTGATTCTGGAATTCTTTAGTCTGGTGCTTAATTAATTTGTGTGCTGGGCAGATCCTTCATGCCATCACTGTACATGCTTCTTAACAAGGGTGATCAGGTCATTTTCTGCTGTTTTGAGATGCACCCAAACTAGAAAGGCAATTAGGAACGTGTTTCAGTTTTTATTGTTATGAAATAGATGATAAATAATAGTTCAAATAAGGTATAAAAAATATTCCTTAAGTTTCTGTACCTCCCACATAAAATGTTCTCTTTTACATTTTTTTAAAAAAATGAAAGGCCCTATTCTGTGATAACTGGAGAAGAGTTAAAGACACTTTAAAATAAACAATAGATTTGGCTACAGTGACTATCATTGAAAAAATATTTCTGAGGTAAAATATTTTGAACTGGTATTTATTCAATAGCCAAGAAAATATGTCAACACAGTTATTTTGGGAATCTATTAAAAAAATCTAACAACACTACTAAATTGTTCTGTCTGTTTATAAAACTTCTTCTTGTAATGTTCATCACAAGTATTATTGGCTTGATTCTGAGGAAATAAAGATAAAGCATTAGAACTGTGTCTGGGGGCACCTGGGTGGCTCAGTCATTAAGCATCTGCCTTTGGCTCAGGTCATGATCCCAGGGTCCTGGGATCGAGCCCCGCATCGGGCTCCTTGCTCCGCGGGAAGCCTTCTTCTCCCTCTCCCACTCCCCTTGCTTGTGTTTCCTCTCTTACTGTGTCTCTCTCTGTCAAAAAATAAATAAAATCTTAAAAAAAAAAAAACTGTGTCTGAACTGGCTTTTTGTTGTATGGATATAGATATTTGGGGGGGAGTGGTGGAGGGAAAGTGGGAGGGGGTTGGAGTATGTGTGGATTTACTGTTACTTTACAGGTTTTGAGGCTTGTGAGACAAACTCTCCATAAACTGCCTCCTCCCTGGTGTGCTGCACCGTGGGGCTGCTGCCACGGGGGGAGGTTGATGCCTAGGAATGGCTACCTGGTCCACACTGGAAGGCATCTCAGTGATTCTTCAGTTCGAAAAGCGTTTATTCAACTTGATATGCATCAGGCGCTGTGCTACGCACTGGGGATACAAAGACGAATAAGGCACAAAACCAGTAAAGTGATAAAATTATGCCTACAGTTCTACAGAAGGACAAAAACAAAGCTAACCTTGATTTTATGGAAGATGTCCTGAAGGGAACTTTCATATGAACTCTAGACCTTGAGGGATGACTATGAGTTTGGTTAAAGTAAGGATAGTCTTGCCGATAAGTGATTCCAAGAGAACGTAACTTACATAAAGTAGTATGTAGCTAATACAAGTTATGTTTTCCTGTAAAACTGCAATTATAAATTCAAATAAAAAAGCCCTAAATCCTTATTACTAAAAATAATATTTAATTTAGAATACGTAGGAATATTATTTGGAGCAAGATTTAAAAGAATATAAATATTTTATTATACTTAATTATCTTCTTGTTAATCTCTTATTGTTAACAACCAATTCTTAGCCTAATTTGGTTTTAAGCCATCTTAAAATTACCCTAAATCTTTTAAGATCAAAATCCAGTGGATCCTCCCTTCCCCACGTCTTTTTGTCTATTTTATTTGTTTGTCTATTTATCTATATCTTATTATCTGTCAGAATTAAAGACTTCCAGGGAGCTCGGAATAAAAAAAAAGACTTCCTTCTGTTTAATTTTCTCACCTGCTAGTTGGTTAATGCATAATGCACTATAATTACACAGTTGTTTTTCTCTTTCTGTGCCTGAGACAAAATTGGCTTTCTGTCAACTCGACTTGCACTTTACCCCATGAAGCTGCTTTTGCCAGGGCACTATCTCCTTGTTACTAAATCCAGGGGATACCTCAAACACCTCATAGTGCACAGCTTGAAAAGATTATGTCACTTCTCTGCTTAAAACCATTCCATTTTCTCATTGCTTTTAAGATGAAGCTTAGGCTCTGTAAATGTGGCTTAGGCCACATTTGACCCCATTCTTGCCTCCAGCCTTGTCTCTTACTGCATTTCTCCACTCGCTGTCAAGATCCCAAATAATTTATTTTCTTTCAGTTCTTTGAATGAAGCATGCTCTCTCTTGCCTCTGGGACCTGCTGTCCCTGTGTGTTTCTTTTTCTTCCCCTGTGCTGGTCAACTCTTACTCAGCCATTAGGCCTGAGTTCAGACCTGTGCTTTCTTTTTAAAGAAACAAAACCCCAATCATGTCCTTAAAAATCCATCCACTTCCTTCAATCTCAGTTTCAGTACCTCTTGTCTAAACAGTCATTCTTATATGTCACGACTACTCTGAAACCCCCCCACGTGCTGTTTCTTACTCTTGCCTCTCTGCATAATCCATTCCCCTCACAGTCACAAGTATGAGATCTTAAAAATATAAATCAGATTGTGTTGCTTTTATTTAAACCCTTCAGTGGCTTAGCATATAATTCAGGTCAGGTGATCAGGCATTTGACCACTTCGCAATTGCAAATCCCACTCTCATTCTTGTCTGCCACACTCAGTTATAAAGTGGGCATCCAGGTGATCCAGAATGTGCTTATATAATTTTTTAGGAATGTCACTAAAATAAAAATGCAAAAATTCTTACAGACAGTGTTCCAACTTTTGAGGCACCTTTCATCTTTAAGAAACACTAATTCAAGGGGCGCCTGGGTGGCTCAGTCAGTTAAGCATCTGACTCTTGGTTTCAGCTCAGGTCGTGGTCTCAGGGTCGTGGGATCAAGCCCTGCTTTAGGCTCTTCGCTTGGCGTGAAGTCTGCTGGAGATTATCTCCCTCTCTCTCTCCCTCTGCTGCTTCCCCTGCTCTCTCTCTCTCTCTCTAAAATAAATATATAAAAATCTTAAAAAAAAACAAACAAAAGAAACACTAATTCAAGCGTTTCCCTGGAAAGTCTTTTCTGTCATCTTTGTGTGCCCGCCCCCCTCCCCCCTCCGGTGTGATGAACCTCTTTTCTGTGCTGCTTTCCTTAGGACTTATCATTTGTTGGGTAACTGTCTTTAAGCTCCTTGAGGAGTTCTAGATGATAGTAATGAAGAACGTGGCTATGAATTTAATTACATTTTAAAATATATTTTAAACATTAAAGACAGTAGTAATCATATATATTTGGAACATGGAGGGATCTTTATGTGAAACACATTATAGTGTTCAGACAAAGTTTGGTGTTTATATGAACTTACTGGGATCCTTGGAATAACTCTGTGTTTCCCACAAATGTGAAACTACTGCACTGGAGAATTAGCTTAGCTATGGATGTTCTATACAGACCAGTCACCCAAGGGTATGCAGTTTGTGGTAGTTAACACCTTCCAGAAGCTGCAGTAAAGTGGTAATCATCTGATGGTTGTAATAAATGTTCTGTTAGATATGTCACAGCTGTGGGATGCCCTTTTCCTAGCCTTTAGTGATGACAGCAATTTTAGTGGCTCTTTTAAAAAACTGGGATGCACTCAAAAGCCACTCAGGAGGGTCTTAGGTTTGATTTTGCAACCCAGATCTGTCAATGGGTTGTTACCTACTCTGAGGGAGATTAGATTCAACATGGACTTTTGAAAGTATTCTCATTTCAGGTAGATTGTAACTTTTAAGATTGGCCCTCTTTCCTGAGCATCCCCATTCATCTACCACTTTAAATCCTATTTTTTTTCCTTCAAGATTCAGCTCATCCATGAAACATCTGATTAGCTATACCACAAACTCTCATACTTCTTTACGTTCCACTTTCTGTCGTTCTCTAATGGCTTCAGTATCAGTCAGTCATACTACAAGCTGTACTATTTCAGTATTAATCACTCATACTATAGGGCTTCTAGAGGACAGAAATTTTTTTCCCAAAGAACCTGGTATAAGACTGGACAATCAGTAGTCACTTACTAAATACATACTTACTTAGGTTATTAGGCACTCACTGAACTTTATTTTTCTTCCTTCCCTTTCTAATCAATTAGCTAATAAATCTAAATCTGAGCATCTAAAATAAATGTATGCCGTAGTGCTATACTGAAGGAAAGTCAGGGGACCTCTATGAGGCCGAGATGCACCAATTGGCATGGGCTCTGGATAGCAGAGAGCTTGAATGTCTGACCCATTTTGCAATAGCAAAACACAGCAGAAAGCTATTGGATGTCTGGTTGCCCTTGTAGCTTGCACTCTTGCTGAGTCACTGTTTCAGAACTCTGTTAGATTGACTGGGTTCTATTTCCAAGACTTACTTATATCTGCAATTTGAAAAACCTATTTTTCATTAGAAAGTGATCATTTAGAAACAAGAGCAATCAGTGATGATGCAAATTAGATTTTACCCTTTGTATTGAGTGTACTAAATAGATTAGTAATTTGTAGGTATGAAAACTCCAAAGGACAAAGTGTGGGTAAAGGAGAAATTTTCGTCATTTTACTGTTACCTTCAAAAGAAGTACATATTTGTTGTTGATGTTTTGATTTTAGTTATTCTGGAACTAAATAAGATGGCACTTTAATTTTATGTTCATCTCCCACATCTCACCCTCCTCCTGTCAATCAGTCAGCAAACAGATATTTATTAGGTGTAAATATAAACGTGTAAGAGAAAATGTAATTCAATTCAACAAATATTTACGGAGAATTTATTTTGTGTCAAGCTCCCTGCCAGTGGAAGACATACAGCATTACTAAGAAGCGACTCTCTGTCTCCTGGAATTTACAATCTGCCTAAAAACGAGCAGTAAACAATTACAAAGGTGATCCAGATTAAAGGTATATAAAAATTAAACTGAATTGATTGATACAAAAGAAATATTTGACATAGCCCCTTCTTTTATTTATTTATTTATTTATTTATTTATTTATTTATTTATTTAAAAGATTTTATTTATTTATATGACAGAGAGAGACACAACGAGAGAGGGAACACAAGCAGAGGGAGTGGGGGAGGGAGAAGCAGGCTTCCCGCTGAGCAGGGAGCCCGATGCGGGGCTCGATCCCAGGACCCTGGGATCATGACCTGAACCGAAGGCAGACGCTCAGAGATTGAGCCACCCAGGCGCCCCTAGCCCCTTCTTTTAAAGAGCTTATAATTTAAGTGTCAAAAGAGTTATATACAACTTACTAGAATGACAAGCAGAATAAATATTGTAGAAGTAATAGTACTTCGGGGCAAAAGCTAGAAAATGATAAATCGGGACCTGGAGAATTATGAAAGACTCCACGAATAAGAAGGCACCCTGGAAAGGTAGACATTTTGACAGTCACATAAAGGAAGGTAAGGCATTCTGGATGTTGGTGCTATTAATTAGTCATACCCTTCATCCAATCCTATTGATGGTGGAGATTAAAATATATCATCAGCTATATTGCTGACCAAGCTGGATTGGGGAATGTGGCTTGGACCCAGGGCCAAAATGGGGGCTACCTCATTTCTCCCTTCTCCTTGGTGGCAAGTGTCTACTTTGTTGGAGGCATAACAGCTAGAAAACTGCATGCTGCCTTTGAGAGAAGGATGTGCTCTGCTGATGGGCAAGCCACTCTGTCCGAGAGAAGGGGCTAGTCAGAAGCTGGCTCATGCCTGAGCACTGACCTTCTCCTCAATCAGATTGTTTATCTCTTGGCTGGAGGAAATATAAGTAAAGAAAACGGGCAATTGGAATGATAAATAGCATGATACAAACCGAAAATGCTACAGAGATCAAAGACCGGCGGAGAGGAGGGATGTCAGCTGGTCCTAGAGTGGTCAGGGAAGGCTGATTGCCTGGAGAGGGTAGAACTTGAACTATATCTGTGATTCAGATGCAAAGAAGAGTCACACTGGCTTTTTCTTTTCTGAATAGCATGTAAGTACACCAATAGAAAACAAACTGAATTACATGTTTTTTGCTAAAAACCATGGGGCAACTCAGGCAGTTTCTTGGAACAGTGCATTATTTAGCAAAGAAAGATCGACTTGGGGAGCGCCAAAGCAATTCCACATAGGAGGGTACCCAGGTAGCATAAAAAGCAACAAGGAAATGCCAAATGAACATCTTCAGTGCTCCCTCTACTCCCCGGTTAGAGTTGACCAAGTATCTGCTTTATTTCCTGACCCTTTCACCTCCACCTATATTTTTTGGTAGAGGAAAATAGGTATCTTATTTTAAATTTCATGGGGATGCCTGAGTGTCTCAGTTAGTTAAGTGTCCAACTCTTGGTTTCGGCTCACGTCATGAGATCGAGCCCCCCATTGGGCTATGCACTGCGCATGGAGCCTGCTTGAGATTCTCTCTCTCCTTCTGCCCCTCCTGTCCTCTCTCCCCACTACTCACATGCTCTCTCTCTTAAAATAAAAGAATATAGTGTTTCATGGATAGATGCCAAAACCATGAAGACAGCCTTCCCATCCTCTGTTAAAAGGTATTATTGAGTGGGTTGGGAATGAAGAAATATAAAATTACAGGTTGAAGGGACAGTGAATAGTTGAATGCTCAAGGTGCTTTCAAACATTTTTATTGACGTAAAATTGATATACAGTATTTAAAGTATGCAATTTGATGAGATTTGACATATGAATACACCTGAAATTTCCCTCTACACACTGCCTTAACATCTCTGAAATGTTGATATGTCATGTTTTCATTTTTATTCAGTTCAAAACATTTTCTGACTTCCTGGTTGATTTCTTCTTTGTCTCAGAGGTTATTTAGAAATGTATTTTTTAGTTTTCAGTTATTTGGATATTCCGGATATCTTCCTCCTAATAATATCTAATTAATTTTACTGTGGTTAGAGAACATGCTTTCTATGATTTCAATGCTTTGAAATTTATTTGGCCTGGTTTTTGTGGTCACTTAAGAAGAATGTATTTTTCTATCATTGAGTCAATAGACCCAACGAAGCCCGGTAAACTAGGCTAGTTTGTTGATAATGTTGTGCATGTTTTCTGTTGTCTTATTGATTTTCTGTCTACTTGTTCTATTAATTATTGGAAGAGGTATTGAAATCTCTGATTCTAATTATAAATTTATCTGTTTCTCCTTTCACTTTTATTAGTTTTTGCATCTTGTATTTTGAAGCTCTGTTATTAGGTACATAATTATATTATGAAATGACCTTCTTTATCTTTGGTAATAGTTATTGCTCTGAATTCTACTTTGTCTAATATTAATATAGCCATTCCAGCTTTTTTTTTTAAAAGTGTATTGTGGTATATCTTTCCCCATTTTTTTACTTTTAGCCCATCTTTGTATTTGAAATGAATTTTTATTATTTTTTGTATAACCCAACAAGCTCTCCTTTTTTATTTGGAATTAATTTGATTATTGATATGGTTAGGTTTAAAGCTACCATCTATTCGTTTTTTATTTGTCACATTTTTCTTTGTCCTCCTTTTCTTTTTTTCCTGCCTTTTTGGGGCAGGATTGAGTTTTTTTGGGGACTGAGTATTTTTTATGATTCCAGTTATTTCCAACATTGGCACGTTATATTATTTGTGGTTGTCTAGAATTTACAGTGTGCATCTTTAACTTATACTTCATATCCAAATAATATTATACCACTTTACTTATGTTATATGAATCTTACATTAGTATATTTCCATTTTTCCTTACTAACCTTTGTATATTGTTGTCGTATATTTTACTTCTACATGATTTTAGGTTATAAACCCTATAATTTACTATTATTGTTACTTTAAATAATTATCTTTTAAAGACATTTTAAATTTTAACAAGTAGGCCCATGTTTGCCGTTTTTGGTCATCTTCATGCTTTGTATAGATCCAGATTTCTTCTACCTAAAGACTTCCTTTAGAATTTTTTGTGTTTTATTGCTGGTGATGAATTTCATTTCACCTTTGTTTTTGAAAGCAATTTTCACTGCATAGAAAATTCTAGGTTAGCGGGGTTTTTTTTTCTTTCAGATTTTACAAATATACTGCTGTTTTCTGGCCTTAATTGAAATCTGTCATTCTTATCTTTATTCTTCTGCATATACTGTATCTTTTCTCTCTGGCTATTTAAAGATTTTCTTCTTTTCCACTTGTTTTCAATAATTTGATTTTGTTATACCGTGGTATGGTTTTCTTTATATTTCTCATGCCTGAGGATTTGTTTAACAAAATTGGGAAATATTCAGCTGTTATTTTTTTTGCCATTATTTCTTCAAATTATTTTTCTTTCTTCTCACCTTTATCTTCTCCCTCTGAGACTCCAGTTATACTTACGTTAGGCCACTTGATGTAGTCCCACAGCTTCGTCAGTTCATTTCCTTCATTTCAGTAATTTTGCAGTCTTTCATTTTGGAGACTTTTTATTGCTCTGCCTTCACATTTATTCATTTTTTGTTCTATACTCTCTTATCTGCTATTAATCCCACCCAGAGTATTTTTTATCTTTAGAAATTTGATTTGGTCTTTATATCTTTTCTTTCTTTATCATGCTCATACTTTCTTTTACCTTCTGGAACAGATGGAGCATATTTTCTATATGCTCAGGTTCAAATAAACAGATTCTCAGGGTGTTAGCTGTTTTTAACACTTTTGTCCACCAAGTCTTTCATCCATGTCATTTCTGGGTCTATTTCTATTGATTGATTTTTCTTCTTATTATTGGTTATGTTTTTTGCTTATTTACATGTCTGGAAATTTTTATTGGATGCTGGACATTGTGAGTTTTATGTTATTGGGTCCTGGATTTTTCTTTTTTTAATTCCTTGAAACAGTTTTGGATTTTGTACTCAGATGTAGTACCTGGAGAACAGTTTGGTCTTATGGGAAAGTTGATGTGTTAAAGTTTTTCTCTTGACCTTTGTTAAGCAAACTGATTTACAGCCTTTAGTCTAGTGCTCCATTGTTCCCAGTACTCAGGCAATACCCTTGTGAGGATTGTATTCCTTGCCCTTATGTTAGAAAGTCTTTCCATTCTGGCTGGTGGGAACACGAACTAATCATGATCTTGTATGAACTCCACTTCTTGTGCCCTCTAATCCATGCTTTAGGTAGTTTTTTCACATGCATGTGCCAATCAGTACTCAGCTAAAGACTGAAGGATAATTCTCTGTAGATATACAGACCTCCCTCTTTGTGTAGCCCTCTCATTTTTTTTTTTTAAGATTTTATTTATTTATTTGACAGAGAGAGACACAGCGAGAGAGGGAACACAAGTGGGGGGAGTGGGAGAGGGAGAAGCAGGCTTCCTGCAGAGCAGGGAGCCCAATGTGGGGCTCGATCCCAGGACTCTGGGACCATGACCTGAGCTGAAGACAGACGCTTAACGACTGAGCCACCCAGGTGCCCCAAGCCCTCTCCTTATTACTACCCCGTCCCTGAATTCCAGCTGCCTTGGTTTCCCTAACTTTCAACTCGGTCATCAACTCAGATCAGTGGGCTGCACCTGACCTCCTTCTACCTGCACTGTTGGCTATAAATTCTGCAGTCAGTAAACTGGGCTCGCCTCTTATTTCCCTTCTGTTAGGGCCTCCTGTCCTGCACTGACTGTTATCTAGTGTATGAAAAGCATTGCTTCATATATTTTATCCAAAACTTTTTTAGTTGTCTTAAGCTGAGAAGGAAAATCTGGTCCCACATGGCCACAATTCAGGTAACATTTTAAAGAATGAAAAAATGGAAACAACTGTATTTAAAGAGTGTGTTATTTCAGATATTCTTCTTTTTGATTTAATAGTGAGGGTAACCAATTGGATAGGCTGCTTTCTCCACTGAACTTCAATGGAAAACTTTTGCATTAAGCCCACTTTAGCTGATTAAGCCTTTCCTTTGAATATATCTCTCAAAGGATTAGACATTCTAGTCTAGGTTTAGGTGACAGTGACCCCCAGTTGTCCTATATTGGCCTTGGTGACTTTCTCTGAGATTATGATCTTGAGGTTTAAATCATTGATTTAGGAGATAGATATAGCATGATGAAGGAGTGTTATTAAATCCCTGACACTTCAGTTCTCTGATTTTAAATTCAGACTGTTTCTATTAACCCTGCACCAGTGACTGCACTTGAGCTCTCTGTGGTTAAAAGGACAGTTTATCATCCCTCTATCAGAAGAGTCTGAAACATGAGATTTGAAAAGGTTTGACCCTGCTTAATACTAGAAGAGATGCCTGTTCTAATTTCAAACCTTTTAACCTAGAAAACTGAAAATAACTTGTCACTCTTTTAATCAACAAAGAAAACACATTTGATGATTCCTGTTTCCCATCCTTTCCTGAAGATGTCTTCCTTTTTTTTAGCAGCTTTCAAAAAGCTCTGATTATTTGAGCCTCCAGTAATAAGTATAACTTCAGTAGGTTTCAGAATTAGGCCAATGTATTTAATAGATCTTCTGATGAAAGGCCTGCTGATGGCACGAAGAAAAGTGCTAGTGAAGTTGTTACAGCGTCTTTTTGTCAGTGGGTCCAAATGAAGCTGGAAAAGCCATTCTCAAGTTTGTTTTCACCAAAAGGTGCTTCCATGTACTCAATTACAAGTATCTTTAAGTGATAAAATCTCTTTTCCTCATGGTACGGGACTTGTGAAATCGCTCCAGTATTTAATAATTATCATTTGTCAGAGTATTACCATCATGCCTCTGAAGCTTTCTTAGGAGCAAGAAAAAAGCCCCTTGCTTTACCTTTCTTCTTTTTGAGTCCTCTCTGTCTTTCTGCCTCCGTCTCTCAGTCTCTGTCTTTTTTATGACCACCTGGGAAAGAGCCTTGTTCATTTCACCACATCCCTAGAGGCAAGGATATGGAGGAGAAAAGTGATCCTCTGTAAGCCTTCTAACTGGAAAGCTTAGAGCATGTCCTTTGTTTTTTAATGGATAAAGAAAGACGAGGAGGTTCTGGAAGGAAGGCTGAGGCCTCGTTCGCTCAGCAGAGTCGCTCAGCTCTGCCCCGTCTCACAGCCCCACATCCCCAGCCTCCCTCGGAAGGAGCACATGGCAGTGACTGTGTGAGGAGAGGCACTTCAGCACACCGAGACGGTTGACACATACCTGAACATGGCTTACGTCCCTGGGGATACAGTGACGTAATTCTATGGAAGAGGTGAAAACTGAGGTGTCTTGCATTTTTCTTTTTTTGCACAAATATAACTATATATTAAAAAAAGGAGAAAAGTTCATAACCATTCCCACAATTTAAACTTTTCCCTTTCTTTATTATTTTATTTTACTGTTCCATTTCAATATTTGCCCACCTGCATAATGAATTTGAAATACAATTCATAACATAAATAAAACTTGGTATGCATGTTTTTAAAGCCTGCTTTACCTATTACAGATTTTGTATGCTTTCAACAATTTTTTTTGGATTACTATACACTTGTTTTGCCTCGTTATGTGTATTTATAAAAGTATCATTACCAGAAGACACAATTAATTTTCTTCTCTTTTTTTGGGGAAATGTATGTTTTAACTCCGTTTAGCATTTTATGCCTCAGGTCCCTTGCCCTTTATCCCTTCTGTCCACAGATACAGGTACTCTCCGAAGTTCATTTTAACTGAGATCTAGAAGGACTAGAAGTCTCTCAGGCTCTGTCACTATGCATCAAATTTACCTTGTTCTTTAGCCTTTGCTCTGGATTATTGCTGAGACTGCAAATGATCCTGTGTGAATTTAGGAAGCTGTGTTGGCTAATACATACTGCTTAGTTATTAGCATGCTCTTTTTGGTGTCCCATGCACCAGCTACTGTAGTTACCCTTTGCTGTTTGTGTTTTTTAATAATCTCTGAAGCATGCATATATACATCAGTAAAAAAAGAGAAAAATCTTTCCTTTGTAAGTGTGATTGATGGAACTTCTCTCTTCTATTGAATTTCTATATTTCTTATTCCTAATAATATTTTATTAGACATAAATGTTCCTATATTATATAACTGCTGGGCACACAAACATTCCTATTCTCTGAAAATGTGTATTTATAGTCCCAGATAATGAAAGATAAATAAAAAACAATCCTGCACAGCCTAGTTAGCATTTCAAAGGGCTAGATCTCTGAAACATCCCATTTCCTCCCTGTCAGCTCTCTCTCATCTTCTTTTTTATCCCATTCACATTAAGTCCCTTCTAACGGCCACTGTCTTGGCAATATCCTTGCTCTTCCATAATGCACGCCCAGTTAAAAACTAAACCCTGGACAAATTTCAACTATTTGCTTTCTTCATGCCTGTTCCCAGGCTGCTGAATTCATCTGGAAAACAAAAAGTCATACAACCAAGCATGAATGAATGAATGAATGAGAGAAAAGTACTGCTCACTGGTATATAAAAAGTTAGGGTGGCACAGAATAATTGTTCTAGAAGTCAGAGAAAGAGATCATTGTGGATTGGGATAATCAGAGAAAGGATGAGGTTTAACTTTTCTTCAGTTTTCTGCCATTACTTCTGGTAGCTGCTACCAAGTGGGATTTTATGAAGAACCAAACCCAGACATTTAATGATAAAATTCAAATTGTTTAAACCCTACATACCATAGATAAATGCCAGATTTTTTGTTTTCCACCAAAGAAACAAAAGACTGACTTGACAGAAAGTTTACGTTGGGAGTAATGAGAGACTGGAAGATAAATTTGGGCCAGTTGATGGAAAGGAAGGTTTTGAAATACTAGACAGAGGATTTTAGAACATTGGAAATATTCTTTTGTAGTTACCTGTCATCCAACAGTGATTTACCTGTCACTAAATCTTTCAAGAAGATACTCCGGGGACGCCTGGGTGGCTCAGTTAAGCATCTGCCTTCAGCTCAGGTCATGGTCCTGGGATCCTGGGATCATGCCGCATCAGGCTCCCTGCTCAGGCGGGAGTCCGCTTCTCCCTCTCCCTCTGCTGTGCTCTCTCTTTCTTTGTCAGGTAAATAAATAAAATCTTGAAAAAAATAAAAGAGTCCCTTAAAGATAATTCTTTGACACTTTCGATATTTTACTTGAGATATGTTACGAGTTTCAAGTTCTCTTGTTTTGAACAAGTTTGCCTTAATGCCCTTCACTAATTACTTAAAGTAATAGATATTCATTGAAAAAAAATCAGAGTCTAAGAAAAATTTTAAAGAATAAAATAAAAATCATCCAATTTCCTATACCCAGAAATAGCCATTGTTAATATTCTATTGTCTATGTAAAATTTTTACAACAAAGGGATTATGCTACACAGATTATTTCTTCAACCCTTTTTCTTTTTAAAATATCATTAGTGTTCTTCCATATCAAAGAATATAGATCTATATTATGGTATTTAAGGGCTAGATAGTATTTTATTACATGGGTATGCTATAATTTAATCAATCACTTCTCTAATGATGGCATTTGTGGTTGGTTCTATTTCTTCATCTTTATTTTTTTTTTGGAAATATTTCCAGAATGCCCTTCTGAAAATTCATACCATTTTGTACTATTGACCTTGTAAGAAAAATATCCATTTCCCCATAACCTTGAGAAATCTGGGGATTATCAAATCTTTTCCCAATTTACCTTTTTTTAAAAAAAAGAACAAAACTTTTATGCTAGGTATTTTATGTTAGTTGGAATTGGAATTTTTATATAATTCTCTCTACTAGTCTTCTCTCTCATGATTTTGGCTTTGTTTTTATGCTTTTATAAAAGCCTGCTTCTTTCAGCATTGTAACATTTTCTTTTAGTATTCTAATGAGCTTTTAAAATATTCTTTTTAAAAAAATACTTGCTCTTTTAATCTACTTGTATATAAGAACTCATAAAATAGTCACCTTAGTTTTTCCCAAATGTTTACTTGGTTGTCAGAAGGAAATTTATTCAACAATACATTTCTTTCCATGTTAATTTAAAAGTCCAAATGTTACCTGAACTAAATTCTAGTAAATTCAGATCTATTCATGTATTTTTTAGTCTGTCCCCATGATTATTTTTGGATATTCCTCTTCTGGTAACACATTATTGAAATTTCATTGTTATATTCCATTTACCATCTGGTAAAGCAAGCCACTTTTCATTGATTTTCGCAATTTCTTTTTTACATATTGTCAATTGCTTATTTTATTAGAGGAATATCAGGGCGCGCCTAGGTGGCTCAGTCGGTTAAACATCTGCCTTCAGCTCAGGTCATGATCTCAGGGTTTTGGGATCGAGCCCCACCCCTGCTCAGCGGGGGTCTGCTTCTCCCTCTCCCTTTGCTCCTCCCCCTGGCTCATGCTCTCTCTCTCTCTCTCTCTCAAGTAAATAAATAAAAGTCTTAAAAAAAGAAGAATATCAGATTATAAAATCCAATTCCAGACATAAAAATTTCATTGACTTGGTTGGACTTGAGTTAGAGATTACTTGGGGAAATTTTTTCATTTAAGTTCTGTATTTTTTTGTTAAGTTTGTTTTCAGGAGTTTTATATATATATTTTTTCATGAATGGTACCCTTTTTTTTTTCTATTATATTTTCTAACTAGTTTATATAACTGGAAAGCTTACTAAAATTTGCAGTTAGTCAGTCCTAAGTAGTATCAAGGCAGATAACCATAAGCTGAAATAATTATAATTTTTGTTTCTTTTCCCAATATTTTTACTGTATCTTTCTTTTTTGTCTTACTGCCTTTCAGCTAAAATATACAAAACAGTGAGAGCAGTTTTCACAGGCCTCCTGTCTCATTTGATTCACCACTAAGGTTGAATTTTCTGTTCTTTTATAATAAATTCTTTATATAGTGTTAAATATTTTTCTATTTTAAATTTACTGAGTCAGTTCATGATGATGAATTTTGAAGCATATCAAATATTCTTTATCGGGGTGCCTGGGTGTCTCAGTCGGTTAAGCGTCTGCCTTCGGCTCAGGTCATGATCCCAGGGTTCTGGGATCGAGCCCCACATCGGGCTACCTGCTCAGCAGGAAGCCTGCTTCTCCCTCTCCCACTCCCCCCTGCTTGTGTTCCTTCTCTCGCTGTGTCTCTGTCAAATAAATAAAATCTTAAAAAAAATATATTCTTTATCATCTATCAAAATGATTATATAATTTTTCTTTCCGGTTTCCTAATGCTGAGTCATCCTTGCAGTCTTAGAGTAAACCTATCTTGACCATGATGTATTATTATTAGACTGCTGGATTTGATTCACTAGCATTCTAATTCAGATTTTACATCTATACTCATAGATGAGATTAACCTACAGTTTTATTGTGGGTGCTATCTTTTTTATCTTTGGTGTCAATGTTAAACTTCATTTATTCTTTTAATAAACTTATGTTGAACTTCTGTTATGTGCCTGGACTGTTGTTAGGTACTGGGGATTAAATGGTAAACAAGATGATAAAATCTCTGCCATCTTGGAGTTTGTAGTCTGTTGAGGGATGGAGAGGAAATTAAAAGTCAGTGTTGTAAATGCTACAATAAGGAAAGTACATAGCCTATGGGAAAAAATAGGAGGAGCCTCTGCTTCAGATTTGGGGAAATCAGAAAATGCTTTCCAGAGGAAGTGGCACTTAAACTAACATTTAAGTAAGAATGTCCACTCAAAAGAGGTACTGGGGGGTGGAGAGGAGAGTGTCCTTGGGAGATGGAAGAGCTTGTGGAAAGACCTGAAAGTGAGCACATGGCGCTTCTGAGAAAAGGAAAAATGTTCAGTAGGACTGGAGCAAGAGTAGGAGAAGGGGAGAGTTGAGAGATGAGGCTAGAATGCTTCCCAGAGGCCAAAACTCGCAGAGCCTTTTAGAACATGTCCAGAGGTTTGGACTTTCTTCTTGAGATTAACGGGGACCCACTGAAGGATTTTAGAGAAGTGACATGATCAGATTCCTTTATTAGAGGAATCTCACTTGTTGGCTAAATAGGGAAGCAAGAATGGAGCCAGACCAGTTGGAAGGTCATTGTGGTAATCCTAGAGAGGGATAACAGTGGTGAGAACCAGAGTAACTGGATGCCAGAGGAGTAGAAAGCTCTTCTGTTCTAAGAAGATCTAATAGATTTTGACTGTACTTGGGCCACAGCCTATAAATGGGGTTTAAATCATATATTTTTGTATTTCTTTCATGGTTATTAGATTATTCCTTTTTCTACTTCTTTCTGAGTAAATTTTTGGTAATGCATATTTTTCTTAAAAATCATCCATTTTGTGGATGGATACAAAGCTTATATACAGTTCTCTTGCCATTTTAACCTCATCCATATATGTTATATCACATTTCTCATTCCAGATGTTTCATATTCATATTTTCTCATTTAGTTTTGGTTATACACACCAGAGATTTACCTGTGTCAGCCAAGTGGGTATTCCGTGGAACATTATTACAAAGAATGCTCACAAGTAAGTCTTCATGCCTAAGTAAGTTTGTGAGACTGGATCATACTACTTAAAACAGTTTACAGGCTTTAGGACTTTTCGGTCTTTAAGATTTATTTATTTATTTGAGGGGGTGGCAGAGGAAGAAGGACAGAGAGATACCTTAAGCAGACTCCCCACTGAGCACAGAACCCAGTGTGGGGCTCAATCCCAGGACCCTGAGATCATGACCTGAGCCAAAATCAGGAGTGGGCTGCTCAACTGACTGAGTCACCCAGGTGCCCCAGGACTTTTCAGTGTTGTTTTTTTTTTAAAGATTTTATTTATTTATTTGACAGAGAGAGACACAGCAAGAGACAGAACACAAGCAGGGGGAGTGGGAGAGGGAGAAGCAGGCTTCCTGCTGAGCAGGGGGCCTGATGCGGGGGCTCGATCCCAGGCCCCTGGGATCATGACCTGAGCTGAAGGCAGATGCTTAACGACTGAGCCACCCAGGCGCCCCGGACTTTTCAATCTTTAATAAACTAATGTGCATTATGAATTCTTAAGTGGAAGATTTTTTTTAAAAAGATTTATTTATTTATTTTTTTAGAGAGAGAGAGAGGGAGAGTGCAAGTGAGGAGAGGGGTAGAGGGAAAGAATCTCAAGCAGACTCCCCAATGAGTGTAGAGCCTGACTTGGGGCTCGGCTCTATCTCACGAACCTTGAAATCCATGACCTGAGCCAAAATCAAGAGTTGGAGTCTCAACTGACTGAGCCACCCAGGTGCCCCATTAAGTGGAAGATTTAGTGTGCAGTGTTTTTCATTTTTGCCACAAAAGGTTTTTCTCCCCACAGTGCACCTATCAATATCTCCTAGAATGACTGTTCAGTGGAATACTTCGATGATTTCAAAGAACCAGCTCTTAGTTTTATTTATTAATTCTATCTTTGTTTTCTAAATCATTAATGTAAGCTTTTTTATTGATTATTTTTCTCTACTTTTCTTTTGATTTATTTTGTTACTCTTTTTCTAGTTTCCCTAGAGTTAAGTGCTTAGCTTATTCATTAGTAGCTTTCAGGGTTATTTTAAGAACATTTTAAGGCTATTAATTTTCCTCTGCAATGTAGTTGTGATTGTATCCTATAGATTCTAGTATGAACCCTCTATTGTTAATTTCTGAATAATGTGTAATTTCAGGTTTGATTTGTGTTTTGACCCAGGAATTATTCAAAAGAATGCTTTTTAATATCCAGTGATTCATTAGACTTTGCTTGTGATTTTAGTTTATAGTTGATTAGATATAAATGTATTCAATATTTTATTATTCTTTTGTAATAAGCATGATCAGAGAATATTTTATCTAATTGTAATATTGCCCCTGTTAGTTTTCTTTTTGCATTTTTCTGATTTATATTTTGCCCAGACCTTTCTTTTTCAAAATTTCTTTGTGATTTTTCTCTCGTGTATTTCTTGTCCCTGATACATGATAAAATTTTTTTAACCCACGCTGAGGGTCCTGCTCTTTTAATAGAGGAACTTAATCCATTTACATATATGTTGCAATGATATATTTGTTCTTTTTTATCGGCTTTATTGAGATACTATTCACACATATAATTAATTCATTCAAAGTTTATAATTCAATGGTTTTTAGTATATTCACAGAATTTTGCAACTATTATCACAATTTTAGAACATTTCATCACCCTGAAAAGAAACCCTGTACCCACTAGCAGTCATTTTCTTTTTTCCCTCAACATCCCCTCTTCTCCCTAGTTCTAGGCAACTACTACTCTACTTTCTGTCTGTACAGATTTGCCTATTCTGGGCATCTTATATAAATAGGATCATATAATGGCTGGCTTATTTCACTTAGCATAACGTTTTCAAGCTTAATCCATATTGTAGTATGTATCAACACTTTATTCCTTTTTATCCCCAAACGATATTCCATTATATGGCTATTTCATATGTCATTTATCCATTCATCAGGGGATAGACATTTGGGTTGTTTCAACTTTTTGGCCATTTTAAATAATACTATATGAACATCCATGTACATCCTTTTGTGTGGGCATGCACTTTCATTTCTTTTATATACCTAGGAGTGAAATTGCTGGGTCATATGGTAACTCTGTGTTTAACTTTTTGAGGAAATCACAGACTGTTTTCTAAAGTGGCTACACCATTTTACAGTCCCACCATCAATGAATGAAGGTTTTAACTTCTCCACATCCTCATAAACTCTCCTTATTGCAAGTCTTTTTTATTATAGCCATTTGGTATGGACTGAATTGTTTACCCACCCCTGCAAATTCATATGTTGAAGCCCTAGTCCCCCATTGTGACTGTATTTGGAGATAGGTCCTTTAAAGAGATAATTAAGGTTAAAATGAGATCATGAAGATGGGGTCATTACCCAATAGGACTGGTGTCCTTATAAGAAAAGGAAAAGAAACCTGGGGTGCACATTCACAGAAAAAGACTATGTGAGGTCACAGCAAGAAGGTGACCATCTGTAAGCCAAAGACAGAGCCTCAGGAGAAACTGTACCTGCCAACACCTTGATTTTGGACTTCCAGCCTCTAGAACTGTGTGAAAATAAAGTTCTGTTGTTTAGGCAGCTCCAGGCTGTGGTATTTTGTTATGGCAGCCCTAGCAAACTAATACACCACCCTGGTTGGTGAGAAGTGATATCTCATTGGGCTTTTGGTTTACATTTCCCTAACGACTAATGATATTGAGCATCCTTTTATATTTGTCATTATCCCTTGCATATTTTATGTCTTCTATTTATTAGGATTTAATGTTGTTCCTATGTTTTCTTTCCTATCATTTGCTCAGTTGATTAGGTTCGTAAGTTAAATATCCTATTTCAATTGTAGTAATGTTTATCCTTAGATTTTATAAATGTACTTAAACTTATTTTTGTCCATGGCAAGAATGAAACAGTGAGATCCTTAGCGATCTTTTTCTCCTCTTCAGTACCACAGCTGCCAGCTCTCCTTCCTGTTCACTTGCCAGTGCTGCTAGTTGATCTCAACTCAATTTTCTATGTCCTAAAACTGATGAGAGTTACATAGGAGATGATCCCATTGGTGGATTGTACTACGAATTTGGTAGAAAACGTCTAGCTTTTAGAGAAGAAATACACAATTTTCAAACTCTCAAATCCTACAGCTTGAGATTGGTAAATCTTTTTTACTAATACTTTTTTTTTTAAAGATTTTATTTTATTTATTTATTTTTAAAGATTTTATTTATTTATTTGTCAGAGAGACAGAGGGAGAGCACAACCAGGGGCAGGGGCAGGCAGAAGGAGAAACAGGCTCCCCGCTGAGCAAGGAGGCCAATGCGGAACTTGATCCCAGGACCCTAGGATCATGACCTGAGCTGAAGGCAGACGCTTAAGGACTGAGCCACTCAGGCATCCCAAAGATTTTATTTTTAAGTAATTGCTACACTTAATGTTGGGCTCAGATTTACAACCCCAAGATCAAGAGTCACATGCTCTACCAACTGAGCCAGCCAGGCGCCCCCTTACCAATACTTTTTAAAGTTTCTTTTAAACGTTCTACATTTGTTTATCTGTAAATTTGGAAATAAAACTTCTGAAAACATGGGAAGTAAGTGGGATAATGTTTGAGTGAACAAAACGTAGAGGGTTTTTTTTTTTTTTTTTGAGAAAGACATTACATAAATCCAAAGCCAATAAAGAAAATTAAAAGCTATGATTTCTTTTAAAAATACAATTGGTGGGGGACACCTGGGTGGGTGGCTCAGTCGTTTGAGTGTGGAACTCCTGATTTTGGCTCAGGTCATGATCTCAGGGTCATGAGACCCAACCCGTAGCCAGCTCCCTGCCCAGCGGGGAGTCTGCTTCTCTCCCTCTGCTCCTCCCCCTGCTCATGTGCTCTCTCTTTCTCTCTCTAAAATAAATAAACAAATCTTTAAAAAAATATGTAAAATTGGCTTAGTAGAATTTTGTCAAGTACAAAAACATGGTTTTCAAAGTGAGTCTGAAATTTTATAGCTGCATATAATTTCTTCAAATGAGGATGGGTTAGCCTGGTGATGGGTATTAAAGAGGGCATGTTCTGCATGGAGCACTGGGTGTTATATGTAAACAATGAATCATGGAACACTACATCAAAAACTAATGATGTAATGTATGGGGATTAACATAACAAAAAAATTTCTTCAAATGAGCTGTACATGGAACACTATCTCAAGTCCATTGGTCTCTTTGAGATTGCTGTAATATGCTTATACTCATTCTTGTTGTCAAAGTCATGCAAACCTCTTGCCTTTGGTTTCAATGTAAATATTTTCCTAGTTCAAATGTCTTTAACGTCTTTTGCCTTATAATTGAAAACTCAAGCTCTCGGCTCTGATTGATGGATTAAAAAATATCTCAGGACATTACACAAGTTTATGGTTCCATTAGAAATAGCAAATTGTTGAGCTAGTCAGCAATACTTATCAAGCCTCAATTTTAAAGCACCATACTAAATAGTATGGGAATTTTTTTTTTAAACGTAAGTCTTTTATTTTTTTTAAGATTTTATTTATTTATTTGAGAGAGAGAGAGACACAGCAAGAGAGGGAACACAAGCAAGGGGAGTGAGAGAGGGAGAAGCAGGCTTCCCGCTGAGCAGGGAGCCAGATGCCAGGCTCTATCCCAGGCCCCTGGGAACATGACCTGAGCCGAAGGCAGACGCCTAACGACTGAGCCACCCAGGTGCCCCAATAGTATGGGAATTTATAGAGAAACCTCGTAAGAAGCCCAAATTCTAATAACATATATGGAAAAATAGAGAAGAATCAAAGCAATTCTTGAAAGCCCAGTTTAATGGCTAAATTTGCAAGCTGCACATGAGCCTGAATGAAGTCATGTCCCCATTTGTTAGTGTGGAAGTTAGATAATTTATGAAGCTTTAGTTTATACATATGTAAAATGGAGAATATAGTAATGGTACTGCTGCATAGGATGGGAAAGTTTAAATAGGATAAAATATGTATATGTGCTCAATATGGTAGCTGGCAAATTGTAATCTTTCAGTAAATGTAAACAATTGTTTTTAATAATTTTAAAATTGGGAAATGTATATATTCAGAATGTACACACATCATATATGTACACTTTAACAAATAATGATAAAATGAGCACCAGTCTGATGGCAAGAAACGGAACACTGCCAGCATCCAGAAACCACCCCCACTCGCGATGCATCTTCCCCCCCCATAACCCATTCCCTCTCACCTTCCCTGTCTTGACTTTTGTGACAGTTATTTCCTTACATTTCTTAAATTTTTACCACCTAAACAATGTAGTTTAGTCTATTTTGAACTTTGTTAAATGGCTGTATTTGCTTCTTTCAGATTCAACATTATATATGAGTCCATCCTTGTTGATGAGTGTTGCTCTAATTCATTCATTTTTGTTGTATGATATTTCACTATATAAATATCATAAACAATTTATTCGTCTGTTCTATGATGAATATTTAATCTCTTTCCAGTTTTTGACTCTCACAAACAGTGCCACATGACCATCTTGGTACTCACATTTAGGAGATTCTGTAGGAATGCAGTCTCTGAGTCATAGGGGATATGATTTTTTCTAAAATGTTTTCTAAAATGATTGTTCCAGTCTTAACCCTCTCCAGCTCTGTATGGGGGTTTATGATACTTCATATCTTCACAAATACTTGCTATTGGTCAGTCTTTTAATGTTTACAATCTGATATGTAGGTATATTATTGCAATTCATTGCTTTTTAAAAAAATATCAAACTTACAGAAAAATTGCAAGTATAGTACAAATAACATTTTCTTTCTTGAACCGTTTGAGAATAAGTTACTAACATGGTACTCTAACATTCCAGAATACTTTAGTGTTTTCTACAAATAAGGATATTCTCCTTGGTATCTGTAAGATAACAAAATCAGGAAGTTTACATGATTATATTGTTACCATCTAATCTACAGATCCTATACAAGTTTTGCTAATTGTCTGAATCATGTCCTTTGTAATAGAATCCAGTTCAGATTGCATGTTGTGTTGGGTTGCTGTGTCCCTCTGGTGTCTAATCTGGAACCATTCCTCAGTCTTTCCTTGAATCTCATGACCTTAACTCTTTTATAGATTACAGGCCAGTTATTTTATTAAGTATCTCTCAATAATGGTTGTCTGTTGTTTCCTCACAATTAGATTCAAGTTGAATATCTTTCTAGGAATATCACAGTGATTTTCTGTGTTCTTCTCATTGCATTCTATCCAGTGGCAGATGATTTGGATTGATCCCCCCCCCCAAAAAAAAGAAAAAAGAAAATTTGATTAAGGTGGTGACTAGTGAGCTTCTTCACTGTACAATTACTATTTTCCTTTCTGTAATAAATAGTATTTCTGGCCAGTGAGAACCACTTCAAGGGGACTTCTGTCTTTTTGACACATCATTCTCTTTCTTCTACTACCTCCTTACTTTCTGGCTTCGACTCCCCATGGTGAGTCATCCGCCAGTGGGAGTGCCCTCCTCACCTAATAGGTGATCACTTTCAAGTTTATTGCTTGCTCAGAGCTCTCCTCTGAATTCCTTCGGCAGCTATCCAATTCCCTTACCTGACATTTCAGTTGGATATCTCACAGGCATCTTAAATTGTACCTGTTCAAAATAGAATTCCTGACTTCACGCATTAAATGGATTCCTCCCTTAGTCATCTTCATCTCATTCAGTTGCAGTGCAAATTCCTCCTTCCTCAGGCTGGAAACCTACCATCAGCCTTTAGCCTTTGCTCTCTTCCCCACCAAAACCCAGTTTTAGTCTGTCAGCAGAATTTGTACGTTTCACCTCCAAAATATGCCGCATGTCTTTCCACTTTTCTCCAGTTCCTCTTGACTTGCTCTCCTCTTCCTCTTCATTGGTTTCTCTACTTTTATTCCTGCTTCTCTCTAGTTCATTTCCATACATCTTTTATTGATGCAAATCGGATCACAACACTTGCTTGCTTAAAACCCTGCAACATCTTCTCATTCTTCACAGAATACAATCCAAACCAGTGAAGCTCCCCATGATCTAACTTTGGCTTTGTTCATCAACTCCATTTCATGTTCCTCATTGTCTTGCTGAAATGTGAGAACAAGGGAAACATTCCCTTCTTTCCGTTCCTGAGCATTCTAGGCTCTTTTCTATCTCAGGGCCTCACCTGAGCAGTGTCCTCTTGCCTTTTACCCAGCTGTGCTTTCCTTATCCTACTCAGGTGAGAAAGGGTAACTGCCCCTAACTCAGATGGGTCTTCCCTCATTACCAGTTAAGTTCATCTCACTCCATGCCTCGTTATTCTCTATTAAAACACTCTCTTTTCTTCATAGTACTTAATGTAATTTGAAGGCATTTGGTTATTTACTTATTGCCTTATTTTCCCCATTAGACTCCAAGCCCATGAGAATGGCAGCTTGTGTCCAAAGTGCTTACAGTTTTAGAAGAGAAGAACAATAGTTCAGTACTTATTTTGCCAAAAATGAGCACAGTGCAGAGGAAGTGCATCCTTTCTGAGATATGGAGAACATTAAATGCTATTGTTGATGGAAGAGAATAAAATGATTTTTAGAAGCTCCTTTTTCTAAAAACTACAAAAGACTGAGACAGGAAAACAGAATCAATGAGAATCTATTAATAAACCTTTATGATATCTGCATTAATGAATTCTTTTTCAAATGAAAATTAGCTTGTCATACAAGGCCATAGTGCTTATAAGGGGAGGTCTTTGAAAGCCAGTCTCTCCTGTCTTCCATTTTGTAAATCATTGGCTCCCACAGAGGATGTATATGTAGAGTGGAAGAATGAGCTCAGCAGAGATGTTCATCATTATCTTTAAGGTTTGTCAGGGGATGTAGTTACTAGATAAAGGAAAAAAAGAAACAGTAGTAAGGAATAGGAAGTAAGTTACTCTCTTTTCTTTTTCTTTTCTTTTTTTTTTTTTTGAGAGAGAGTGCCCGTGAGGATGCATGGAGGCGAAGGGGCAATGGGAGAGGGAGAGAGAATCTCAAGCAGACTCTACACTGAGTGTAGTGTCCACCACCGGGCTCAACCTCACAACCCTGAGACCATGACTTAAGCTGAAATCAAGAGTCAGAAGCTTAACTGACTGAGCCAATTAGATATATTCAGATATGTTGTGAGAATCTGTTGTGATGATTTGAGATACATACCTGTTGATTTTTAAAAGTTTTTCAAAACTGTTTTTGTTAAAATTGAAATAATAATGGCTGTTCTAGTCAGCTGTTCTGTGGTAACAGATAGCCCTGAAATTTCAGTGGCTTGCAAGAACAGAGGTTTGTTTCTTGTCTGCATTACATATCTTTGGCAGATTGGCATTAGATCTGTTACTGCTCCCTGTGCCTTTTTTTTTTTTTAAAGATTTTATTTATTTATTTATTTTAGAGAGAGTGCATGCGCGAATGGGGGGAGGAGCAGAGGGAGAGAGAAAATCCCAAGTAGACTCCATGCAGAGCCTAGAGCCGGATGTGGGGCTCGATCCCAGTACCCAGAGATCACGACCTGAGCTGAAACCAGGAGTCAGGTGCTCAATCAACTGAGCCACCCAGGTACCCCTCCCTGTGTCTTTTTATTCCATAATCCAGGCTGAAGGAGCAGCCCCTATTTGGGACACAGTGTACTCATACCAGAGGGAAAAGAGAGAGCCAGTGGAAGCATGCATCGGCTATTAAAACTTCTGCTCAGACAGTGTGTATATTATTTCTACTCATCTGCTAATGTCCAAGGCCAAGTCCATTGTCAGTGGGTTGGAGATAAATAATCCTCCTACAGGATCCTGCAAATGACATGGAACAAGTGAAGATACCAGAGGGTATCCTGGGGATACCTGAGGAACCAGGAAGGGGACTGAGTATTTGGAAACATTAGTACTGTGTCCTACACTGGCAAACATTGACTGAATACTATTTGCCAAGTACTGTTTTAGGTGCTTTACATTTATTAACTCATTGCATCCTTATAATTATCCTATCAGATAAGTATTATTAATTACTTCTCTCTTACAGATGAGGAAACTGAGGCTCAAGTTCACATAGTTAGGAAATAGCAGAGCTAGGCTTTAAACCTAGGCTATCCGGGAAACAAAAGACAAGCTGTGAAATCATGTAATCAGTGCTTTTAGTGAAGCATGGAAAATACTGTTCTTTGTCTCATCCCTTCTAAGTTGCCATGAAGAGTTACTGCAGAAAATTTGTGGAGAGAAGGTCCCTGATAAAAAATATCTTTGAAAATCAGACTTTACTAAATCATGAGTTCTTCAAGAATTGGGAATATGTCTTACCATACTTTCAAATCCGTAGCACATAACTTGATTCCTAGCATCTAGTAGAAGCTCCAGAAATGAATGACTGACTGAATGAGTATCTTCTCTGAAAGATTGCCTGAAAAAAATGTCCCCCATTCACTCATTTTTGAATTTCTGAGTCCTATCAGCCAGTCTGCTGGCAAATAAAATTGCTGAATAAAATCACCTTAGTCACTTAAAGATGTTCTTCACGAAGCTGGGTTTTATTGTCTGTCCTGTTGTTGTTGTTCTTGTGTGTGTGTGTATATTTTTTTTAATCAGAGGATGATTGGGAGGAAGAAAGAAATCAGTTATTGCATTTAACATAGAAGTTTTGAGGGCAGTGTCAATTTAGTGCCCCCCAAAGAATGCTCCATCTGAGAATTTCCTTTTAAAATTCAAGGCCGGGAAAACTTTGTTTTCCTGAGGTGTTCTAAGCCTTTTCCTTTCTACTAATGAGAATAATGGGACTAATTGTGCCTCTCTCTTCATTTTGACTTCTCAGGGCCCTAAAGTCTAACTCAAAGTTTAATTATGGCATGCATATTTGTGTCTTTCATTTCAGTGGTCTTGAATTTCTACTCTCACTTAACGTTTTCCCTGTCTGGACTTCAAAATTTCTATTAATATTTTACTGTTATTTAGTTACAACATGTACTTGCTGAAAGCCATTCCAAATTTCCATGGAATGAGGCAAATTGTAAATAAATACACATGCATGCATGCATTCTTATAGTTGTAAAACAACTCCTAGAAAGGCCTCGAAATGTGGTTGTTGACACTTAGTACAGATACTCTCTCTCTCTCTTTTTTAAAAGATTTTATTTATTTATTTGTCAGAGAGAGAGAGCACAAGCAGGGGGAGTGTCAGGCAGAGGGAGAAGCAGGCTCCCCGCTGAACAAGGAGCCAGATGTGGGGCTCTGTCCCAGGACCCTGAGATCATGACCTGAGCTGAAGGCAGACGCTTGACCAACTGAGCACCCCCAAATGCTCTCTTTTCCACAGATTAAGTAGAAATACCAAATGCTGTTTCTCTGTTGTTCCTATGGGATAAATATGTTCTTTAAAATGTTTGGATTATGCAAGTATAGCCTTCTGAAAATGAGTGGCCTGTTTTTGTGTTCTTTCAATTTGCGAAAATAGAGCTTTTGCCTGAAAGTCTCTTGGTCCTTATAGAAAATCCTATAAATAAATTGATGTCTTTTATAACTCCTTCGAAGGAGAGAACAAAGATCATCCAGCTCTTGCCTTCTTGGATAAAGGTAGACCTTGTTCGCATTCTGCTTGTTTCTCTCAGGAAAGGACATTTTGGGGAGCTATAATCATTTCAGTTCAGTTGGCAACTATTTCATTAGTATTTTGTAGAAGATGATAAATCTCTGCTTAAGACCCACAACTTGTCTACTTGATATTTGTTTTAGGTGAAAATAATACCTTATCTTTATGGCTGGCTATCACCTGTGTGATATGTCAACATGGAGAGAGAAGAATGTGTATCACAAGGTGACAGCAAACTGCCACATCATCAGGGTGATGTCACTGAACTGGCACACCATCAATCAGCACTTTAAGGATTCTGTCTGAATTCTAATTTTGCATATTGATGGAAGCTGGAGAACTATTCCAGGACAGATCCTAGCACACAACTTCTTTTTCAGTATTGTTATTTCAACTCCAGAGAAACACAAGCTTGTGCTCTCACTCCTCTGAACCTTTAAATGCTCTTTTCTCTACTCTTTTCTTGCTTCCCCAGCTAACTGACTCTTTCTTCATATTCACTCCAAAGTCATTTTCTTTTCTTTTTCTTTTTTTTAAAGATTTTATGTTTTTATTTGACAGAGAGAGACACAGCGAGAGCGGGAACACAGCAGGGAGAGCGGGAGAGGGAGAAGCAGGCTTCCAGTGGAGCAGGGAGCCCGATGCGGGACTGGATCCCAGGACCCCAGGATCATGACCTGAGCCAAAGGCAGACGCTTAGTGAATGAGCCACCTGCCCCACAAAGACATTTTCTCTGTGGAACATTTCCCACCTGCCTTATGCAGAAGTGGTTACATGCTGTATGTGATGGGAGAGCAGTTACTACTCTATACTGTTGTAGTAGCTCACCCCCTGGGGAAGGTAATCACTCTTAAAGTCCTGGCATAGGGGCGCCTGGGTGGCCCAGTCAGTTGAGCGTCTTACTCTCAATTTCAGCTCCAGTCATGATCTTGGGGTTGTGAGATGGAGCCCCGCATCCCATCCGGCTCCTCACTCAGCGGGGAGTCAGCTTGAGATTCTCTCTCCCTCTGCCCCTCCCCCCACTCACACTCTCTCTAAAATAAAGAAAGAAATCTTAAAAAAAAAAAAAGGTCCTGGTTTAAAGTTATCATGAAAAGGAAGAAAAAGTTATCATTAGTATCCACAGAGGAGAAAAAAAGTCCTAGCACTTATTTCTGTATCTCTAGTACATTTTCTCCTGTTTCTTTAGGGAGGATCTGTTTAGGAAAGCTGGGCAAAATCTTTCTAAGCCTTGGTCACATTGTGCAAATGCAGTCATCACCAGTGCTAACTAGTCCCAGTAGCCTCTCCTCCAGCCTGCCGGGGACATAGTATCTCGCCTCTTATCCTTGATTTAAAAAATCTTAAAATATTAAAATAACTTTCACTTATAAAAAATCTAGCAAAAATAACCATACCAGAGAACTCATACCTAAGTCACTCCCATATTTTGATATTTTAAACATCCCATAGTTTGAATAGGGTGAGGTTTCATACTATTTTGCTACCTGCTTTTTTAAAGCAAGCTACTTATAAAGTTCATGTTAATATGAACAGATTCTGCAGAAGACATATCCTCCTTCTGCAGAAGACAGGTGCTGCATGACAGATAATTAAGGACACCAGCTTAAAGTGACTGCACTGAAACCAGGTTTGAATTCTGCTTTTGCCCCTTGGCAGCTAAGTGACTTTAGGCAAGCTGCTTAAACCTTGGAAACCTCAATTTCTTCACCAGTAAAATGAGGACAATTATGCCTGCTTTTCTCAAGCAGGCATAAATTGATTTGTAAAAATAAAATGATTTGATGTGCATACATGCAGGATGAGTTTTAGTGTGTTCACCTTTGCCTACCTGTCCTGCTTCACTCTCAGTACCCTCTGCCCCATGTACTCTTGCCCTTTGAACCTCCTGCAGTTTGTAAGGTAGACCAGCATACCAGCAAGTATTTTCTCATTCCCTTTTCTCCTGAAGATGTGCACTAGAGCAGGAGGGAGACATAGAGGACTCCAGACAAAAGCTTTATTTGGGGGGTCTGGATAGGGTAAGAAAACCACAGAGATATTCCTCATCCTAGATAAGATCTGTAGTTTTAAAAAAAAAAATTAATGTCTGTAAGGAAAATAATTAGCTGAAAAATGTTCATTATCCCTGGTAATTGTAATAATTAGTTCTCAGTCTTTGAATTTGTAGGGGTAACTCAGTGTGAGATGTTTGTTTTTATAGGAAGATAACAATAAAAGTGATTCCGTCAGGAAGTACTAAAATAGCATTTTGCTTTTGCATAAATTTACATGTTTTGGCAATGTGTAAAATTAGGAGGGACTGTGGAAAGAAAAAACTCTATTCTCTTCTGGCATTTGGAGATGAGAAAAAAGAAAGAGTCCCACAGATTGATGTAATTTGGGGCCTTATACTGTTACATATGTCCACCAGACTCCTCATACTTCTGGCAAATGAAATCTCTTCCTTTTTAAAATCTTGATACCTGGGACGCCTGAGTGGCTCAGTCGTTAAGCGTCTGCCTTCGGCTCAGGTCATGATCCCAGGGTCCTGGGATCGAGTCCCACATTGGGCTCCCTGCTCAGCGGGGAGCCTGCTTCTCCCTCTGCCTCTGCTGCTCCCCCTGCTTGTGCTCTCTCTCTGACAAATAAATAAAATCTTTAAAAAAATAAAATAAAATCTTGATAACTATTTGGTGTTTTGGCACACTTCTGCTTATGCGTTCTTTTAGCTGATGTTAACCACAGCCTAACCAGAGGAGGTGAGACTACAAACACCTGCTTTGTTGAAAAGGACAAATTTGGATCAGAGGTGTGTAGGTTTTATTTTAATTTTTATTTTTAAGCTTGGATTTTTAAATTGTTTATATACTAAACTGTATAAATAATGAATATTGTTATAAATCTGTATCGCTTGCTGCAACAAAGATCTTTGCTGCACATAACTTTTTTCCGTATGTTAGATTATTTCCTAAAGTCATGTATTTTTTTAAAATTTTTATTTATTTATTTGAGAGAGAGTATGTAGGGGGGAGGGGAGAGAAGAAGACTCCCTTTGCAGTCTCCATCTGAATTCTTTGCTTGCTAATTTAATAAGCAAAATGTTAAATCTCATTTTGTTTTATTTCTTTGATTATAAGGTAAACGTTTTTCTGTATGTATCTTAATTTGTATTTCCTTTTGAAAAAAAATTATTAATGTTGCTTAACTTTATATCATGAAGTAACACTGTTTCTATATAAATGGGATAGCTTTCTTTAATGTTAAAGTCATTTCCTAGGCCTCTAGTACTGATTTTCTGGGACTATGTAAGTACAGCCTTTGTGCTGACCTGCAGTGTATGGAGACTGTAGCTAAGAGCATGGACTACAGAGCAGGTTGGCCTGGGCTTAAACCCGGTTCTGCTGCTTACTAGCCGTCCTTGGACCTATGTGTGCTTACTTAACTCAGGGCTTCCGTCTCCTCACCTGTAAATGGGAATGATAGTAATAGCGTTTGCCCACCTCGGTAGCTGTATGAGTTAAATGAGTCGGCCCACATAGCAGCTAGCATATTGTAAGCACTCAATAACTGTGAGCTGTTAGCCATCCTTTGGAATGTAAGCTCCAGGAGAGCAGGCATCTGGCTCCTGTGAGCTGCTCCGTCACTGCCCAGCAGATGGTAGACTCCCAGTGGATGTTCTTGAAATGCTGGCTCTAGAAACATTTCTTTCTTTTTTTTTTTTTTTTTAAAGATTTTATTTATTTATTTGACAGAGAGAGACAGCGAGAGAGGGAACACAAGCCGGGGGAGTGGGAGAGGGAGAAGCAGGCCTCCCGCCAAGCAGGGAGCCCGATGCGGGGCTCGATCCCAGGACCTGGAATCATGACCTGAGTTGAAGACAGACACTTAACGACTGAGCCACCCAGGCGCCCCTCTAGAAACATTTCTGAATGCAGTAATACATAACCTAAGTTACAGTGTCAGCAGTGGGCACGTTCTATTTTCCCAGGCAGTTTGAGGCAAAGATACGGGTCAGACTGAATGTAGCAGAAAGGGATGTATTTTACCTAAACTTCCTTCACACAGTGAAACAAGAACCTCTCAGGAGTTTGTGAAGAATGGCCAGACACTGCCATCTGGGTCAGGACATTCCAGCTGCCTGACTTATGTTCTCTTTCCTCCCACTTTCAGAGACCAGCCCTGCCCTGAAGTTCTCACTGGGTATGTCTTCGAGAGTAATCAGATGGAGTGCATTTGACCCAAATCACAATATAAGCTCCCATTCAGAACTTAGCCTGACCAGCAATTTATTGGAACCTCTTAGTCCTATTTGTCTTTGCTTGAGGAATGCTCTATAACAGTTTGGACAGGCTTATTGAGGTCTAATTTACATACAGGAAACATTACCCTTTTTGTGGTACAGCTTGGGCCTGTGTATAGTCATGTTGACCATACCACAGTCAAAGTATAGGACATTTCCATCACTCCAAAGAGTTCCCTCACATCCCTTCCTCCTGGTCTCAGCCCCTGGCAACCACTGAAAAGAAATATGTCCCTGTAGTTTTGCCCTTTCCTAAATGTCATAGAAATGGAATCATATAGGACCTAGCCTTTTGTACTTCTTTCACTCAGCATAATGCTTTTGAGATTTGTCCCTGTTGTTACATGTAGCAGGAGTTCATTCCTTTTTATTTTTGAGTGTATAATTGTTTGAGCGATTTAAAAATTATCTTCTTTACTCCCTAAAAGTAAATGTCTGATTCTTCCTGCCTGTTTTTTTACAGAAGCTCCATGAGTGTCAAAATGCCCATGAGATACACTCAGAGAATTTTTAGAACTCAGAAAACCTAAATAACAGGAAGATACTGTGGATGTGTAATTTGCTGAGGACATAGTGCAGTGTTTCTGAATTATACAGATTTTTTTCTTTCCCATCATGTTAAAAAAATGAAAATGTAAAAGTTCTTTGGCCCCAAGAGAAAATGTAATGTAACATAAATTTTATTTTATTTTATTTTTATTTATTTATTTGAGAAAGATAGCACGAGTGGGGGGACGGGAGGGGCAGAGGGAGAGGGAGAAGCAGACTCCCCACTGAGCAGGGAACCCGACTCGGGGCTGGATCCCAGGACCCTGAGACTGTGACCTGAGCCGAAGGCAGACACCCAACCAACTGAGCCACCTAAATTTTAAAAGTGCTTTATAAAAATAAAGTATGTGGCAATTAAATCAGATAAAATTTTCTAGTTATTAACATACAGGGATTCCTATGTGAGCAAAGAACAGATTGATTTATTTAGTCATCTCCTTTGGGACTGATAAAGACCAAGCATCAGTTTAACATTAAAAAGAAGTGACATTAAAGAGGGCACGTACTGAATGGAGCACTGGGTGTTATATGCAAACAATGAGTCATGGAACACTACCATCAAAAACTAATGGTGTAATGTATGGTGATTAACATAACAATAAAATTTTTTAAAAAGCAAAAAAAAAAAAAATGAAATGACCACTGAGTAAATGATAATATATATAAACTGTCTCATTAATTTTCACAACATCCATATTGTATAAGGAAAAATATTATTTAACAATATTTGTAGCTTTAAAATTGAGTCATTGACAGAGGTTAAATGTCTTACTCAAAGTCATATTATCTTTTTCTCATCTTCAAACTTTTTGAGAGCAGACTCATTTTATAAATTTTACCACCTTGTATGTACCTAGCATGCTCAATATATCAGACTGGCTGGATGAAACAGCATAATAGCATGGAGGTAAAAATATATGCCTTAGAGCAGGAGCTTGTTTTTGCAAGTAAATTTCATTGGAAGATAGCCATGCCCATTCATAAAAGTATTGTTGGGTACTTTTAACTCTGCAATACCAGAGTTGAATACTTGCATCAGTGACCATTTGATCCCAGAGCCTAAAATACATACCGTCTGGCCCTTTGTAGAAAAAGTTTGCTGATCTCTGCCTTAGAATCATACTGTTCAGGTACAAATCTCAGTTCTTCCACTTTGTGATGCTGGGTAAGCTGCTTGATCACCCTAAGCTTCAGTTTCTTCATCTGTAAAATAGAAATCATAAGAGTAGCTGTCTTAGAGGTATTAAAACTCAACCCCCTACCAAGACCAACAAATTAAAGAGAACTTTGGCTGATTGTTTCTAGATTGTAAACTGTCTATACTAGATTTTAAACTCAACAGGTCTAGAGTCTTGAATTCCTCATCTTAGTTGTCCCTAGTGAGACTTGGACTTGTTGGGCTTCAATAAACATGGCTTAAATGAAAGTAAAGTTGTATTAGGTGGGCACCTCATGAAAAAAGAATTGTGAAGGTGAAATTTGAATGATTCTAAATGTCTAACAAAAAATGAAAAAATAAGTAAATTAAGAAATGCTTATTCAATGGAGTATTTATGCAGGCCCTTAAAATGATGATAGTGAAGACAATTTAGTAACATGGAAAGATGCTTATCATAAAACATTAGCTTTACAAATTGAAAAAAGTTGGGGGGTGCCTGGGTGGCTCAGCCAGTTAGACATCTGACTCTTGGTTTCAGCTCAGATCATGATCTCAGGGTCACGAATCAAGTTCCGTGGGGGGCTTTGTGCTCCGCACAGAGTCTGCTTGAGATATTCTGCCTCTCCCTCTGCCCCCCCATGTGTGTGCACTCGCTCGTGCTTTCTCTCCCTCTCTCTCTCAAATAAATAACCCTTAAAAAAAAAAAGAGTGGGAATACAATAATGCATGTAAACTATAACTACAACTGTTTTTTAATTTTTAAAATTAAAAAATTTAATTCCAGTATGGTTAACATACAGTGTTATATTAGTTTCAGATGTACAATATATCAACAACTCTGTACATTACTCAGTGCTGATTCACGATATGTGTCCTCTTAATCCCTTTCACCTATTTCACCCATCCCCCACCCACCTCCTTTCTGGGAACCACCAGTTTGTTCTCTGTTTTTAAGAATTTGGTTTCTTGTTTGTCTCTTTTTTTTCTTTGTAAAACTTTTTTTTAAGGTAGAGAAAAGGGCCTTCAAGTAATGGTTGTCAAACCTCACTTATAAATCTTGTAAGGCTAAGGCCCCATACTCAGAATTTCTTTTTTTTTTTTTTTAAGATTTTATTTATTTGAGAGAGAGAGAGCATGAGTGAGGGGATGGGTAGAGGGAGAAGCAGACTCCTTGCTGAGCTGGGAGCCCGATGTGGGGCTTGATCCCAGGACCTGGAGATCATGACCTGAGCCGAAGGCAGACACTTAACTGTCTGAGCCACCCAGATGCCCCAGAATTTCTGATTTAATAAGTGTGGGACGGTGCCCTAGAATCTGCCTATTTGACAGCATGTTTGATGATTGTGGTGTAAACACTCCATTCACCAGACTTTAAGAATATTGTCTTGAAAGAACTATACCAACATAGTTTTAGTGACACTGTGGATAATTTTTTTCACTTCTTGATTTGCCTTTTGTGGTGATTGTTGTTACTAACTGCTTTTATGATGAAAAAAGGAAATTTTAAATTTACCTTAGACAATGAAATTATGTATAAATTTATAAACTTTTAATTTTTAAATAAAAGTAATTCATATTATATCCATAGAGCTATTAAAAAGAACATGGTTGATCTATTGCACTGATATGCAGTGATCACTAACATATCTTGTTAAGGGAAAACAAATGTGAAGGATGGTATGTAGTATATCTGATTTTTATGTTAAGAAAAAGGAGAGGAGAAAGGGTGAGGACATATACTTATGTGGTTGTATATGCAAGGGATCCCTGGAAAGACACAGAAGAAACTGGAACCATCCCTTCCTGGCCTTCCTTTAGATCAAGGGGATTCAGGAACACAGAAAGACTTTGGATCCTTCACATACATGGATAATTAGATGTGAGAGCTAGCCTGAAAACCTAACAATCATTTGTCAAATAGTTTCTGTAGGAAAAGACCATCAGCATTTCAACAATTGACCTTATAAACCAGCACATAAAACAAATCACGTTCTTTTTTTTTTTTTAAAGATTTTATTTATTTATTTGAGAGAGAGAGAGAGAGCACATGAGAGGGGGGAGGGTCAGAGGGAGAAGCAGACTCCCTGCCGAGCAGGGAGCCCGATGCAGGACTCAATCCTGGGACTCCAGGATCATGATCTGAGCCGAAGGCAGTCGCTTAACCAACTGAGCCACCCAGGCGCCCATCACATTCTTTTTTAAAAAAATATTTTATTTATTTGTTTGAGAGAGAGAGAGCACAAGCAGGGGAGAGGGGTAGAGGGAGAAGCAGACTCCCCACGGAACAGAGAGCCTGATGTGGGACTTGATCCCAGGACCCTGAGATCATGACCTGAGCTGAAGGCAGACAGTTAACCAACTGAGCCACCCAGGCACCCAACAAATCACATTCTTTAAAAAAAGTTTTTATCATGAGATGACAGCAATTCAGTTATATCTTCAGGCTCCACTTTGCCCAGATCCATCAGAAGAATCACTGTCTATGAGAACTACAGCTTTATGAAATGTATCTCTTTTTTTTATGAAGTGTATTTCTTAAATAATAAGACTTGAAAGTAGAAATGACTCTTTCATCCATGGACTGCAGAATGGATGTTGTGTTAGCAGGCATGAAAACAACATTTATCTCATTGTCCATCTCCATCAGAGATCTTGGGTGACCAGGTACATTGTCAATGAGCAGTCATATTAAAAGACATTTTTTTTTCCTGAGCAGTAGTCTTAAGAGTGGGCTTAAAATAGTCAGTAAACCATGTTGTAAACAGATGTGCTGTTATCTAGGCTTTGTTGTACCATTTCTAGAGCACAGACAGTAGATTTAGCATAATTCTTTTTTTTATTAAAGATTTTATTTATTTATTTGACAGAGACAGACACAGCGAGAGAGGGAACACAAGCAGGGGGAGTGGGAGAGGGAGAAACAGGCTTCCTGCTGAGCAGGGAACCCGATGCAGGGCTCGATCCCAGGACCCTGAGATCATGACCTGAGCCGAAGGCAGTCACTTAACCGACTGAGCCTCCCAGGCGCCCCGCTTAGCATAATTCTTAAGGACCCTAGGATTTTCAGAATGGTGAGCATTAGCTTCAACCTAAAGTCAGCAGCTGCATTAGCCTCTGGCAAGGGTCAGCCTATCCTTTGAAGGTTTGAAGCCAGGCATTGACTTCTCCTCTCCAGCCAGGAGAGCCCTAATTGGCATCTCCTTCCAATAGAAGGCTGTTTGTCTACACTGAAAATCTGTTGTTTAGTGTGGCCACCTTTATGAATGATCTTAGCTGGATCTTCTGGGAAACTTGCTGCAGCTTCTCCATCAGCACTTGCTGCTTCACCTTGCACTTTATGTTACGGAGACGGCTTCTTTCCTTAAACCTCATGAACCAACCTCTGCTAGCTTCACACTTTTCTTCTGGCCTTCTTCACCTCTCTCAGCCTTCCCAGAGTAAGAGTCAGGGCCTTGGTCTAGATTAGGCTTTGGCTTAAGGGAATGTGGCTGGTTTGATCTTTTATCCTGACCATTAAAACTTTCTCTATATCAGCAAGAAGGCTGTTCTGCTTTCTTACCGTTTGTGTGTTCACTGGAGTAGTACTTTTAATTTCCTTCAAGAACTTTTCCTTTGCATTCACATCTTGGCTATTTAGTGCAAGAAGCCTATGTTTCAGCCTTTGGCTTTTGGCACGCCTTCCTTACTAAACTTCATCATTTGTAGCGTTTGATTTAAAGTGAGAGTCATGTGACCCTTCCTTTCACTTGAACGCTTAGAGGCCAGTGTAGGCTTATTAATTGGCCTCATTTCAGTATTGTGTCTCAGGGACTAGGGAGGCCCCAGGAGAGGGAGAGAGTTGGGGGCACAACCGGTTGGTGGAGCAATCAGAACACACATGACATTTATCTATTAAGTTCGTCATCTTCTAAGGGCACAGCTCATGGCCCCCTAAGGGGGACAGTTACAGTACTAAGATTACAGATCACTGACCACGGGTCACCGAAACAAGGATAATAATAATGAAAAACTTTGAATTGCGAGGATGACCATAATGTGATAGACACGAAGTTTTGGATAAATGGCACCGATAGTCTCGCTCGACACGGGGTTGCCACAAACCTTCGATTTGTAAAAACTGCAGCCTTTGTCAAGTAAAAGGCAGGAGGACAGGGTGTGCCTGTACTCTCGAAGGGAAGGAGCATTGGCTGTCTGCTCAGAACTGTACCTTCCAGAGTTGGTGAACAGGTGTACCGGTTCATGACCCCCTACCAGACTCATCCTTTCATGCCTGAACCCTAGGTTTTTCTCTAAAAATATAGGAAATTAATAGCCATTTATTCTCCAACTATCAGGGAGGTGCAGTTTATTTCCTAAGATGTGCTTATAAACAGTTACCTTTGAGAAGTTGAAAAGAAAGCCATAGATTAGTTTACTCATCTGTAATTCGGACAACCAGCAGAAGTATGTATCTGGTGAGCTACTTTACTGCAAAGAATTGAATGAGTTCAGTCTCTGATACTCGGGTTCTGTTTGTACATTCACTGAACAGCAGAACAAAAAACCCTCCCTTCCCCCTATTCTTCTTCCTCCTCCACCCTCCATAATGGGATAACCTCCTGATGCCAACATTACAAACATAGAGGACCCTTCGTCTCTCACATGGTTTCTGGTTTGAGTGGAATGGTGGTTCCTGGTGGAATCCAATTAGCCATGAAGAGTGAGGCTCTTTGTGGGTCTTATGCATATGCTGTTGCTCTGTTGGGAGTGGTGATCTTGAATCACAGTGGTGGTGGGAATGTTAATTGGAAGGTCCAGGAAAAATCACTTTTTTTTCTATGTTGGTCATTGAAAGTAAGGAAGGCTTGGATTTGAGACTCATCATGGATACTTGTGGGATACAAGGACACTGATTTGCCCAGAGTAGGCAATTTGTGATAGCAGGTGGTAGGTGTAAGTAATAGGAAGGGGTTAGATGGGTTAAGTGGGGCCAGGTTTAGCGGGGAGGTCTTGAATGACAAACTAGAAATTTATTCTGTGAATAACAGGGAGTCATTGCATGTTTTATAGGAAGGGAGTAACTTAATGCAAGAAGAATTTCCCGAACTAATCTGGCAATAATATTTAAAACATAGAGCAGAGGCTGACTAACTAAATAGTATGATATTGCAGCAAGTCAGGCATGAAGAGATGAGAGCCTGGATTAGGATGGGGACAGAGAGAATAAAGAGACATTCAAGGAAAAAAACAAGATTTTTAAAAAACTAACCAGGCGTGGAGAATAACGGCGAATGAGTAAGCGAAATGACCGGTGTTAGTCTTAGAAAAAACTGTGTTGTCATTACAGCTGGTAAGAAATAGATACTTGCTTTGCTTTGAACATTTATCAGAGAGAGGGGGAAAAATATGTAGAGTTAGAAGCAATGAGGAAGATACAGTTATCAAGGAAACTAAAGAAACAAAATTTTAAATAGTAGTGTCCAGTTAGCATCGTATAATAGGGGGCTGCCGATGAGAGAGTGTTGAGTGTCAAGAAACATAGGAAGTAAGCAAAGGCTTTTATTTGGGAGTCACAGGTCATTGTTGACTTTCAGAAGTGCAGTTAGATTGGCAGGATCAGGAATGATTTGGAGGGTTAAGGAGAGAACAGTGCTGAGATGATGGAGATAAAAGGTATAGACCACTTGCCTCTGAAATTTAATAGTGAAAAGAAGATGAGAAATGAAAATTAATACTAGCGGCAACCTTTCAGATTACTAAAACTTGTAGTTTGGCTAAGAGTATCTTCTGCGCAGAGGAACAGTAGAAAATTCTAAGATCTGGAAGGGGGTTAGATTTCAACCCTTCAGCCTGACTCTATGGATAAAGCATCTGTGGAGATGTTTCCATGTGCTCATGGCTTTAGATTTCCCTCTTTTATAGCTCCAACCACACAGTGTTGGGCAGATCTCTTGTACCTACACATTCCCAGAAGTTCTGTTGGAACATAAGAGGCAGAGGAAGGCAGGAGGTGAAGGAGCAGAATTTCTGTTCTCCTCTTGCTAGTGCATGCATGTAGAGAAGAAAGGGAAGGAGGTAATTTATATCCTTTTCCCTCCAACGTTGCAATATAATTTCATATCCAGCCAAAACTGGAATTTGGGGTTCTTGGCCCAAAGTCCAGATATTCCTACCAAACTGTGCTGTCAAATTGGAGGCCTTGAAGAAGGAAAAGGAGAAGAGTATCACAAGGTGGGTCCTGCTGTCCACTCTGAGCCACCCAAACTGGAGTCACAGCTTCTCTCTCCCCTTTTTTAAATTATTAACATATAGTGTATTGTTTCAGGGGTACAGATCTGTGATTTATCAGTCTTACACAATTCACGGTGCTCACCATAGCACATACCCTCCCCAATGTCCATCACCCAGCCACCCCATCCCTCCCACCCCCCTCCATTCCAGCAACTCTCAGTTTGTTTCCTGAGATTAAGAGTCTCTTATGGTTTGTCTCTCTCTCTGATTTCATCTTGTTTCATTTTTTCCTCTCTTCCCCTTAAGACCTCTGCCTTGTTTCTCAAATTCTATATATCAGTGAGATCATATGAAAATTGTCTTTCTTTGATTGACTTATTTCTCTTAGCATAATACCCTCTAGTTCCATCCACATCATAGCAAATGGCAAGGTTTCAATTTTTTGGTGGCTGCATAATATTCCATTGCATATATATATACCACATCTTTATCCATTCATCTGTTGATGGACATCTGGGCTCTTTCCATAGTTTGGCTATTGAGTCACAGCTTCTCTTGCCAATTGCTATTGAGAATGGGTCAAGAATACACTGCTCAGAGTGACTGGGTGGTATCTGCATGCAGAGTGGAAGCTGCCCAAGTAGAAACCTAATTCCACCTGGCCCAAACCAGCAACACAGTTACTACTCCCAGGCAGAAACTTTCTGAGTAATTCAGCTGTAGTTTCTCTGTTACAGTCTGTTCTCAAGTGGCAAGTCATAGGCATCATGACTTGTAGAAGTAAATGAATCCTGGAGATGTGGTCCTGGCCCCTGGTCTTCCTCACTGCTGGACTGATAGCTTGAACTACAAGCATCTGACTCTTAGCACTTGTTTTAGGGTGGACCCCCACAGACAGCAGGGGCTGGGGAATATCCTATTTGTGGCCATGACAAAAGGAAAAAGTCTATTTGTCAACTTGTTCAGAGGAATTTACCTGGATATACCTACTCTGGGCCCACTGAAGGATCCCATTGCTCTTCCCTCTACCTCTTCCCCATCAGTCCCCAGGGTGTGATACCAAACCTATATTGCCTCATTATTGCTGATTTTGTTGTATCTGAAAAAGAGACCCAGATATAGTTATTCTTGATTCACAAACTGTTAACATTTCAAGTATTCTGCAAAGTTCCCCCTGAAGATAATGAGAAAGGAAATGAATAGAGATGGGACTAGGGTTCCAAACCTGAGTGTTCAGCATAGGACAAGTTGTAGCTTGCTACCTCAACAGTAAGTGGGCTTATATGGA
This sequence comes from Phoca vitulina, assembly GCF_004348235.1. NCBI lineage: Eukaryota > Metazoa > Chordata > Mammalia > Carnivora > Phocidae > Phoca > Phoca vitulina. The sequence continues at coordinate 39,450,250 of NW_022589706.1, forward strand.
GCTAGTGTAGTTGAGCTGGGAGTCATACATGTAATGGAGTTTCACCAGGCTCCTTTTGTCTAAATGGGAAGAAATTTAAGAGAGGAAAACCAGATTTTGGACCTGGAACCATACATACAATGCAGTCAATACTCATTATTCATGGATTCTGTATTTGCCAATTTACCTGCTAGCTAAAATTTATTTGTAACCCTAAAATCAATACTTGGGGCACTTTAGTGGTCATTTGCAGACATGCATAGATCAGTGAAAAATTTTAGTTACCTGGTGTGTATGTTCCCAGCTGAGATCAAACAAGGCAATTGTCTGCCTTCTTGTTTCAGCTCCCATATTATAAACAAGTATCCTTTTCGTGGTCAATTCAGTACCATGGTTTTTTGCATTTTTGTGAGTTTTTGGTTGTTGGTGGTGATTGCACTGTTTTTAAAATGGCCCCCACGCATCGTGCCAATGTGCTGTTTAGTGTTCCCCGAGTGCAAGAAGGCTGTGATGTACTTTACAGAGAAATCTGTGTGTTAGATAAGCTTCATTCAGGCATGAGTTATAGTGCTGTTGGCCAGGAGTTCAGTCTTAACAGATCAACAAAATATATTAAATAAGATGTCTTTGTTTTTTTTTTTTAAGGATTTTTATTTATTTAACAGAGAGAGAGCAAGAGAGCACAAACAGGGTGAGCAGGAGAGGGAGAAGTAGGCTTCCCGCTGAGCAGGGAGCCTGATGTGGGGCTCGATCCCAGGACTCTGGGATCATGACCTGAGCCAAAGGCAGATGCTTAACCAACTGAGCCACTCAGGCGCCCCAAATAAGATGTCTTTAAATAGGAGCTCACATGAAATAAGATTATGTGTATATATTGATTGCTTGATCAAAATGTGGCCAGAGGCTCTCAGGAACTTAGCCATATATTTCCCCCAGGAGCAGTGGTTCCATGGTCACTAATTCAGTGTCCATGGCAACTTAACAGAGCATACCTACTGTAAATAATGAGAATCGACTGTACATAAAGCGAGTGCTTTCTTTAGAATGAGATATATTTCACAAATAATGTTGGGGTAATGGTGAATATCAAATGCCATCCCAATTGACTAACAAGAATTATAAACATCCTGAGATTTGAGCTGGGCTCCTGAAGCCTAAGCAGCACAGGTATTGGCATCACTGGTCGATGCCCAGGTCCTGGAGCCCTGTGAAAGAAGGGGACTTCTTTAGGAGAAAGGATGAGTTCATTTCAGCCCTTGGTAGGTTGGGGGAGGTCCTCTAGAAAGTTTTGCTTAATGATTTCATTTAAACTTAGTTCTCACTTGCCACTAAAAGGAGGATAAAGAGTTGAGAGAAAGAAAAAATTTTTGAGTGTCTTTTCTTCCTTTCTTGCTCTTTTGCTGCTTTCTTAGGGAAATCCATGTTAATAATTATTTTTGTTCCTAGCCACCCAGAAAATGGCATCCTATATTTTACCTGGCAACCCTAGATTGAAGCGAAGGGGTCCAGAATCAAGAATTGTGTATGGGAAATTACCAGAAGTTAGCTGTTGCTGGAGCATGAACTTTGTAAAGTTTGAGTCATTTAGGGAGTCATGAGGGACAGAGCTGCAGAGAAGGGCATCATAATACTTATCACACTGTGGTAATTATTGGATAGTTTTTATGTTTCTATCAACTGGAACAAGATGTGCCTCTTCCCTCCTTCCCAAGTCTTTAGCACAGTGGTTTCCAAGCTGTAAATGAAGATTTTTCCCCCAGGGTTGTTTGCTTGTTTATAAATGTTGAACATATGAATATTTTGAATACCATAAAACATTTACAAAATTGACATTTTTAAAGGGTGAGATAAGGATAAACTATTTAAATTTTTATTTTATTGATTAGTAGTATAAAAAATTCCCTTTGCTCCATGAGAGCACATTCATTGAATATGTCATTATTTATTGCTTTGTTTTGTTTTGGTTTAACACTATGTGACATAGACATTTGATGGTATGGTTATAAGTTCATTTTATTTTCATTATTTAAGTAGCTAAAAAAGATAATTCATAAAGAGATGCTGATCCAAATAGAAGAATGACATTATTGGTTGCACTTGGTAAATCATAATACATGTTTTTCAGCCATATCTACCAGCTATGCCAAAATTTTTGTTTCAATTCAGTAATAAGTTTTATTTTCCCATGTTATTCAGTTATTTTTGCTAATTATTATTAAGGTATTGCATTTTTATATTTCTAGCAAAGAGTTCAAAACTCATTAATAATTCATTTGGAAGATTTAGAAAAATTCGGTTTCCAAGCTTTTAAAGTGTGCAGATATGAAGGTTTTTACTGACTACTTGTTCTTTCAGCGTTCATATATTCAAGTATTAATGCTAGGATCGTACTAGACTAAAACAGTAAGCACACAACAGACCAAAAATTCCTGACCTCATTCAGTGAGAGAGGGAGATAGGCAATAAGCTGATAAAAAAAGTATAGTTAAAATATGTTAGATGGTGAGACCATTAAAGAGAAAAAGCAAGGAAGGGGAATGGGGAGTGTTGGGAGTCGTTGCTATTTTAGATAGGGAGGCCAGGGAAGGCCTTGTGGAGAAGTGATCTTTAAGCAAAGACTTGAAGGAAGTGAGGGAAGATATCTGGGAACATATTCCAGGCAAAGGGAACAGCCAGTGGAAAGCCCTGAGGCAAAGTGTGCCTGGCTTCTGAGGCATAGCACCACTGGGGCTGGAGTGGAATTAGTAAAGACAAGGGTACTAGGAAATGATGTCAGTGAGATCATGATGAAATCACGTAATGACTTGTAGGCCATTGTAGGGAATTTGGCTTTATGCTGAGACATACAGGAAATCATTAGATGACTTGGGGCAAATGAATGGTGTGATTTGACTTAGGTGTTAATAAGGTGACTGGCTGCTGGGGTCAGTGGTGTGGTGCAGGATTTGGGCGAGAAGAGTATTTGCAAGGAGGTCACCTGGGAAGCTGTAGTGTTAATCTGGGATGAGGTGGTTTTGGTTGGGACTAGCATGGTAGCATTATAGACAGTGAGAATTGTGTTCTTAACATATTTGGAAGGTAGACCAAGCGAGATTTGCTGACATTAGTTGTGGGAAATGTGAGAGAGAATTCAAGGATGGCTCCTAGGTGATGCTTTCATCATTTTCAACAACAACAAAATCACCTGATAAAAACCTCCCCGAACACCCATTTTCAAAATATTATTTCCATAGAATGAATTTCCTTGAAAAGTAATTATCACTTATTGTTAAAGCATCAACCTTATCAGAAAAGTAGATAACAACTGGCTATGAGCAGAATTGCTATTAAGGAATTATTTTTGAAAAAAATATTAGACATGCTTTTTTTTTTACATCAAAAATATCTCTTCTGAAGTATATAGCTGATAGTTGGCATCACTGAAGCAGTATGATATTTTAGAACACTTGTCTATTTGTAAAAGAAAAAATGTGAGGCAACTTAAAATTTGACAACTCTTCTTGGTACAGGAGAATGGCAATAACCAAGCAACCACTGTGTCTCCAGTATAAAAAATTGTCATGATCACTCCCCATGTTATTACAAGGTTTTATAATGACTCTACCAAATTAACGATGCCAGTGACATTCTTGGTGCTCTTCTAGATTCAACTTCTTTTCAGTAATAGCTTGCCTGTGAGTGAGGCAATGAGTGCATTTCATGTGTGGTATTAACTTTTCCAGGACTCCTTTCTTCACTCCACTCGGTGCATATATGTGCTCCATAAAACATTGTTTTTAATAAAGAAGTCATTTGTTATTAGAACATATATTTTTTCCATGGTACTCCTTTCTTTAGTGGTTTACTAAAAAAGTACTTCTTTATGTCTTTCATTATTGAGACAGAAACGTGTACTTTCATGAATAGTATGATAAATTTTGCATGGTGAGTAATTTTTGAATATTTATTTCCTTAGATCTCCACCAACGTTTTCTTTAACTCTTGACTAAGGAATGAGTTTGATTGCCATATTTTATCTGTGCATTATGTAATTATCCATAGATTACTAATACAAGTGGTTGATTTTGGTATATTATTTAAATCATTTTTCACAGTGGCAGAATATTTCACAGATGGTGTGTGGCCTTTTATCTTTTGTTTGAAAATACTTATTACTGTTTATTGTATTGAGTGTCAACATCAGTGTATATAGAGATTTATATTCACATTCTGGAGACTTAATGTGATTTTATTATTTTATTTTTCTTATTTCAAGTTTTATTTAAATTCTAGCTGGTTAACATGTAGAGTAATATTGGCTTCGGGTGTAGAATTTAGTGATTCATCACTTCCATACATCACCCAGTGCTCATCACAACAAGTGCTCCTTAATTCCCATCACCCATTTAGCCCATCCCCCCACCTCCCTCCAGCAACCCTCATCTTGTTCTCTGTAGTTAAGAGTCTCTTACGATTTGCTTCCCTCTCTGTTTTTTTCCTTCCCCTATGTTCATCTGTTTTGTTTCTTAAATTGCACATATGAGTGAGATCATATGGTTTGTGTCTTTCTCTGAGTTATTTCGCTTAGCATAATATCTCTAGCTCCATCATGTCATTGCAAATGGCAAGATTTCATTCTTTTTGGTGGCCGAGTAATATTCCAGTGTGTGTGTGTGTGTGTGTGTGTGTGTGTGTGTGTGTGTGTGTGTG
>NW_022589706.1:39454927-39753035 GCF_004348235.1 Phoca vitulina
GTGTGTGTGTGTGTGTGTGTGTGTGTGTGTGTGTGTGTGTGTGTGTGATGCATTCTTTATGCATTCATCAGTCGATGGACATTTGGGTTTTTTCCATAATTTGGCTATTGTTAATGCTGCTATAAACATTGGGGTGCATGTACCCCTTTGAATCAGTATTTTTCTATCCTTTGGGTAAATACCTAGTAATGGAATTGCTGGATTATAGGGCTGGAGACTTAATTTTAAAATATCTTGCTACTCACATTGGCTTTTTTGTGTTGTTTGTTGCCCTTTTAAGGCAGAATATGCACTAAGAATGTAGTTCACTCTTAATAATAGTGGATGTAAATCAGTATTTTAAATAGTTTTATTGATAGTTTCACATCTTGGGGACTGATGTCTTGTTAGGTATTAGGTCAGTATTGTTTTGACCTCATAATGGTGCTGGCAAAGAGCTCATATTTGAGATTCTGGGAACTTTGCAATGTCCCCCTGTTTATTTCTGTTATTCTGTAGTTGTTTCTCTATAAAAAATAAAAGCAAAACTTTCATGAGCAAAATAAACCCTGTGCTTGTCTTTGGGAACAACAACAGAGGAACTGAGGAGACTTTTTCTGAAATAGCATTGTGGGAAGAAGACTCAGGTAATAGAGTTGAGAATGAACAGCTTTGGCTCTTGAGTTTGCTGAAGGATTTATTAGTATTACTAGTCCTTTTCAAAGAACCAACTTTTTGCCTTTGATGACTTTTCTTTACTTATTCTAAAGTTCGTTGATGATTTCTGCTCTTATTTTTTATTATTTACTTCCTCTTTCTTTCTTTGGATTTATTTCTCTTCTTTCTCTAATTCCTTGAGATAGATATATAAATGATTGCTTTCTAAACTTTTAAAATATAACCATAGCTACATTTCACCATTTTTAATTTATCATTTCACTATTACTTACATCAAAAATTTTTTCTAATTCCCATTGTGATTTCTTCTCTGACCTATTGGTTATTTAGATATGTACTGCTTAATTGTCAAACACTTGAGGACTCTGGTTATCACTTATACATTGATTTCTAGTTTAATTGAAAACATACCATGCTGTATGTCAATTAATTGATGAGGGTGCTATGACAATTCAATTAGGGAGGGAAAGTCTTTTCAACAAGTGTTACTAGAACAAGTGGGAGGAAAATAAACCTCTTGCCTTTGCATTATGCCACAAACAAAAATCAATTTGAGATATATCATAAAGCTAAAACTGCAGAACTCCTGGAGAATATTTTTAGGCTTTTAAGTAGACTTTAAGCAAAGATTGTTAAAGGACACTGAAAGCACTAAACATAAAGAAAAAATAATAAATTGGAGTTCATCAACATTAAAAACTTCTGATCATCAAAAAGACAGACATCGTAAAGGAAAACCACAGATTGGGAGAAAAAATATGTAATACGTGTATCTGACAGAGGACTGGTATCAAAATATAAAAACTGTTAGTCAATAATGTAAGAACTACAATTTAAAAAATGGACAAAAGTCTTAGAACAGACACTGCATAAAAGAAGATTTTTAAAAAGCTACAACTATTAGTCACCAGGGAGTTGCAAATCAAAACCTCGCACTAGAATGGCTCAAATTGAAAGTCTGCCAACACCAAATGTCGATGAGGCTGTGTAAACTGGAACTCCTATGTGTTACTGATGGGAGTATAAAATGATACAGCCATTTTGGAAAAATGTTTGGCAGTTTCTTATAAAGTTAAACATTCATCAACTCTGTAACCTAGCAGTTCCACTCCTAGGTGTTTATCCAAGAGAAATGGAAATATATGTTCACAAAAAGGTTTGTACAAGAATGTTTATAGCAGTGTTATTCATAATAGCTCTAAAATGGAAACTACCAAATGTCCATTCATCAGGAGAATATATTATAAGTTGTGGTATTTTCATACAAAAGAGTACATTCTATATGAGCCCATTTGTATGAAGTTCAGAACTAATCTGTGGTGATAGAAATATAGAAATGAGAACGGTGATTGCCTTTGGGTTGTGGCAATTCACAAAAAGGGGCATGAGGGAACTTTCTGGCGTGATGGAAATGCTCTGTATTTTTATTTTGTTGGTGGTTACACAATTGGATTCCTTTATCAAAATATATTGAATTATACACTTAAAAGTAGCTTATTTTACCATATGTAAATTACATTTTGCTTTTAAAAAGTTACTATTTTTCCTATTTCCTGTGCATCTATATTATTTCAGAATGGTAAGTTCAAAAAAGTACTCTGTGGTTTCTATTTGTTGAAATTTCTTGAAAGTTCCTTTATGACCCACATGTGGTTAATTTCTGTAAATGTTTCATGTGTACCTTAAAAGAATATGTAGTGACAGTTGTTGGGGGCAGCCTATTCCACATAGGTTACTAAGGCTGAGTTTGTTAATTGTGTTACTCAAATCTTAGGTATTCTTATTTTTTGTCTTTTTTTTTTTTTGCTTGTTCTGTGACTTACTGAGAGATATGTGTTAAAATATTTTATAATCTTTATAATTTCAAATATACACATCGCAGTTATTTTAAAGACCATATTCTATGACTTGTCATCTCTGGGTCCTGTTTTCATTCTCTGTTTCTTCCTTGAATCTATGCCCTGAAATGCCTGGTATTGTTGATTGAATGCAGGACATTTTGTATAAAGAATCACAGATACTGTAGATGGTGGTATCTTCCTCTATGGGGCTTACTTTTGCTTCTGATAGGCAGTTAGAGTAGGGCAGACCTTCTTAATCCAAAGAGAGACCAAACTGATTTGGTACTCAGCTCTGGTATTTTTTGGTCTGCTCACTTTATGTGCCTCTAAGCAGCTGCTTTCTGCTTGGCTTCTCAGCAGTTTTGCCCTGTGCCTCTTTAAGATCAGTAAATGTCCTTTTTTTTTTTTTAGAGGGAGAGAGAGAGAGAGAAAGAAGGGGCAGAGGGAGAAAGAGAATCTTAAGCAGGCTCCATGCCCAGCATGGAGCCCAATGCGCAGCTTGATCTCACAACCCTGAGATCATGACCTGAGCCAAAATCAAGAGTTGGACGCTTAACCAATTGAGCCACCCAGGTGCCCCAAGATAAGTAGATGGCTTGAAAGGAAAAGCAGTATAATGATTTGTCTCAGTTTTGTTTTTCTTCTCCCAAAGGTCTTGGCCTCTTATGTCCTGGCTACCTTGGTAACACTCCAATGCCTTTAAACAGGTTTTTAAGTACTTATCCAGCTTTTCTAGTTGTGTTCGATGGAAAGTTGGTCTGATACAAGCTAGCCCCTTGTAGCCAGAGCTGGGAATCCTTCCCTAAGCCCATACAGTCAACTCCTCGTCAGGGCCAGGCACCCATTGTCATCCTGAGATTTGAAGAGATTTCTTTCTGTGTCATTGCCCCAGAGTGTTGTCTTCTTTCTTAGCTCTGCAAAAGGCATATTTGAATCAGGGGATGTCTCCTGGACATATCCCACATCCATTCCAGTTAAAATCTACAATCACTATGTGACGGTTTTCATTCTGGCAAGCTTATAAAAGATTGTGCATGCCCTACCCACAGGGAGCCCATTAACCTAATTAACTCTGTGATTGGTATTTGAATAAAAAGGTGCCTTTGCTACCTCTGGGGGAGGAAACAATCTAATGATTACTGCCTTTAATTTTCTGCTAAGTTGAATTTGTGTCTTCTAGCTCCTTGAATTTTAGCTAAACTACCATGAAAAATAAATGTGATAATTCTGTATGTAAGAAAGATTGGGAGCCTCGGTATTCATGGATATGATTCTTTCAGTCCCTTCAAAAGTAGAAATAATTTATAATAAATGCTTTTAAGGCCCTAGAATAAATATAGGCTAAGGAATGCAAGTTTAATTTTATTAAACCTAATTTAAAACCTCAGAAAAAGCAAAAGCAAAAACAAAAAACACTCCTTTGTACTGACTTCTGCCAGAATGGCAAAGAGATTAATTTTGAAGGCTTCCCAAGAGGACTGAAGATATAAAGTTCTTGATGTTTTGTTTTTTCTCAACAGTTCACAAGAGCAGTGATTCCCAGGTCTTCTCAGCAATGTACTCCATTTCCTGGTACGCTTAACCACTGATCTCCTTTTTACAAGAAGAAAATTTTGGTGGAGAGTTACCCAGAAAGGAAAGGACGTGTGGCTGTTAAGATAGGTAAGTCGTTTGTTTAGAGGATGGAGAGGGAAGTAGCTTATGGAGAAAGTACTAAAGAATATTTTATTTATTGTGAGTTGGACTCTAGAAATGGATAGAATGCATTTCACTGTCAAGTTAAAAGATCCTTGTTGCTGATGTCCTTCTAATTCTAGATTTAATTCTCAGCTCTTCTTAGCAGCTGTATAAACTTGACCACATCACTTAAATTCTCTGAGCCCCTTTCTTTCATCTGTATGAAAAAATTAATATGAAAAGCTTTTGCAAATGGGAGGATGTAATATAAAAATGTAATTATCGCTGTTTATTGTTTTGTTACTGTTAGAAAATTCTATGAAATAGTTAGTGGCCTTGTGTCTCATGGTGCATTTGGGCCGTAGAGCTTGGTACTGTGAATTTGGGAACTCCATCTTGAGTGCCAGGTGTGGGAGACCTTCCCCACCTGCATCCCCTGTCAGAACAAATTATACCATTCTCTTGTCTACAAGTATCTGCTTCTTTTTAGAAGTTGGGGCAAAGGATGAAAGTTAAAGACAAGATCAAAGGAAAGAAAAATACCTCTAGGAGTTGTTATGGCAAGCATTATATTAAGTGTTTGGATACATTATTTCATTTAATCCATGTACCAAGTCTTGTAAGGTGGATGTTATCCATACCATTTTCCTTAAGAGACAGAATTCCTTAGGCAGTCACTTAAAAGAATATAAAAACCATTCTGATTTATCATAACTTGGAAGATATTATTGGATGGTGGGAACTTGAAGTTTTTCATTTTTTCTAATGTTTTACAGTACACATGTACAGCTTCATAAAGTGGTTAATTAAAAATAAATAATGGATTTTATTTTGTTTTGTTTATTTATTTATTTTTCAAAGATTTTATTTATTTGACAGAGACACAGTGAGAGAGGGAACACAAGCAGGGGGAGTGGGAGAGGGAGAAGCAGGCTTCCCGCAGAGCAGGGAGCCCAATACGGGGCTCGGTCCCAGACCCTGGGATCACGACCTGAGCCAAAGGCAGACGCTTAACGACTGAGCCACCCAGGTGCCCCAAATAATGGATTTTAAAGAATCTTTGTCAAGTACCTATTATGAACTAGGTACTGTTTTAGGTACCTTGATTTTAGACTTCTACATCAATGAGCAAAACATGAAGATCTCTGCCCTCATGGAGCTTATGTTCTAGCATAGAGGGAGACAGATAATAAATAATGCATGTAATAGAGAAATAATAAATTACTAGGCTATTAGAAGCTAATAAGAATATGGAAACAAGAAAAAGAAGAACTAAGGGGAACTGGGAGTGCTGGGTGGCACAGGAGTACACATTGCAATGTTAAATGCAGGAAATCAGGAGTTCACCGTGGGCATGTTCTAGGCAAAGGAAGCAGCTGAAGCAAAGACCCTAAGGAGTGAACAAGGTGGGATATTTCAGGCATAGCCAGGAGGCCGGTGAGCTGGAGCAGAGTGGACAGGACAGTAGTGGGAGGTGGATTTAGAGACGCAGTGTCAGCTTCAGAGAAAATAATGTCACTTCCTTAGTTCAAATCCATAAGAAAAGTTACCTTTTCTCCTGCCTACATGGTTGATTCTGTGTGTGTTTCTTCTGCATTTAAAACACACACATGTACACACAGACACCAAATAAATTATACCTCCACCACTATATTAGTTCTTAGGGCTACTGTAACAAAGTACCACAAACTGGGGGGCTCGAAATAACAGAAATATATTGTCTCACAGTTCTGTAGGCTAGAAGTCTAAAATCAAGACGGGCAAGAGAGGGTGTTTTATGCAACTAATGAATCGTTGAACACTACATCAAAAACTAGTGATGTACCAAATGCTGGCTAACTGAACATAATAAAAAAAAAAGAGAGAGAGGGCGATGCTCCCTCTGAGACATAAAGGGGAGAATCCTTCCTTGCCCCTTCATAGCTTCTGGTGGTGGCCATCAGTCCTTGGCTTTCCTAGGTTTGCCGCCACATCACATCAGTCTCTGCCTCTGTCCTCACATGTCATTCTCCCTGTGTGTTTGTGTCTTCACAGGGCTGTCTTTCCTTTTCTTAGAAGGACAGTAGGCATACTAGATTCAGCATCCTACTCCAGTATGATCTCACCTTAACTAATACACTTATAATGACCCTCTTTCCAAATAAGGTCACATTCTGAGGTACTGAGGGTTAGCACTTCAGTATACCTTTTGGGGGGCACAGTTTAACCCCTGACTATAATTAATAATGGGTGTTACTCTTCCCCTGGTACTAGTGGAGAAGCAGGCTCAGAGTCAGTAAGCAGAGGAGCTAAGAGTCAGTGCACCGCTGTGGCAGGGATATGCGGATGGAGAGACGGGGCGCTGTCCTGGCTGAGGACAGGAACTGCGCACATACAACCCTGCAGTCCCTGTCCATACTGCTTAATCTCAAGATAGCTCAAAACTGATGCTCTAGCTCAGCATTCCTATCAAAGGGAAAATAGATGCCTCGGTAACCCACTCCCCATTTTGCATTTCATTCCATAGCATGACAGACATAAGAAACAGACGCTATTTCCCTGTTTTCAGAATTTTTCCAGAAAAATAATACTGTAATTTCTGTGGTGTGTATAACATTTTGTGATGAGACCACATGGGTTTTTCTTACACAATACAGGAAAATATATGACTGAGTCAATTGGCATATTGCAGTAGAATTAGGGGATTTTGAAAGCATTTAATATATTTTGCTTTCTCATTATATTTAAAAATTCTTTTTTAATATGGAGCTTGTCTGGCCATTTGTGAGCCTGAAATCAGCATTAGAGCTTTATTTTTAGTCTTAGTCTTGAGGGATGCACCTGAGAAAAGCAAGGGTACACCAAAACAGAACTGAACACTTTTCCATGAGTCACAGTGAAGGGTGACATCCCTGGGTCAGGCTAAAGGTGCACCAAGCCACCAAAGGCAGCATTCCCAGAGGAATGTCTAGATCTTGCTCAAGGAAAAACAAATCCCAAGGCTAACTGTTAAGTCTGGGTGGTGAGACAAAGTGTGGTTGGAAAAAAGGTCAGAAGGTCAAAACCAGAAAAATTAGAGCTATGTCAAGAAGTAGAATGTGAGACATACTGAATGGTTCAGAAAGTTGCTTGGGTGAGGGCCTAGGAGGCTTCCTTGTCCGTGGCCCTGATTGCATGGTGTGGGGTAAGAGAGGGGAGGTGTCAGGTAAGACTGGGCCGTCCCCTTCCTGCTTTTACAGAGACTTGTTAGTCATTGTTTGTTGTGACATAGTCTTGTAGTTTCTTTTCAAAGCCCTTCTTTTTACCTCTGTTCTCAATGTGTTTTTATTCCTCCGAAGTTCTTGGGCTTCTATTTTCACTTCACAGCTGACTGCTTTGGATCTGTGTGTTGAAGCGTATATTCTTCTTAGAATCAAAAAAGGGAAAAACTGCGTCTCTTCCAAAGATGCTTCTACTCTGTTAAAATCGATTTTCTTTGATCCTGAAAGAGTGTGGCAAGAGCAAGGTCTTCATATTTTCCTACTGAATGAAAATGATTCGCAGTCTTTGCCTGCTGCCCCCCCCCACCCCCGGCTGGCCACTGCCCAGAAAGCAGCGAGGTCCCCTGGGTCTGGTGTGGGGGGGCGGGCTCAGAAGTTAGTCAGCGCAGGTGCACCCCATCGACTTTTGATGGCCTGGCTGGCGCTCTGCCCCGCAGGTAAACAGTTGCTGCTGCGACTTAATTGTCAAGGGCCAAGCAAGTCAGGGGTCGCTGGTTTGAATTACTTCCCTGCTACGCACATTCTGGGGAAGTACGAGGCTTGTCACAGGAAAGGCCTGAGGGTGACAAGTATTAGAACTTAGTGGCCTACTTAATCCCTCTTATCACTATGGAATGGGACTAGAATCCTCCTCATTTCCCAGTAGTGGTAGTTGGTTGAGCAATGAGAAATACTGAGGTCTTCAATTAGAAAACATTTAATTATAAAACATTTTTTTTTATTCAGGTGAAATTCACATAGCGTAATATTAGCCATTTTAAAGATTTATTTATTTATTATTAGAGAGAGAGAGTGAGTGCTCATGAGCAGGAGGGGCAACGGGAGAGAGAATCTGAAGCAGACTCTGTCCCCTGAGCGCGGAGCCTGATGTGGGGCTGGTTGGGGGGGGCTCGATCCCATGACCGTGAGATCATGGCCTGAGCCGAAACGAAGAGTCGGAAGCTTAGCCAACTGTACCACCCAGGTGCCCCCAAATTAGCCATTTTATTTTTTATTATTTTTAAAGATTTTATTTATTTATTTGATAGAGACACAACGAGAGAGGGAACACAAGCAGGGGGAGTGGGAGAGGGAGAAGCAGGCTTCCCGCCGAGCAGGGAGCCCGATGTGGGGCTCGATCCCAGGACCCCGGGATCATGACCTGAGCCGAAGGCAGACGCTTAACGACTGAGCCAGTGGCAATTAGTACATTCACAGTGTTGTGCAACTATCCCAGAACATTTTCACTGCCCTCCAAATTAAAACCCCGTACATGTTAAGCAGTTATTCCCCATTTTTCCTTCCCCTCAACCACTGACAACCACCGATCTGCTTTCTGTCTCTTAGGGATTTACCTATTCTACCTATTTAATATAAATGAAGTCATACAAGATGTGACTTTTTGTGTCTGGTAAAACATTTATTTTTAAACACAAGTCATTTTTATTTCAACCTCCTCTTGTCATAACACTGGGGGAGCTGGAGCGCTACAGCAGTGTTAACATCTCTCTAATTAGGCCCTCAAAGGAAAAGCCTCTTCAGGAATACCTGCTTCACTTCTGCTGCGGGTGGCTCTCTCTTCAGGAGACAACTAGCAGTTTAGGATTAAGTTACTTAATGTTACTTAATTTGCAAGGATATGAAGAATTCGGCTTTACTTCAGAATAGAGGTCAGTCCCCTCTGGCATCCTTTCCCCCCCACCTCCAATTTGTGTCATTGTCTAGTGGTCTGAACACCAATTTATCCCATCATCCAAATGAACCTGTAATTGATACTTTGGCATCAGGATAGCTAGAGATTATATTGCCAGCTAAGCAACAAAGCATAGTCTGCCCCCAGGGAGTTGAATGATACCAGCCGTTGAAGATGAAAATTTGAGAAATACTTTATACTCTCATCTTTTGAGGCGGCTGATCATCCTGCCGCCTCCCTTCGCTCCTCCGTGAAATAGAGGCTGCTCAGGGAGGGCTGTGGGATGCAGACAGCAGAGGACTGAGATGAGTGAGGCTCCTCTCTCTATCTGCCACACTACCCCAAGGTGGGTTGCACAAATGAAGCTGGCAGAGAAAGGGGCAGCTGGATGGCAAACAAGGTTCTGAGGGGACCAAAATTCTAGTTAAATCCTTTTGCAGGAGCAAAAGATCCTGCTGGTCTAGTGATGCAGAACCCAAGAATTAAATTGGCATAGAGCTAGTGCTTTCAGCAAATGCAAACTCTGTAAGTCTCTTTTCTGCAGACCCCCTGGGAGTGGGAGGACAGTTAAATACAGGACAAATTATGACTTGTTGCCCTCAGATGGTGATTATCATGAATGTATTATATGCCAGGTGTGGCTGATGCATCAACTGTTTGCCCCAAAATATCTCTTCCAGGGATCTGAGAATACCACCTGTAGAGTAACTGATGAGTTGACAACACCCAGCCGAGTGACAGGGATGAGAGGTGCGGCACTTTTGCTGATTTCCCTCCCTTCTCTCTCTCCCTCCCCCCTTCTTTCATCTCTGTCTATCTCCCTCCCTCCACTGACATGTATGGAGCTCGTTATGTGCCCGACACTGTGCTAAGGGCTGAGGATATGAACTATGCCCCTGCCATCCCTCCCATGATCTCCTCTCTACATATGTTCTCCTGCGGTTGCCGAGAATTAGAAGTAGTTGTATCCTTGTCTGTCTCCCAGAGAAGGAAGTAGCTTCTAAAGGCCAGAGTCCTTGCCCTGGAGCCTTTCAATCTAACATCGCCCTAGCAGAACTTTATGGAATTGAATTCAGATATGTAAGCAGATAACCATATAAAATGTGATTAGTGATATTTGAGAGAGTTCTGCACAGAGTGCTGGGAAACACAAAGGGCAGAGTAAACAACTGCCAAAGCGAGTCACAGGGCCTCCCAGAGGTGTCATTTGAGCTATCTTGAAAGATGAGAAGGTGTTTGGTAGACAAAGGGGGGGGGCACATAATCTCCAGAGGTCACACCTATGTGAATATGTTTCTTGGGAGGAGCCTGTGATCCTCTAAATCCTGCCCTTTCTTTCTTTAATGAAACTTCAGAAAATAACTGCTTGATTCACCACTCTCTTTGGATCAAGCCCATGGACAGTATAGGCATCCCTTCCAGAAAGTGATAAGCCTGTTTCTTCTAGGGACTAAAGTCCCCACCCCCACCAAAAAATTCTGTTGAATTCCTTATCTCTAAACTGCCACACGCTTTAATCTTCCTTTTCCATGTTGAAATAAATGCTTTCTTCTAAATCGGTTTGAGTGGAGCCAAGATTTCACTTTGATAATCCTTTCACCATTTCAACAAACATATGCTGAATGCCTCCACTGCTCTGGAGTCTCAGCTTCCAAAGAACAAACAGTGAGATAGTTTCTGCTCCCAAGGAGACTAAAACTGACACCCAACAGGAAGCTAAAGTAGCACAGAAACGGTCCTCCTTTAGCATTTACTATTAAAGCATAGTCTTCGTGGACACAGAGTTGGTATTGAAACTTTTCGGAATAGGTGACTCCAATTCTGAACTGAAATTTAGGGGTCCAAGGAACAATAAAGAAAGCCATCCTTACCACTAGGAAGATTTACCAGGAAAAGCAAAAAACATCTTTAGTCTAAACTTTACCCGGGACATATTTTAAGGAGCCTGAGAAAGTCCATTCCATGCAGGAAGATACCCCAAAAGGAGCATATAAGATAAAGTTTTATATTAAGTATTTGGTCATGTATACTTATATATTTTTCTTGAAAGCTTTCATTTATTTATTTGAGAGAGAGACAGAGCACAAGCAGGGGAGAGGCAGAGGGAGAAGGAGAAGCAGACTCCCCATAGAACAGGGAGCCCGACATGGGGCTCGATCCCAGGACCCTGGGATCATGACCTGAGCCGAAGGCAGATGCTTAACTGATTGAGCCACCCAGGTGTCCCTACTGTGTTTTACTTTATTTTTTTAAGGAGGTTCCACATCTAGCAAGGAGCCCAACATGGGGCCTGAACCCATGACACCAAGATCAAGACCTAAGCTGAGATCAAGAGTAAGGTGCCTAACCAACTGAGACACCCAGGCGCCCCTATACTTGTGTATTTTAAAAACACGTCATTTGATGTTCATTTATTTGCCATAAATTTTGGTGTTTTTGTAACAACTTCAGAATTTTCTGGAACTAGAACCCCAATTTATAATTCTGATTATTGCGCACATAAAGACGTGGCTTACCAAGGCTTGTCTTACCTTCCCCAGTAGGGAACAGCTTAGTTCTGGGGTCACATAGTGCCTGTAATTGGTAGGGCTGCTCACCCTGGTGCCACCACTCCAGAACGTCCTCCTTCTCTTCTCTCTCTTCCCCTCAGCCTCGCTGCCCCTAAAAGACAAAATCGAATGCCAGCTCTTCCACAGTTCATTCTCTGACACCCCCCACTTCCCAGAAATCATTCGTTTTCTTTCCTCCAGACTCCCACCACAGCTCATCCTGCCCCCATATATACACACAGAACCTAACATTTTCTACCCGGTTTATAGCTTTTGGTAAATATGTCATATCCCATATGAAATGATAATTTCCTTGGAATCACTAATATTTTCTTTTGTCTTTATATCTCATCCCTTCTTACCTCTTCCAGTACCTGTCACATGTAAAGCTGTAATGGACACTCAGTAATAATTCACTGAAATGCCATCAGTGGGTGGAATTTCATTCTAGATCAATGAATGTCTGCATCCTTCTGGATGCCATCATCCATAGCATAAATCCTTAAACCATTGTTTCCCAAAGTGGGTTCTGGTTAAATAGTCCTTAAAATGTCTATGGTTAAAACTTTTGGGAAATTCTAGTTAAACAAAGTTAAACAGGATTCTTTACTATAGGACTTCTCAAATTGTAGGCACTGAGAGGGAGATAGAGTGAATAATGTTTCTCAAAATTGTTTGACCACAGAAACCTTGATAATTTTCTGAGGATGTATATGAGTTTCCTCTTGCTGTTGTAACAAATTCCCTTGAAGATTGTGGATGAAAACAATGTAAGTTTATCATCCTACAGTTCTGGAGGTCAGAAGGCTAAAATGAGGGAGTAGGGCTGTGTTCCTTTTGGATGCTCAAGGGGAGAATCCCTTTCCTTGCCTTTTCTGGCTTCTAGAGACTGCCCACCTTCCTTGGCCTATGTCTCCTTCCTCCCATCTTCAAGGCCAGCATTGTAGTGTAGGGGTAGAAAAATGTTTCCTTCTAGGTTCTTTGCCTGGTATAATAATGAAATGGACATAAGATAGATTAACAGGAAAAAAAACAAATTTGATTTCATACATACAGGAGCCCCTTAAAAATATGAGACTCAAAGAAGTGACCAAAGCAGGAAGCGTCTGTCATCTTAAACAAACAATAAATTTGTGAAGAACTGACAGAACAAAAAGGTTTGGGTTTGGGGTACTAAATTAGTGAAAAAGTAACAAAGTTTGTTTATACATCCTCTTGGCCCTAACTTGCCTCTCTGGTAATAAGGATGCCTTCTACCCAACTGGCACAGGGAGGGTAGCTTTCACATGAGAGATTTATTTCCTGCTTTCAGCGGGGGACACACAAGAGAGTTAAGAATGTCCTTCTTGCACTGACTATCCCCCAAGTAACTTTAATTCAAAATAATCAATATGCCAAAATGGCCTATTTGCGGTGACATATTCTGCTCCCCTTCACTAGCATCTTCAGTTTTTTTCTGACCTCTGCTTCTGTCATCATACCTCTTCCTGTGACTCCTGACACTCTCGCCTCTCTTGTAAGGGTACTCGTGGTTGCAGTGGGCCTACCTGGGAAATCCAGAATAATCTTCTCATCTCAACATCCTTGTTTAATCACATCTGCAAAGCCCCTTTGCTACATAAGGTAACATATTTAAAGGTTCCGGAGATTAGAAAGTGGCCGTCTTGGGGCCTTGGGTGGTTCAGTCAGTTAAGCACCTGCTTTCTGCTCAGGTCATGATCCCAGGGTGTTGGGATTGAGCCCCACATCTGGCTCCCTGCTCAGCGGGGAGTCTGCTTGTCCCTCTCCCTCTGCCCCTCACTCCCACTCGTTCTCTCTCTCTCTCAAATAAATAAATAAATAAAATCTAAAAAAAAAAAAAAAAAAGGAACAGATGATAAAAGCTGTACAAATTACAAAGACCAAAAGTTCAGGGGTGCCTGTGTAGCTCAGTCAGTTAAGCGTCTGACTCTTGATCTCAGGGTCATGAGTTCAAGCCCTGCATTGGGTTCCATGCTGGGCATGAAACCTACTTTAAAAAAATAAAAATAAGGGGCGCCTGGGTGGCTCAGATGGTTAAGCATCTGCCTTCGGCTCAGGTCATGATCCCAGAGTCCCGGGATCGAGCCCCGCATCAGGCTCCCTGCTCATCGGGGAGCCTGCTTTTCCCTTTCCTTCTCCTGCTCCCCCTGCTTGTGCTCTCTTGCTCTCTCTGTCAAATAAATAAATAAAATCTTTAAAAAAATAAAAAATAAGAAAAATAAGAAAAAACAAGTTTAAAGTTTACAGAAATGCAGAGAAAGTAATACTTAATAAAAAATGTGGTTGGTATTTCAAAAAGTATAAGAAAGTTTTAAAAAAAAGACATTATGGTATTAAGACAGTTTAGGTGATTACTTATACCAAATAGGAAGATGGATGCCAAAAGAACCTATGGGCATAGCTAGAAAAGCACATGGAATTTGATTTTTCTAAAGAAATAGAACTTAAAATGGAAACTTGTTATACCTGGCAAAGCAGGAGAGTAAAACTCGACCTTTATATAAATTTAAATGTTTCAAAAATTATTTTTGCCTTAGTTTGTCAATCCAGGATAATTTTTTTCCTAATAACCTCTGTGAGAATGGATATTTGCAAAATATGTTGAGCTACTTGGAAAATAATACAGGAACAAAAGAAAACATCATCATGATTATTGTTACATTTTATAAACCTGTTATTCTCTTAGCTTGAAAACATTACAAGAAATTAGACTATAATAACAGAATACAAATTTTGGATATCAGAGAGCATTTTGAAACAGAAGAGATAAGATGTGAGAGGGTTGTAAATTTGGCCAGATAGAGTTTTCTTCTTCATAGTTTGGGAATTATGTAGTTTCATCTAGTGTAAACACTGACTCCATTAATACTGAAAGGGAACGCGTCTGTGAACTAATCTTACCTTTCCCTTTCAGGTATGAGGAGTGCAGTAAATTTCTCCCTCTTGGCAGGGGTCAGCAGTTTGATGGAGACTGTAATTCTGTGAATGTGCCATTTTTATAGACTGTGAAATGCAGTAATAATTTCAGTGTTTTATTACAGATATCAGTTTGTTTCCCTCCATCTATTCCATTTTATTACAAATTCTATGCCTCTGTATGATGAAGGTAATGTGCTTGCTTTCACTGACGTGGAAGGTAAAGGACAGAATTGATAATATAAGTGTGGGGCACTTTTTTTTTTTTTACAATTTCATAAGCTTTGTGCTCACAGATTGCATGCTGTACTTTTTATTTCAGTAACATTTAACAAAACCTTGGCCATGGAGGAAATTAAACTTACACAGAATGTCCATAATGAGACTCTGGGTGCTGTTATTTCAGGTACGGTATGGAGGGGCTACTCTGAGTGGCAAATTAAAGAGACAAAAGCCATCTCTTCCTTAATGCTTCTAGTGTACAGAACTAGTTGGATTTAATCATAAATTACTTGTACAGTAACCTCAGCTGTCTGGGACACAGCAAAGTCGAGGCCCTGAAACATGCCATTCATCCTCCAAACTCCCGGGGGAGCTTCTTAGACTTTTGCTTGACACCTAATGATTCTCTCTATACTTATAAGTCTATCCTGCTTGATTATTTAACCTCCTCTATCACAGGCACAAGAAACATACACTTAAAAGAAGGAATTATGAGAATCAGACTCACTGACCTAATAAGAAGTGACAGTTAAACACATGAAAGAAGGAGGCAGAATACTTATTTTAAAATAGGCACGGAAATGTTTTAAGGCACAAGGGCATTGATAGGAACAGACCATCTTGAATACTTCCCTTAAGACATCATTTTATTGCACTGAAGCCTAATAGTAATGGCCCTGAGACCTCAAGAACAGTTTACATTCTATTCATGTACAATATGTTATGTAAAAATTTCTGTTCAAAATGCTTTTATTTTTGAAAATTTTGAAACTGAAACTCATCCTTCAATAATACCATATAAATAAGAACTGTCATAATATATTGCATTGAATGAGCCCTAAAATACATCTATTTTTACTACTAGTGATCAGGACATTTTGATTTTAAACTCTCATTTCAATTTTTTTTCCGCAAAATTCCTTCCAATGATGTACATGGACACCAACAGTGATTGGATTTACCCCACCTTTCTTGGCAGAGATATAAAGGATTTGTGTATACTAATTCATTCTTGCTGGTTGATTTCCTGGGTGTTATTTCTTTTTGTTTTGTTTTATCTGGAGCAGTGTCTCTCCTTTAAAAAAAATAGGTTTAAAATAGCTTATTTGGATGTTATAAACTTTCCTCTTTGGGAAAGTAGAAATGAAAATCAGGACAAACGAGAGCTTTGGAAGACATTCTGCATTATGCCTGCACTGAACTTCTCTTCTTCCCTTTTTGCCCCCACTCCACAACACAGACCCTCTGGCCAGTATGACTTCCCATTGTGTGAGAGCCTGGTCCCAGAGTAATTTTCTGGGACTCATGTTATAAAGGTTTAACTGTGTCCCTAAGGGAGGTTACAGAACACTCTATTAGACCTTCCTAGTTTCTTATTGTTTAGGGTGAATTTGGGGGGGCAGGGGAGAATGTTTTTCTTTTTCTCTTGATTATGTGGCTCCCTTGACTAACATTATCTTTCCTCGTTAGAAACCATAGCTTTACTTTGCTGTGTGACCCATCTGCACAGTTCTATGATTATAGAGTTGATTTCTCAAGGATTTCTTATCCAAACCCCTAGTAAACCAGGTTTCATTTTAAGCTATTATTTCTTTGAATCATGAGAAATTGTGTAGCCCATTGACCACGAGCCTCAAACAGAAGGTAGGAGAAGGCACCTTCTCCAGAGCAAATTGGTGTTATCGTAGGTCTTTGACATTAGAAGTTGCATCTGGCATTTAATCAGGGAAGAAACAGACGCATAATGATCTATCTCATTCCTACCCTCCTGTGATACAGCAAGATATTTGTCTAAATGTCCTTAGATGGGGTAGGAGGTAGTATTTAATATGGAAATAGGAAAAAATAGTATGCACTGAACTGCTTTGCACCTGTGAAGAAGTAGATAGAGAGAACCTTCAAAAAGCAGAGCTCTCGTTCTCTACATAATGGGAACTTATAATGTACTTTGTGCCAGGCGCTGTACTCTATGTGACTTCACAAGTAACGCTTTTCTTAGAGCCATAGCCATGTCCTTTTAGTGCCCATAAGATAGAACAAGAAAATGTGTCCCTTCCCCATGCTGACTTTTAAAAAAAAAAAAGGCTGCATAGAGGATTTGTACCCTTAAAGTTGAAGGGGAAAATAAAAGGCATAGAGAAAATAATATACTTTAAAGTGAGGCCAAAGTATTAACCTTAGGTTACTAGTTTTTGTTTTGATGGGTGGTGATTCAAATTTAATAAAACCCAAGCAGCCATAGATCACTTAAGTTCAGTCAAAAATTTCCTACCTTCTTCATTCATCAGGTGGATTCCTTTGTATTTTTTCAGCTTCTGGGTTATTATTTCTTTGTGTTTTCTTTGGCTCCTTCTCACCACTCTCAGAACACAGTGGCAGTTTGGGGAGGTCAGTCCCCACAGCTTGATGCATAACAGGCAAAACAAAGAAAGTCATCTCTAGTCACAGATGTTCCTCCTAAGTTACACTGTCATGGGAAGATGATCTGAAAACATAGTCACTGGAACGAGATATAGCCCCCAAAAAGACTTGTATCAGGGTAGCAAACTGAAAGAAGAAATGTGAAATTTTGTGGCAAATATTGTTTAAATCTTGTTTCATGTTTTTAGCAGTACCTTAATTTAGGTGTGAGGAATAGGCTTGGCTAGAAAGAACCTAACATTTCCTTATGCCCTTAGTTTGAAATCTAACCAGTATTCAGGGATTTCTTCCTAAGGATTTCTCAAGTTTCCTTTCAGGAAGAGGCATTCTCCTACCTGAGCTTTCAAGAACAGATTTTATAACACTTGGAGTTAACTTAAACTTTTAAGAGCCCAAGTTGGGGGTAGTGGCTTTTTCGTACCCCAGACTGCCATAACACAGAAATATTCTTTTGTTTCCATTCATCATTTGGGAATAAAAATGGATCTTATTTGTATGTATCTTCTTGAAGAACAGAAAACTTAAAGAAACACTCAGAAGTCTATTTTAACCAAATTCATTATAGTAGTACAGTTCACTTGTATCTTGATGATTATTATGGCTTCTTATTTAGCACTTTAGATGCAATATTTGTAAGTTCTCCCTTTTTGGCTTAACCTTCAAATAGAAAGTTCTAAAGAATAGCCAGCCCCCAGAGATACAGTACACTGGTGATAAATGGAATCAATTTATTCTTAGTGGCTTTTTAATTAACCTAGAACTTAATTTTTTTATATGAAATAGTTCAACGCAATGAAATTTTCAGCTGGGACTCCAGAAGCTGAGCCAGAATAGAAAGAGAAAGAATGAATATCTCTAAGATACTGGCCCTCTCAATATTAACATTGTTAATTCTACTAAGCATAATGGGAGCATAGATCACTCTA
The DNA here is from genome assembly GCF_004348235.1 of Phoca vitulina. NCBI lineage: Eukaryota > Metazoa > Chordata > Mammalia > Carnivora > Phocidae > Phoca > Phoca vitulina. Next base: position 39,473,069 of record NW_022589706.1, read on the forward strand.
CTACACAGGCTCAATAAGTTACCTTAGGATCAAAGTCACACAGAAGTTTTTGAATATACTGACACAAATTTCATTGATACTTTAAGAAGCCACATTAAAAAAAAAAAAAGAAGAAGCCACATTCAACTGCTTATCAGATATCATTGCCAAGAACAAGGGGTTGCAAAGAGGTTTGTCTGTGCTGTAACTTTTATGTATTCTGCCTTCCAGAACTTTTAACATAAAATTAGTGGGAAATTAACAAAAACTGCATCGTAGTATTTTCTTAAGATACACTTTATTTTTTTAGAGCAGTTTTAGTTTTATAGCAAAATTGAGCAGAAAGCACAGAGTTCCCATATATTGCCTGCCCCTGCAATTCGGTATTTTAACTTTAGAATTTTAGTTTTATGAAGACCACAACTTTATTGAGAAATAATACACACATATCATCAAATTTACTTTTTTAAGGTGTACACCTCTGTGTTTTTAGTACATTCATGGAGTTGTGCAACCATGACCATTCTAATTTCAGAATTAAAATTTACTTTTGAATGATGAAATTAAAATACCATTTAGAGAATTTAAAGAAGAGAAAAAATACCTCCCAAACTCACCATTCTAACCAAATATTTGTCATTTTTTGGTAAATTTTATTCTAGTTGTTTTTTTAAAATATCCAGATATTTTTTTACAAAGGATGATCAGAGTGTTCTATGCAGTTATTTAAAGTTTTTCTGCTGAGAGTAGATGGCTCTGTCTCTTTAAGGCTGCTCACAGTGTGATGAGGTGTGCTGTGATTCTTACTGCTGTGTGTACACATGAAATTATTCAAATGAAAAAAACAACTTCATGTCTGTGTATGCTGTGGTGTGTTGCTTTCCACTAAGCCATCTCTTGGTATTTGAATATTCCAAAGCACTGTTAAAGCTTTATACTTTTGGTCATTAGTAGCAGGTAGACATCTTTTATTCTTTCGTGCTAGGATGTGAGAACAATAAAAGATTAGGTTAACTAATGAGGCTGCTGTGGTCTTAGATGCTGCTGTCCCCTCAGTCTAAGGGCAGCCTTGGCCCTGGGCCTCGTGAAGACGTGACTCAGCTAGCATTAGTGGGGGGTGCTGAGCAACAAAATGTATAAAAGTGAACAATAAGAGAAAGACAATGAAAACATAGGCATGGATATGAGCACATTTACAGAAGTTTCACAAGTGGCCAAAAATTGTATGAAAAGATGTTCTGGGATGTGAATGAAAATACTTTTTTAAGAATCAGATTAAGAACATTTGAAAAACATTGATAATGTTATATGCAATAAAGGATGTGAGAAATGGGGGACTCATATGCTATGAGAGTATAATTGATCAACCTTATACGAGGCTAATTTGATTGCATTTATTAAGATTTAAAATGTCTGTCCTCTTTAATTGAAGAATAGCACTCTTAAGAATTTTGCAGAAGTAGGGGCTCTGGGTGGCTTAGTCAGTTAAGCGTCCAACTCCATCTCAGCTCAAGTCTCGGTCTCAGAGTCATGGGTTCCAGCCCCACATTGGGCTCCTCGCTGGGCATGGAGCCTACTTAAAAAATAAAAAAAGAATTTTGTAGAAGTAATAGCATTGTATATAAAAATACATATACAGAAATATTCACTGAAGCCATATTTACAATGGCAAGAAACAGTCTATTGCTCAGCAGTAGGAAAATTGGCTAAATAAATCATGGTTCAGATCGTCATTAAGAAGAACAAGGTTCATATGTATTTGTGTGTGTGTGTGTGTGTGTGTGTGTGTGTGTGATGCCCAATGTAGATGTGCATGATATACTTTCATGTGAAAAAAATCAAAATTTTTTATTTCCCTTTTATTTAAAAAAAGTGTATTGTAGATAAGTCTGTTCATGTGTAAGAAAACTGGGGTTGGGGAATATTTTGCTTTTTATTTTATATTATTTTTTTCAACCAACTGGATTATGAATGATTTTTACTTCTCTTTTTCCTGTGTTTTTCAATCCCCAATTTGAAAAATTAAGTGACATTCTTAAGGCTTTCAAAGATGAAAAGATGTAGCAATTTGAGCTAAGCTATCGAACTATTGCCAAGTAGAAGTTCTTAAGGAACCAGCTTTAATGAATAGGTAAAATTGATTTCTAATTAGTATACCAGCAGTTTAGGGGCTCCTGGCTGGCTCAGTCAGTAGAGCATGTGACTCCTGATCTCAGGGTCATGAGTTCAAGCCCCATGTTGGGAGTAGAGAATTCTTAAAAAATAAAATCTTAAAAAAAATTAGTGTATCAGTAGTTTATATGGAAAAAGATCTTTCTAAAATATGTGGAAATAGTTTTTACTCAGGTTAAACCTTTTGAAATTTTTATTTTTTCGAGTCATAAATTACTATGAAACATTTTGAAGATAAATAAGAGTATAAAGAAGATAAGAAATACTTTATAATCGGGGTACCTGGGTGGTTCAGTCAGTTAAGCATCTGCCTTCGGCTCAGGTCATGATCCCAGGGTGCTGGGACCGAGCCCCGAGTCTGGCACCCTGCTCAGTGGGGAGCCTGTTTCTCCCTCTCCCTCTGCCACTCCCCCTGCTTGTGCTTGTGCTCTCTCTAATAAATAAATAAATCTTAAAAAAAAACATTTATTTATTTGAGAAAGAGAGAGTGCAAGCAGGGGGATGGGCAGAGGGAGAGGGAGAGCGGGAATCTCAAGCAGACTCCCCACTGAGCTCGGAGCCCGACCCATGACCCTGAGATCATAACCTGAGCCAAAATGAAGAGACTCTTAACCAACTGTGCCCCGTTTTTTTAAGATTCAAATAAATAAATAAAATCTTTTAAAAAATCCTTTATAATTCTATCACTTGGAGATAATAGTAGGCTAAGTCTTAAAACCTTATTTATGCTATCATTTTGAAATTTCAAAAGAATTTATTTTCACCCTAATCACTTGTCTCACTGCTGAATTAGTGGGGGGGGGGTACATATGATCTTAATGAAATTTCCTGAATATTTCCTATAAAAAAATTAGCCTTGGTAATATTGCACATTGTAATAAAAGTTAAAAAAGTTAGAAGAGAAAGATAAAAATGCTGAAGGGTAATAAAGAAAGAGAGGAGGGCAGATGAGTAGGACAATCAGTTTTCCTATTATTAAAAGAAGTGTCTGTGCTCAAACTAGTCAATGAAGAAATTTCTCTTTGGTTCTCCCCCCTGCTGTCCTGGGCTAGTAGTTAACAGTAATCATCGAGAGGTTGTAGAGAATGGAAAGGACCATCACTGAGCTGGAGTACTTGTGTTATTTGGTACCTGGGAGTAATTCTCTGGGGGACTCGAATCTTCACAGTCTTCTCATACTTGCAGGAGGAGCAATTAGGTTACAAAATTAACCACCCTGAGCTGCTCACCCCTGGCAGCAGGCGCTGGGTGCTCTGTTGTTACCAGCCCATGGATTATAGGCGGGCCTGGTCCGTAGCTTCTTTAGGTCTCTTTGTCTCGTCACACCCAAGTCCAGAATTGCATATTGAATTGTGCTCCCGAAGGCTGCAGCATTGAGTGGTTTCTAAATCCTCAGCCCTTTACTATGCCACCTTTACCTTAAGGAATGGCTACCTAATTTGTGGGGTCCAGTGCAAAATGAAAATGTGGGGCCCTTTGTTCAAAAACTAAGAATTTTAAAACAGTACAAGCAAAACATTAGAACAAGCACAGGGCTCTTTGGGACTGTATAGGTTACATTCCCACGACACTGGCTCTGCTCAGCTTAGCCTCACCTCCTGACCCAGGGGTACCCTGTTACTGAGAGAGAGTGCATACATAGTATCCCCAATCCTCCTTCTTCCCTTTTTTTGAGATCACCTAGTACTTAACTCCATACAGGGCTACAGAACTTCTAATCCTTGAAACAAAACTGCTCTTTGAGAATGAGGGACAGGTGTTGTAAGGAGGAAAAATAATTTTTCCCACTATCTTCCTTTGTTCTCTACCTGGGGCTCTGTAAATTGGACTGACAAAAAAATAGATTAATGGGGGGAAAAAGGTTTTTTTAAAGATTTTATATATTTGAGCGAGAGGGAGAGAGGGAGAGCGAGCACTCAAGCCAGGGGAGGTGCAGAGGGAGAGGGAAAGGGACAAGCAGACCCTGCGCTGAGCACAAGCCCAACAGGGGGCTCGATCTCACAACCCCTGGGATGATGACCTGAGCCAAAACCAAGAGTCGGATGCTTAACTGACTGAGCCACCCAAGTGCCCTGAGAAAAAAGTTTGTGGGTTTTTTTGTTGATTTTTGTCTTTTTAAAAAGGTTTTATTTGTTTATTTGAGAGAGAGAGAGAGAGCGTGAGTGGTGGGAGGGGCAGAGAGACAAGCAGACTCCCCGCGGAGTGTGGAGCCCAACACAGGGCTCAATCCCAGGACCCTGAGATCATGACCTGAGCTGAAATCAAGAGTCAGATGCTTAACCAATTGAGCCACCCAGGTGCCCCTGAAAAAAAAAGTTTTTTAATGTGTGCATCACACTTTGAATGGGAGTACTGAGAGATAGTAACTTCAAGGGATGGTTAGTATTTGATTTTCTATACCATCTTAGCAATGGGACAATAAATATTTAGAGACATGGTAAGACAAAAGAAAAGGACTCTGAATTTCTAGGGGTGGCAAATTGTGGGAAGGCAAATATAGAGAGAAACTAATGAAAGATAAAAGCTAGTTAGTAAGGTTTGTTACATAGATTCTTCTGGTGCCATCTCCAGGCTGATAATGGTTTAAGTTGTCTCCAGTCCTTAACTTTTGTCCTTCCTGGTAGAGAGGGGAGGGAGGATACCTTTGTAAATGTTTGTCCTGCTTCTAGGCAAATAAGGGAAGGATAGAGAGCTTTTCCTGTATCTGCTTCTCAACTGCCTTCAGCTCAAAATAATCCTTATGCTAAAATGGCATATTCTGGAGTTGGCATAATCTACTATCCTACAGTGTCCTCTCTGGGCAGATGCAGCCCCATGGGCCCATGATTCAAAACCTTATGCATGGTCAAAAAAATTGCCCCTCCTCCAGGCAGATGCAGCCCTGTGCTGGAGCCCCTGGCCTGGCACTTGATGGGTGATTTCACCTCTTGCAGCTTGGCTGGGCATCCTCATTCAGGAAACAGCCTGCATATTCCTACACAGTCACCTTGCCTGGGGGACCACTAGGCTGGTCCCTTGACACAGAGTGGCAAGATCGATAAGTTAGAATGTCCTTTCTTTTTTTTTTTTTTTTAAGATTTATTTATTTGAGAGAGAGAGAGCATGTGCACATGAGATGGAGGGGCAGAGGGAGAGAGAGTCTCAAGCAGACTTTGGGCTGAGCACAGAGTCTGATGCGGGCCTTGATCCCATGACCCTGAGATCACAACCTGAGCCAAAACCAAGAGTCGGACACTTAGCCGACTGTGCCACCCAGGCACCCTTGTCCTTTTTTCTTAGTATGATAATCCAAATCCCTTAATTTGGATTCCTTGAGTACCTAAGCTTCTCTTGTTTACACTCTAAGCTGTAGCTCTTTGCCCTTTTATTGGTTGTTTTTGCTCATATATATTTAAAATTCCTTTTCTTGTGATTAAAATGGTCTGTTATTGGGATCTGGCAATCCATCTCCCTAGCTTCACTGAATGAGGTGCTTTAGTAGTAGGCAAACAGATCCGTTAGACTCTTCTATCAATCTGTTCTAAGTTGGTGAGGTTTTAGGTCTCACTTCTAAGTGAGATGATACATGTTTAAAAAGAAAAATTTCGGGTGCCTGGGTGGCTCAGTCGTTAAGCGTCTGCCTTCGGCTCAGGTCATGATCCCAGGGTCCTGGGATCGAGTCCCACATCGGGCTCCCTGCTCAGCGGGAAGCCCGCTTCTCCCTCTCCCACTCCCCCTGCTTGTGTTCCTGCTCTCGCTGTCTCTGTCAAATAAATAAATAAAATCTTTAAAAAAAAAAAAAAAAGAAAAAAATTTCAATGAAATATAAAAAGAGAAAAATGAATCATTATAATCCTTTTGGTCTTTTGTAATTATTGGCTAGCTTTGCTTGAGAGTAATCCAGGGAAAGGTATAGATTGAGGTAAATAAAATCAGGTCTTAAGAGGGTTTTTTAAATTGGGTGCTGACATTAAAAATTAAAAGGACATTAGATTCCCTTCCTTTCCCACACCCACCAAAAATAAATAATGCACATACCAAGAGTTATGGGAGATGGAATCTGTTCATACTGGCCTTTGAACACCCTGCATTTGTTCCCACCGTGAAGTTATAGTGGGGTCGCAGAAGAGCCCATGCTGAGCTGCTATACCCCTGTCTCGCTTGCTATTCAGACTACAGTAACACCAAGGAATAGTTTGAAGTGGGGCAGAGACTGTGAGGATATACTTCATAAGAGTCAAAATCATCCAGCACCGATGACTAAGATCCCATATACTTTTCTAAACTCTTTTGTAACCTGTGTAAATGTTTTGTTTGTATGTATGTCTGTGTGTGAGTATAAGCATGCATGTGTTTGTGTGAGTGTGTGTGTATGCATGGGTGTGTGCGTGTTGGGAAAAGGGCTGGAGGTTAAAAGTCCAGTACTCATTATAGAAAAACATACTTTATTTACTAGCGTAGATCCTCAGATTTGTTTGAGATGTGTTCACCATTTCTCATGGCAAAAAGTCAGGGTCTATGGTTTTGAAACAGATTTCAGTACTCCTGTGTCTCAGTATTGTGTCTATGAACTTCCATATGAGATATTCCATATGATCAGATTTATATGCAAAGATATATGAGATGTGTGCTTGCTCACCTTTTCTCTACATAAATACAGAATGTATAAGGATATGAGATTCTCACCCCTGAAAATATTTAAAGCAGATTGGAAGAATATGTCCTTTGATTTTTATTTGAAAGCAAAACTTCCTTTTACTCTTCCATATTACTTTGTTCCTAATAAAATAATTGGTTCTCTAGGTTAGTGTGAATTAATATGTGCTTTTTTACCAGTCAGGATATAAGCTTGACCATAAAGAGCAGTACTGAAAATAACATTAACTTAAATACAATAGAAATTTATTTCTCTCTTTTAACAGCTTAGGTTCAGGACAATATGGTGGCTCTCTCCATAAGGACATCTGGGACCTAAGTTCCTGCTCTTTGTTTCTTGGCCAAACCTGGTGTGTGTTCTCCACCCATTTAAACACACATCCTGGAAGTTGATTATATCCCATTATCTAGAACTTAGCTATAGACTTTTTTTACTGTTATGTTAATCACCATACATTACATCATTAGTTTTAGATGTAGTGTTCCATGATTCATTGTTTGTGCATAACACCCGGTGCTCCATTCAGTACGTGCCCTCTTTAATACCCATCACCAGGCTAACCCATCCCCCCACCCCCCTCCCCTTTAGAACCCTCAGTTTGTTTCTCAGAGTCCATCGTCTCTCATGGTTCATCTTGCCCTCCGATTTCCAAAAAAAAAAAAAAAAAATGATAGCTATAGACTTTTTAGCAGAGAGCCAGGTAGCCAGCTAAAATGAGAGTTTAACATTTCATTGAGGAAATGGAGAATGGATATTGGGGCATAGCTGTCCATCCCTGTCACACTTGTCTGTGAATCATGCTCTACTCATCACATTTTCAACCCAGAGCAGTAAATGTTGTAGCAGAATTAGCTTATTAAGAAGTTAGACACAAAAATCTGACTTTAATTGCAAATGGCTTCCGTTATCACAAGTCAATTTTGACCATTTACCAGTGACTTCCAGTGGCACCGTGATAAGAAAGATTGTAGAGCTGTATTTGCACTGAGCAGAAAAATAATTACATGATCAATAAGTGATACCTGCCCTTGGCACAGGATAGAGGAATAATGTCATGTGTTAATTATCCTTAGTCTTAATTCAGAGAACAACTCCTATAAAGTCATAGATTTTATCCTGTGTAGCACTGTTAAAGATGTTTTATTTTTTTCCCCAGTGATTCATTCCACTGCCACCAAGCAAGGGTCTAAAATGGGGGTGGGCTGGGACTTTATGTATAATGGAAATACCACTTACTAGTGGAAAGGAAGGTTTAATTGAATGACCAATTGAAATAAATTTTTAGAACACTCGGGAAACCTGAGGGTGCCAAGAAAGCCGCCGTTATATGATCATATGCAGGGAAGAAAGGGTGAAAAATAGATTGGTAAGAATCAATCAGTTTTCTCCTTGCTCTGAACTTATTCATATGACTGAGTTAATAGTTTAAAATACAGTACATGTGCTGCCTTGTTTTGCTTTATCTTTCTGTGTATCTTGTCTCTTTAACGAGACTAGGAGCTCTTGAGAAACAAGTCTAAACGTGACACCCCTCTGTGTCCCTGACAATCTCTAGCACATCTTGCACAAGGAGGGAACACAGTAGGTATTTGTTGATTGCTGGATTGCATGGTGATCTAGTTAGCAGGGATTTTTTTTTTATATTCAAGGAGTTTTCTCACTGCATAAGCATTACTATCTTCAATTTATCTTTCAGACACTGAGGTTGAAGGTGACTAAGTGAATTGTACCATTCTTCCGGTGGTTCTGAATGCATTATTGATTAGTAACAGAATTGACTAGCATAAATGGCAGTTGAGGATTTTCTTCCCCTCTTTTACCTGTGTCATCTTGGCAAAAGTGAAGGACAATATTCAAGCTTCTCCAAGATCTGCGTGATAAACAATTGCTGGATAAAATAATATCCTCTTCTAGATGAGAGCAAAACAAGGGGCCAAATCTGGCTGTCCTGATTTTGCTTTCCTTGCTCAGGCCACTGGCGGGAGTTACCCTTGCTCTTGGTTCAGGTCCCAGCGCCTCCCTTGCTTGTCTGTAACTGTGGGTGAGTCATGGCAACCTGGCTGGCCCTCCTTTGTCCAATTGGAAAAGAGAGATGCATCTCTACCAGATGATGGCTTAAAGCGCCTCTGACTTCTGCTATGGAGGGCCCTCTGAAACACAAAGCATTGTTGTTGCTATGCTCGTTGCGTGATAACTAATTCATCTTCTCTTCTCCCCTCAACCAAATTTCCTGCTGAGGTAAGTAATGTGGAGTGGGTTTTTGGTTTTTTTTCCTTCAGCTTTTATTTCCTTTTGTGTATGTCTGGCCTTGTAAATGTGGTGAATGAATGCTATTATTATAACCCTTTTTGACAGCTCTGTAATTTAATTGTAATTCACTCTGAACGTCTTTTTAAGACAATGATGTGTATTGGAGATGCAGCTGTTCCAATCTCATCTGCTAAACTGACAGGAATTGTTGCAATCATAGTCCCAGCAACTGTGGGAACTTCCGATCTATTCAAAGCCAAATATAGGGATATACTCTGTGTGTGTGTGTGTGCGCACATGCGTGTGTGTGTGGGGGGGCACTCTCTGTACCCTGGTTTGGCAAAAAGTGTCAGTGTGGTATTTAGAGAGAAGCATCATTTAAAATTGGCCTTTGCATAAATACGTAAATTATTCTGAAGTAGAAGAACTCTTGGATTTGTTTTCTGTGGTGAGCTATAAGCTGTATAACTTCTGTTAACATTAAGAGGTAGTCCCTCCGGGGCGCCTGGGTGGCTCAGTCGTTAAGAGTCTGCCTTCGGCTCAGGTCATGATCCCAGAGTCCTAGGATCGAGCTCCACATCGGGCTCCCTGCTCCGCGGGAAGCCTGCTTCTCCCTCTCCCACTCCCCCTGCTTGTGTTCCCTCTCTCACTGTCTCCCTCTCTGTCAAATAAATAAATAAAATCTTTAAAAAAAAAAAAAAAAAGAGGTAGTCCCTCCATTCACCTGGAGTTGATTCCTGCCAGTGTTGGCTGGGTGTTAGTAGAACCCCACTGGTCACCAGCTGTTGTACTAGTTTGTTAGGATTGCCATAGGAGAGTACCGTGTACTGGGTGGCTTACACAACAGAAGTTGAAAACAAAAACCAGAAACTCATTTTTCTCACAGTTCTGGAGACTAGAAGTCCAAATCAAGGTGTTGGCAGGGTTGAATCCTTCTGAGGGCTGTGAGAGAGAATCTGCTTCATTCCTCACTCCTAGGTTCTGGTAGCCTGAGGTGTTCTCTGGCTAGATAGATGTGCTCCCTGTGTCTTCCAGTTGTCCTCCCTCTCTACACGTCTCTGTCCAAATTTCCCCTTTCTATAAGGACATGGATTAGGGCCCACCTCATGTGACTTCATTTTAACTTAATTTTACTTCTGTAAAGACCCTCTCTCTGAACAAGGTCACATTCTGAGGTACTGGGGGTTAGGACTCCAAGGTATTCTGGGAGGGACAAAGTTCAGTTCATAACAGATGTCTACTTGAATATGCAGGGATTTTCTTCTTATGATGACTACAAATAATTTGTTTCCTAAAAGGCTTTTGGGTGATTGCAGGAAGATTCTCACCGGAATTATTTATTTTATAATGATACTGTTCCTTTCATTTATTTTGGCCTATAAACACAGAGCAATTAAATCTACCATCTTTCTTGATATTTGGCCAAGTAGTTGCAGCGGAGCCTGGTCTGCCTTTTGACCTTCACTGCCCTGAATACAACTTACTCATATTATGAAAGAGGTACAGTACCAGGTCACTTCAGAACTATCTAACTGGTAGATGGATTGAAGATGAATTCGTCTAATTGAAGATGAATAACATGAGTCTCTCCCCCAGCTCCAGTTCTCTGTCCTCCTTCCCCCACCACTTCGACTCCCTGTTGCAAGAGGGAATTTGAGTATAATTCAAGAAGATGCTCCTGGTATCAGAAAATTCCTTAATTTGAGGATTCTGGTGGGCTAGACCACAGTTTGTTATGAAACAGAAATTTGAAACCAGTATCTAAGATTAAGGAAAAAAATGAAAGGAATGGAGATAGTTTGATGTGATAGAAATAGCAGTGAACTGGATGTTAGGAAAACAAACTCTGGTCAAGGTTCTGCAATTAACTAGTGTGATCTTGGGCAAATACATTCACCTCTTGATCTCTCAGATGCCTTCCAGCTTAAAGTCCTGTGATTCCAGGGTTGCCACAGCGTAAGAAGGAGGTGGTCAGAGAGTAATGGTTTAGGTCAGAGCTCGAATGTTGTGTTCGGTGAAATCGTGAATGGTGTTGGGTCAGAGATTCAGCATAATCTGTGGAAACTTAAGTGACCGTTTGGTGGCACTGAAACTTGCAGTGTGATAACACTGCAGGGAAGTAAAATGAAGAGCAGGGAAGTAAAATTAGGGCAGTTCGGTTGTAAGAAACATGAGAAAGGAGACCAAAAGATTACATTTGAGTAAAAGAAAAAAAAAAAAAAAGGAGTAAAAGCTCCCAGAACCCTACCTATCCCTACCTATAGGTGGGGCAGGCAGCCGCTTGTCTGGAAGGCCATCTCCACTCCAGCACTTTGATCAGCAGCCGCCTCGGGAGTTTTCCTGCAGCCGCACACTCATCAGCTTAAATATCCTGTACATGCAAGAAAAAAAAGTAGTGAGATTGATGGCTTCCTTTGCTTTCTAGGAGATTAGCACAGGGATCTAATTAGGAGTATGTGTGATTTCTGGTCTCTGCTCTTATGACCAACTCTTGGCTCTCCCTTAACAAGCTCTTCAGCTTCACTCTCCTCCCTAAGAAACTAGACAGTGGGGCTTTAGTTGGTATATGCCTAGGGGAAAGTTGTTCCTTTTTGAAGGAGTCATATAGCCTGCTGGAGCCTGTTGGAAGAAGGGTCCAAGCCTCGCTGCGGCTCTTGATGTGCTGTGTGAGTAATACAGGATATTGATTTCAAGGACCATCTGGAATGAAGACAAGCCAATAAATTCATTTCAGTGAACTAGTAATTTTTTTTTTTTTTTTACAAGCCTGGCTTTTGATTCTTTTTTTGGAATCCCATTCTTTGAATTTAGGATCTTTGGAGAAGGAGTTGGGTTGGCTGTAAGGCATGATAATTCATTTATTAAATACTGACTAGAACAAATAATAGTTATGGCATGCTGTGACATGCACTATATTATACGTTTGAACGAAGGACTCTGTGAGCCTGATGGAAGAGGGAAATTAGTTCTATGAGGGGAGCATGGTCCCTGCAAGTTCTGCTTGGGGGAGTGAGGGCAGGGCCTCCTAAAGATGGAGCATTTTAGCTGGGTCTTAGCTGGAGAAGAGAAGACACAAGTTCGAAGCAGGGAGATTACCATGGACAGAGAAGAAAGTGCTTGATATATTCAGAATACAGCCGGTAATCCAGTGTGTTTGGGGTTTAGGATTTGTAGTGAGAAGTTACAAGGCAAACCCCTGGAAAAGGGGTAAGTTAAAGCTAGACTATGAAAGATGTTGAATGTTGTGCCATGCGAGGGAGTTGAACTTGATCCTGTAGGTAAGAGAGAGATACTGAAAGTTTTTTGTTTAATTGAGGTATAATTGACATCTAACATTGTATTAGTTTCAGGTGTACAACGTAATGATTCCATATTTGTATATATTGGAAAATGATTACTACAATAAGTCTAGTTAACATTTGTCACCATATGTAGTTACGTATTATTTTCTTGTGATAAAAACTTTTAAGATCTCTCTTAGCAACTTTCAAATATGCAACACAGTATTATTAACTATAGTCACTATGCTGTACGTTATGTCCCCATAGCTTATTCATTTTATAACTGGAAGTTACCTTTTAATCCCCTTCACCCTTGTCTCCCTCCCCACCCCCTCACCTCTGACAACCACCCATCTGTTCTCTGTAAGAGCTCGGTTTTTTGGATTTTTATTTCATTTAGCAAAATGCCCTCAAGGTCCATCCATTTTGTTCCAGATGGCAAGTTTTCATTCTTTTTAATGGCTGAATAGTATTCCATTGTATACATATATACTATGTTTTCTTTATCCATTTATCAATCAGTGGACATCTAGGTTGTTTTCCTGTCTTGGCCATTAGAATAATGCTGCAATGAACATCGAGGTGCAGGTATCTTTTTGAGTTAGTGTTTTCATTTTCTTCAGATAAATACCCAGAAGTGAAATTGCTGGATCATGTGGTGGTTCTACTTTTTTTTTTTCCTGGTAGTTCTATTTTTAATTTTTTAGGAAACCTCCAAAAGTTTTTAAACATGATTAGATCTGCATTTTAGGAAGATCATTGCAACATTTACGAAGAAACTACAACAGCCCCATGGAGTATGGATTGGAACGTGCAAGACTGCGGTTAGGAAATTGAATTTGGACACTATTGTAATACTCTAGTGAAAAAAGCAAGACACATTACCTTAATCCAGGTGCTCATTATCTCTTCCTGCTGTTAACCTCTTCAGGAACTTCTACTCAGGAGTTTTTATCATGGTCATTTCAAGGTTAAGGGCTGCTGTCCTTTTTTTTTAAAAGTTCATTGGTACTTTAGTTTTGCTTTCTTTCTTTAATTTTTAAATAGATAATGAATTTCCAAAGGTCAAAATTTCAAGTTTAGAAGGTACAAAGTGAACTCTTCTTCCCATCCCATCCCTAATGCCAATTTCTTCCTTAAGATACCACTGTTTTTAGTTTTATGTGAATCTCTTTAGAGATTTTTAATGTATGTACAAGAAAATATTAATCTATATTCTTTCCACCCTTAAATATTTATGCAGACATACTGTTCTTGCATTATTCACTAGAGTATTGCACCGAGTGTAGAGTCTCCCATAATACGGATTTTACTGATGGCATCCCTGCAGTGTAGTTTCTTTGTTCTTATGTTTCTGTAAATTGGTAATTGGACCAAGGCACAATCAGATTTAAGTTAGATTATTATTATTACTTTTTTTTTTTGAAGACTACTTCATAGGTGTCCTTCCACCAGGGGGCAGATAATGTCAGGTTCTCATTTTTTGTGTGTGTGGCTGCTGGTACTTCTATGGTTACATTTTCAGCATTTTAATCTTTGCTCAGCTTGGAGTTTATCTTGGTGTATGGTATGAATATTGGTTCCAAATTTATCTTTTTCCAGTTGGCTGTCCAGCTATGCAAAAACATATTGAACAGTCTTTCCCCACTGATTTAAGATGCCATTTTTATTATATATTAAATTCCAAAATGTATTTGGATATATTTTCTGGGCTTTTCTATTCTCATATGGATCTATCTGTGTATTCGTGCAATAGTTTCATACTGCTTCAATTATTGAGAGTCTGTAAAACATCTTAATACCTGGTAGGACTAGTTTTGCCTTATTACTCTCCTTTTTCAGAGCTTTTCCCACTACTCTTTTCTACTGAAATTGCATTTGACTTCTAGATGAAGTTCAAGGGAATGATGTCTTCATGATGTCACATTTTCCTATCCAAGACCATAGTGTGCTTTTCCATTGGTCACTTGCCTGCCCTTTAGAAGTGTCTTGAAGTTTTCTTCCTATATTCCTTCATATTCCTAATGAGCTTATTCCTTGGGCTTTTGTCTTGGCTGTTATTATAATTGAGGTCTTTTCATCCATTATATCTTTTGTTTATTATTTATGAAAGCCGTTGATTCATACTCCATCAGACTTACTGAATTCTGTTCTGTTTTAGTAGTTTTTTAGGTGACTTTCTTGGGTTTTTCATCATATCATCTGTAAATAGTGATGGTTTAACCTACTCTATTCCAGCTTTTATTCATCATTCCTTTCTATTGTGTTGACTAAACCTTCCACTTACTTAATCCTGATTCAAACCTGTTTTTTTTTCCTCAGTTGCTAGTACTGTTTTACCACATATTTGCTTTTGGCTTAAACCTAGCTTTTCCATCATTACCTGACAGCAGGTGACATACATGCTTCCTTTGCCCTGGAGCTGGGAGCTAGGTGTCATCAGCTGGTATCAGATCTAGAAAGGGTTAGGTGTCAGAGGGTACAAACCTTAGGCCATGTCCCTCAGTCTTCACCTTAGGCTCTTCACATTCTTATTCTTGTAAGATAAATAGCTCTTCATTTGTGATCTTCTCTCAATGTCGTAATTTTTTGAATAAAGACATCTTGATTGGGTATTAATCTTCCTTGTCTTTTTCTTCTTGATCTTCTTTTCTCTTGCCTCCATTTCTTTCTGCCTTCCTCAACTCTTTCCTTCTTTCTTCCCTTTTATTTCTCTCTTCTCTCTCTTCCATCCTTCTCTTACCTCAGGTACCCTTTATATTTTGTATTATATTTGATTTTGAGTCTTGAGGTGGTTAAAGTCTCCTTATAAAGGAAAAATCTTACAGTTAGATTTACCCCTGATCAGATAGAAATATTTAGGACTTTCCTTTAGTCCATCATTGTTAGATGGAGACAGGAAGTTTAGGTCAGTGCAGTGGGAGAAACATGTTGAAATATACCTAACGTCCCCTTGGACCTTTAAGGTGTAATTTGAAGGCAGAACATTAGTTATTGTAAAACGAATCTTTGAGATATTATTTTTTAATACAAAGAAGTCTCCATTTTTTAGATAGAATTTATTCTTGGAAACCTCATCTTAAGGGGCATTGTTGTAAGGCCAAATCATGACTATGGAAAGCAAGTGTTCTGACTGCTCTGACTGCTAAGAACTTTTTTATTATCCATTTAGGTATTGTTCATTGTCATCAGAAAAATGAATGTGTGAGTGGAGCCCTGAAAGCAAAATAGTATTGAATGAGCAAAATAGATACATGTGAAGCTGTAAGTGGGGCTTTCTTATCCACACACAATCTTATAGGAGAACATTGGGCTTTCTACCAAAGTTGGAATCTTATGTTTCATAAGCGCAGAAACCATGTCTTAATCACCTTTGAATTTAAGACTATAAATTGACCCAGAGGAAGCATATTGTAAATATTTGATTATTTGGGGTGCCTAGGTGGCTCGTTGGTTAAGCGAGCTTGGTTTCAGCTCAGGTCAGAATCTCATGGGTTGTGGGATCGAGCCCTGCATCAGGCTCCTCCTTCCTCAGGGGGAGTCTGCTTGAAAGATTCTCTCTCTCTCTGCCCCTCCTGCCACTCGTGTGAGCACACGCATGCTTGCTTCCTTGCTCTCTCTCAAAATAAATAAATAAATCTTAAAAATATATATATATTTGATGATTTGGTGAACTAAACTAGATGAGACTGCTGTGGTTTCAATGTTTGTGTGCCCCAAAATTTGTATGTTGAAATCCTAATGCCCAAGGTGATGGTGTTAGGAGGTGGGGCCTTAGGGAGGTGACAAGGTCACGAGAGCAGAGCTTTCCTGAATGGGATTAGTGCTTTTATAAAAGAGACTCCAGAGAGCTCCCTGGCCCCCTCTACCATGTGAGGACAGAATGGGAAGTCTGTAGTCCAGAAGAGGGCCCTCACTGGACCTTGCTGGCACCTGATCTCTGACTTCTAGCCTCCAGAACTGTGAGAAGTAAATTTCTGTTGTTTATAAGCCACCCAGTCTGTGGCATTTTGTTATGGCAGCCTAAGTGGACTAAGACAGACCATCCCATTAGATGGGTACTTTTTTTTTTTTTGTTAATCTAGGAATTTCAGCATGAGATTGTTAGTTGATTTAGATCACCTTCCAATCCTAGCATTCCACTGCAGGATGGCTGCTGAGAATGAGGGAAGGAGAACAGCAGATACAAGAACTGCAAAATCTGTTTTCTTAGCTCTTTTGTGTTAGCTCAGTTAACCTCCATTCTCTCGTGGCCCCAGAGGGCTATAATGTAACAAATTTCATTACGATAATTCTGAGTCAGCAAAACAGGGTTAAAGTGTGTTTAATATACTCTGTTGCTATGACAAAATTTATGAGATGCATTCAAGAAAGGATTCCACTAAAAGTGATAAATATAATGTGAAGGATATACTTTTGCTAACTCAAAAAATCTACTCCTTCCTATGTGCAGATAAACAAGTTATTTTTACTGACTGTTGTATACTGACAGTTCATTCTTTTTCTGCCCCATGAGCATTAGGAAATAATCATAGCTAGACACAGTACACAGGTGCTAGAAAATTTCAGTCCCAGGAGACAAGAGGAGGTAGAATAATCTCAGCTTCACAGAGAGATACACTAAGACAGAATGGTGAAATGATGGGGTTATAGACCAAAGCAAAGGATTGTCGGTAACAGAAATTTTCTGGCCTTTCTGAATCTATACACAGCTTCTGAGTCTCCCTTACCAAAGATTGCTTTGTGATCTCTATAAAATGCAGAACCAAATTTTACAGCAGAGGTAGGCAAACTTCTTTAAAAGGTAAAATAGTACATATTTTAGGCTTTGCAACAACTACTTGACTCCGTCCTTGTAGTACAAAAGTAACCATAGGCAGGATTTTAAAAAAGGGTGTGGTTGTGTTCCAATAAAACTTTATTTACAAAAACAAGTGTGGGCTAGGCATTGTCTTAGAGAATTACCTGGATTTTTTAAAATGAGTGCTGCTTCCCATGATCAGCAACAGATGTGTTATATATCATACATACCAGCTGTCCTACAGAAGGCAACTATATTTTGGGACACAGCTTACACACTTCTTTTCTCTGTTCCTCTCTCCCTTTCTTTCTCTCTATCTCTTAAGAGCTACTTAATGTCCACCTAGTGTCCACTGTTGAAGCTAGTCTTTTTTTTTTTTTAAAGATTTTATTTAAGTATTTGAGAGGGAGAGAGAGAAAGAGCACAAGTGCACAAGCAGGGGGAGTGGCAGAGGGAGAGGGAGAAGCAGACTCCCCGCTGAGCAGGGAGCCCAATGTGGGGCTCGATCCCAGGACCCTGGGATGATGACCTGAGCCGAAGGCAGACGCTTAACCACTGAGCCGCCGAGGCGCCCTGCTAGTCTTCTTTCTTAAACAGGACATGTATAAGGAGCATCAAATCAAACTGCTGCTTGTTCTGCTTTCATTGTGTACCTAGTTTCAGGAGGTGGCTCCCTACCTTGGAGCCCTCCTGATACCCCAGCTCCTTCAAGACTGAAATTCTGCCTTCCTCACCCCAGTCATTTTGATGACCAGGTCCTCATATAATACTAGGGACTGTATTGAAACAAAAACAAAAAGCATCTACTTTTGTTACTGAGTGTCTCCTCTGTGCTAGACACTAGTGCATGTTCATGAGAAGAGTATCTTTTACCACTGAAGGATTTGGTCTTTCACAGAAACGAAACTTCAACACATTAAACAAATATAAAATAACTGATGTGGTGTAACAAGTAATTTGACAATTATGGTTTACTACAAATTATATTGAATATAATGAAATGTCAAAATGTGTGGTTCAGGCATGAACTGCTTTTGATGGAAGATTATATCTGTCAGACACTCGTGCCGAGCCTTGAAGGCTGTATGGAATTTGGTGAAATGAAGAGAAAGGAGGACGTTCCAGGTGAGGCTCTTGTTTCGAGCAAACAGCTAGTGTGTATTGGACAGAAGTGTGAGAGAAGGTTAAACAGGAGAAGGCACCAAATAGGGAGGAACTGGAAAGCCATGCGGAGGCTGTGGTGGAGTTCATCAGAAGGACATTAGGAAACATCTGATGGTGTTATATGTGTTTTAGTAGAAAGTAAGTTGTAATAGAAGAATGATGGACTAAAAACTTGAAGTTCAAGGTTCCTGTTTCCACCCGGCCGCTTATTAACTATGAGACCTTGGAGTCATCACTCACAGTCTTAGAGCATTAGTTTCTTTCTTTCTTTCTTTCTTTTTTTAAGATTTTATTCATTTGTTAGAGAGAGAGAGAAAGTGCACAAGCAGGGGAAACGGCTTTTTCAGACGCTTAACCGACTGAGCTACTCAGGCATCCCTTCTTTTTTTTTTTTTCTTTTTTAATTTAAATTTTAGTGAACATACAGTACAGTGTTGGTTTCTGGAGTAGATTTCAGTGATTCATCACTGACATACAACATCCAGCGCTCATCACGACAAGTGCCCTCTTTTCTTTTAATTTATTTTTTTAAAAGATTTATTTATTTATTTATTTATTTGAGAGAGAGTGCGCACGTGTGCATGCACAAGAGAGAGTGCGCACGAGTAGGGTGAGAGGGAGAGAGAGAATTTCAAGCAGACTCCACAATGAGTGCGGAGCCCGATGCAGGGCTTGATCTCATGACCCTGAGATCATGACTTGAGCCGAAATCAAGAGTCAGACACTCCACCGACTGAGCCACGCAGGCGCCCGCAAGTGCTGTCTTTAATACCCATCATCCATCTAACCTATCCTCCACT
Source organism: Phoca vitulina (assembly GCF_004348235.1). NCBI lineage: Eukaryota > Metazoa > Chordata > Mammalia > Carnivora > Phocidae > Phoca > Phoca vitulina. The sequence goes on from NW_022589706.1 coordinate 39,492,152, forward strand.
CACCTCCCTCCATCAACCCTGTTTGTTCTCTATTGTTAAGAGTCTCTAATGGTTTGGGGGCACCTGGGTTACTCAGCTGGTTAAGTGGCTGACTCTAGATGTCAGCTCAGGTCTTGATCTCAGGGTCATGAATTCAAGTCCCACGTTGGGCTCCATGCTGGGCATGGAGCCTACCTTAAAAAAAAAAAAGAGGGGCGCCTGGGTGGCTCAGTTGGTTGAGCGACTGCCTTCGGCTCGGGTCATGATCCTGGAGTCCCGGGATCGAGTCCCGCATCGGGCTCCCTGCTCAGCAGGGAGTCTGCTTCTCCCTCTGACCCTCCTCCCTCTCATGCTCTCTGTCTTTCATTCTCTCTCTCTCAAATAAATAAATAAAATCTTAAAAAAAAAAAAAAAAAGAGTCTTTTATGGTTTGTGCCCTCTCTCCTTTTTTTCTTTTCCCTTTCCCATATGTTCATCTGTTTTGTTTCTTAAATTCCACGTATGAGTGAGATCGTATGGTATTTATTCGTCTTTCTCTGTCTGACTTAATGGCAAGATTTTATTCTTTTTGATGGCTGGGTAATATTCCATTCCACATCATCTTTATCCATTCATCAGTCGATGGACATTTGGGCTCTCTCCATAGTTTGGCTATTGTTGATAATGCAGAGCATAAGTTTATTTGTCCAATGGCAAGTACACATCACAGAGATGTCATGAGTGTAAAATGAGAAAACAGATGTGAAGAATGTTTTGAAAGTCATAAAGTTTTCAGCAAATGTCAGAAATTACGATGACATGGCAGTGGTGATGCAAGAGTATGCTTGCAGGTGTGAGCAAAATGAATTATCATGGGAGACACTGCACAAAGGACAAGCCTGTTCAGTAGCATGTGAATCGACAGAGGAGGGCCTGTGCTGTGTGTGGATTACCAATGGAGAAAAAACTCCCAACACAATAAAAAACCCACAGCAGAACTTCATTGAACATACACCCTGATCCTTTCTTGCTGATACAAATGCCACCTCATGATCCTCATTATAAGCATCAATTCCAGAAGTATTGCACACTACCTTATGAATAAAGGGAAGCTTGCCTTTGTATAAACCTAGCTCGGGGTAAGACACCTACCCGAATTTGGGAGCTCATTTTCATCCCTCTTGCTTCCATTGATGCCTCTGCTCTATGATTTCATTCTGGATTTTTTATTCTGTCGCTCTAGTACTCAGTTCCTTTATAATGATGGAAAAACAACTATAGGGTAATACTCTAAGCAGTTACTGTCAGCACTAAAAATATCTTTTGGAAAAAAGAAAAACATACCCTTGTGTTTGCCCCTGCACTGGGGGTTTACTGCTTATTATTTCTTCATATCTCTTATCTCCCCTTTAAAGCCTGAAAATAGTTTGCTTCCCTTCCCATCTGTTCACCACATTAATTGCTCTGGGCAGGAAGAAGTTTCTTCCGTACAGGTCTTTTTCCTGCTTTTGGTTTTAAGTCCATTACATACCCAGCTGCTTTATTGTTTAAGTTCTTAATCTACCCCTTACTGGTACGGGAAATGTCCTTGGTGCCACTGAGGAGGTTGGGTATGGAGACTGAGATGACCCTTAGCTCCTTTTATAAAAAGCATGCATAGCTTTTTCTGGATATAATTAACCTTGGGTGGTAATCTGGCCTTTTCCAATTGAATAGCAGGTATATATCAATTGTTTGATTTAAAAAAAAAAAAAAAGATGTTCTGGGCACTGTTGTCTGTCTTTGCTGGCCTGGGTGGGAGATATAGGGGCGTAGGCATTGTTCCTGTGATTGGAGAGCATCAGGTCCCGTTGAAAAGCAGTGATGTGTTGGAAAACATTAGACTCCAAGTCAGAAAATCTGGTTCTGTAGCTAACTTGCTTTATGGCCTTGCTTCAGCTTCTTTTTCCAGAAAATGAATGGATTGAATTGGATCAATGGTTTTCAAACAGTATCTCTTAAAGATTCTTGACATTTCGGACCTGTTTACCTTAGAGGGCTAAGCCGGCAGGGCTCTGACTCCCAAAGCCTCTTCAAAATGCTCCCATTCTCTTGCTTGTATATATTAGGTTTTCATATGAAATTTCAAATAAAGGTTTCCGGAGCTAAAAATATTTGAAAGCAAGAAGACCAGATGAGTCCTATCATTTTTTCCAATTCTGACTTTCTGTGAGTCGAAGACTTTGCCACAAAATATGAGGAGGGCACGTGACGTGATGAGCACTGTTATATGCAACTGATGAATCATTGAACACTACATCTGAAACTAATGATGTAGTATATGTGGGCTAATTGAATTTAAATTGAAAAAAAGAACATATATAAACATGGGCTAGGGGGCACCTGGGTGGCTCAGTCGTTAAGCATCTGCCTTCGGCTCAAGTCATGATCCCAGGTCCAGGGATCGAGCCCCACATCAGGCTCCCTGCTCGGCGGGAAGCCTGCTTCTCCCTCTCACACTCCCCCTGCTTGTGTTCCCTCTCTCACTGTCTCTCTCTGTGAAATAAATAAATAAAATCTTTAAAAACAAAACAAAACAAAACATGGGCTAGGTGTGTGACATAGAATTCTATATTAGTTGTTCAACAAACCTTCACAAAATTCCTTGCAGATTGGAGAAAGTCATAGCTTCTGAACATCATAACTATCTTCACTTTGGTACTCTGTGGATTTGGATCAAAATATATATGAGATTTAATATGCTTGAAATCCTAGAAAATATAGAAAAGTTGAGAAGAAGTTGTTAACAGATCTCTACTTAAAGACAGTCACTCTCACATTTCTGATTTATTTTCCTTCCAGGTTATTTTCCTGTGTGCTTTGATAGTTTATAGTTCTGGGGGTTTCTGGCTGGCCCAGTCAGTAGGACATGTGACTCTTGATCTCAGGGTCATGAGTTCGAGCACCACGTCGGGCATAGAGTTTACTTAAAAAAAATTAAAAAGATTAAAAAAAAAACCCACATAGTTTTGAATATATATAGTTTTATATCCTGGCTTTTTCTTTAATCTTAGAGCGTGGATATTTTCTCAAGTGCTATTTCTGCTTTTCTTGTATGATATTAAAACTCCCATTGCCTCTCTTCCGAAGCTGAATGTATGCACACCCTAGGATCCAGCAGCTCCACTCCTACCTGAGTATCTAACAGAAATGCATGCATATATTCACTGAAACACATGTTCTCAAATGTTATAGGAGTCATACTAATAGTGGCCTCAAACCAGAAACCACCAAGATGGCTATATGTTGAAAAAAATATGTGGATTCACACAAACAATGCAAAACAGCAGTAATAATTAACAATCCACAACTAGACACAAAGCCAGACACAAAACGGTGGCATGCTCCATGATTCCATTAAAAAGTATAGGAAAACTGGGGCACCGGGATGGCTCAGTCGCTTAAGCGTCCAGCTCTTGATCTCAACTCAGGTCTTGATCTCAGGGTTGTGAGTTCAAGCCCTGCATTGGGCTTGATGCTGAGTGGGGAGCCCACTTTAAAAAAAGTATAGGGAAAAAAAAAAGTACAGGAAAAACCAATCTGCTGTTATAAATCAGGATAAGGGAGCATGAGAAAGACTTCCAGGTGGTGGTGGTACTGTTGGATTTCTTGATCTGGGTGCTCGTTATGCAGCGGTGTCAGTTTGCAAAAATTCATCAGGCTGTGCATTTAAGATATGTTCACTTCCTGTATGTATATTTTACTTTAAAATTTTTGAAAGAACTCCTATAGGGGCACCTGGCTGGCTTAGTCAGCTAAGCATTTGACCCTTGGTTTTGGCTCAGGTCGTGACTCGGGGTCGTGGGATTGAGCCCCGCAGCCAGCTCTGCGCTCACTGCAGAGTCTGCTCCAGATTCTCTCTCTCTCTCTCAAATACATAAATGACATCTTAAAAAAAAAAGAAAGAACTCCTATAGTTTTCTAAATTTTATGTGATTCAAAGTAATAGTAAAGTGCTGTTGAGTACCTTAAGGATTTGATCATATTTTACTCATAAAAGTAGAATTGAATCTCTTACGAGTTCACTTACTAAGCTACCCCTTGAATATACTCTAGTGTCACTCTGTACTTCCCCATTATAGCACTTACCACACTCTTATAACTTTCTACTTCTCCTTTTCCCACCTTGGACCAAAAGTTTCCTGGGAGGGATTTATTTATTTATTTATTTATTTATTTATTTATTTGGAAAGAGAGAGAGAGCGCACAGTGGGGGGCAGCGGCAGTGTCAGAGGAAGAGAGAGAGAAACCTAAGCAGGCTCCATGCGGGGCTCAATCTCACGACCCTGAGATCATGACCTGAGCTTGAAATCAAGAGTTGGATGCTTAACTGACTGAGCCACCCAAGCACCCCTTAATTTTATTTTTAATTGAAGTATAGTTGACATATAATATTAGTTTTAGATGTACAACATAGTGATTTGACAATTACATACATTATGTAGTGCTGACCATAAGTGTAGGTATTGCCTATTACCATACAAAGTTATTGTCACCATACAATATTATTGCTATATTCCTTATGCTGTACTTTTCATCCTTGTGAATTATTTATTTTATACTTCTTAATTCCCTTATATTTGTACCTCTTAATCCCCTTCATCTATTTCATCCATTCCACCACCCCAATCCCTCTGGCAACTACCAGTTTGTTCTTTGTAATTAAGAGTTTGTTTCTGTTTTGTTTTATTTTTTAGATTCCACATGTAAGTGAAATTGTCTGATTTATTTCACTTAGCATAATGTTCTTTAGGTCCATCCATGTTGTTGCAAATGACAAGATTTCATTATTTTTTATGGCTGAGTAATATTCCATTGTATATGTCGCATCTTCTTTATTCATTCATCTGTTGATGGACACTCATCTGTTGATGCTTCTATATCTTGACTATTGTAAATGATGCTACGGCAAACATAGGGGTGCATATATCTTTCTGAATTACTGTTTTTGTTTTCTTTAGGTAAATACCCAGCCATGGAATTATTAGATTGTATGGTATTTTTCTTTCTAATTTTCTGAGGAACTTCCATACTGTTTTCCATAGTGGCTGCAACAATTTACATTTCCACCTACAGTGCCCAAGGGTTCCTTTTTTCTCTGCATTCTTGCCAACATCTGTTATTTCTTATCTTTTTGATATTAGTCATTCTGACTGGTGTGAAGTGATATCTCATTGTGGTTTTGATTTGCATTTCCCTGATGATTAGTGATGTTGAGCATCTTTTTATGTGTCTCTTGGCCATCTATATATGTCCTCTTTGGAAAATGTCTAGTCAGGTCATCTGCCCATGTTTTAAATTGGATTATTTGAGTTTTTTGGTGCCAAGTTGTGTAAGTTCTTTATATATTTTGGATATTAACCCCTTAACAGATATGTCATTTGCAGAAATCTTCTCCTATTCAGTAGGTTGCCTTTTCATTTTGTTGATGGTTTCCTTTGCTGCGCAAAGCTTTTTAGTTTGATGTAGTCCCAACAGTTTTATTTTTGTTTTTGTCTCCCTTGCCTAAAGAGACATATACAGACAAATACTGCTAAGACTGATCTCCAGGAAATTATTAGCTGTGTTTTCCTTTGGGAATTTTATGGTTTCAGCCTTCACATTTAGTTCTGTCATCAACTTTGGGTTTATTTTTGTGAAATGTATAAGAGAGTGGTCCAGTTTCATTCTTTTGCATGTAGCTTTCCAGTTTTCCCTACATCATTTATTGAAGAGACAGTCTTTTCTCCATTGTGTATTTTTGCCTCCATTGTGATAGATTAATTGACCATGTAAATGTGGGATTATTTCTGGGCTCTCTGTTTCACTGCACTGATGTGTCTATTGTTGTGCCAGTAACTGCTTTCAGTCCCATAACTTTGTAGTGTATTTTGAAATCTGGGATTGTGATATCTTCTGCTTTGTTCTTCTTTCTCAAGATTGCTTTGGCTATTTGGGGTCTTTTGTGGTTCCATACAAATTTGTGATTATTTGTTCTAGTTATGTAAAAAATACTATTGGAGTTTTGATAATGACTACATTGAATCTATAGATTGCCTTGGGTAGTATGGACATTTTAACAATATTAATCCTTACCATTCAGAACATGGTATATCATTCCATTTATTTTTGTTGTCTTTAATTTCTTTTATCAGTATCTTATAGTTTTCAGAATACAGGTTTTTCACCTCCTTGGTTAAATTTATTCCTAGGCATTTCATTCTTTTCAATGCAATTGTAAGTGAGATTGTTTTCTTAATTTCCCTTTCTGCTGTTTTGTTATTCTTTTATATTTTCTTGCATAGGCACGCAACAGATTTCTGTATATTGATTTTGTGCCATATTTACTGAATTTACTTATTAGTTTTAATAGTTTTTTGATGGAGTCATTAGGGTTTTCTATATATAGTATCATGTCATTTGCACATAGTGACAGTTTTACTTCTTCTTACCAATTTGGATGCCTTTTTTTTTTTCTCTTGTGTAATTGCTGTTGCTAAGACTTCTAGTACCTCGTTGAATAATAGTGGCAGTAATAGACATCTTTGTCTTGTTCCTGATCTTAGAGGGAAAACTTTTAGCTTTTCACCATGGAGTACCTGTGGATTTTTATAAGGCCTTTCTTATGTTGAGATATATTCTCTCTAAGCCCACTTTGTTGAGAGTTTTTATTATGAATAGATATTGAAGTTTGTCACATGCTTTTCTGTATCTATTGAGATAATTATACAATTTTTATCCTTTACTTTGTTAATATGGTGTATCACATTGATTGATTTATGGATAGTAAGCCATCCTTTCATCCCTGGAATAAATCCCGCCTTATTGTCACGAATGATCCTTGTAATGTATTGCTGAATTTGGTTTGCTAATATTTTGAACATATGCATCTATGTTCATCCAGGGAAATTGGGCTATGATTTTATTTTTTTATTTTTTTGTAGTCCCTTTGGTTTTGGTGTCAGGGTAAAGTGGGCCTCAAAGAATGAATTTGGAAGCATTCCTCTCTCTACAATTTTTTAGAATAGTTTGAGAAGAATGTGTATTAAGTCTTCTTCAGATGTTTGGTATAATTCACTTATGAAGCCATCTAGTCCTGGACTTTTGTTTGTTGGGAGTTTTTGATTACTGATTCAATTTCATTGCTAGGAATTAGTCTCTACTATATTTTCTATTCCTGTTACAGTTTTGGAAAACTGTATGTTTCTAGGAGTTTATCCGTTTCTTCTAAGTTGTTCATTTTGGCGGCATGTAACGTTTCATGGCAGTCTCTTCACTTTTTTCTGTTTCCGTGCTGTCAGCTGTAACTCCTCTTTCATTTCTGATTTTATTTGCATCCTCTCTCTTCTTTTTTCTTCTTCTTTTTTTTTTTTTTTAATGAGTCTGGATAAAGGTTTATCAATTTTGTTGATCTTTTCAGAGAACCAGCTCCTGATTTCATTGATCCATTCTATTGTGTTTTTAGTCTCTATTTCATTTATTTCCTCTCTGACCTGTATGACTCCTTTCCTTTTACTCACTTTGGGTTTTGTCTTTTTCTGGTTCCTTTAGGCGTGAGGTTAGATTGTTTGAGATTTTTCGTTTGTTTCTTGAGGTAGGCCTGTAACACTATAAACTTAACTCAGAACGGCTTTTGTTACATCCCAAAGATTTTGAACAGCTATGTTTCCATTTTCATTTGTCACCATGTATTTTTTTATGTCCTCTTTGATTTATTCATTGACCCCTGGTTGTTTAGTAGCATGTTGTTTAGCCTCCATATGTTTGCATTTTTCCAGGTTTTTTTTTTTTTTTTTCTTGTAATTCATTCTAATTTCATAACCTTGTTTGGAAAAGATGCTTGATGTGATTTTAGTCTTCTTAAATTTATTGAGACTTGCTTTATGGCATAACTTGTGATCTCAAAGAAAATTCCATGTGTACTTGAAAAGAATCTGCATTCTGTTTTTGGATGGAATGCTCTATATATGTCTGTTAAATTCATCCGGTCTGATGTGTTCAAAGCCAGTTTCCTATTGATTTTCTGTCTGGATGATCTATCCGTTGATATAGTAGAGTGCTGAAGTCCCCTACTGGTATTATATTACTGTCAGTTTCTCCCTTTATGTCTGTTAATATTGCTTCATATATTTAGGTAGTCCCATTTGGGTGCATAGATACATAAAATTGTTATATCTTCTTGTTGGATTGATCTTTTTGTTACATAAAGCTGTTCTTTTTCTCTTGCTACAGTCTTTGTTTTAAAGTCTATTTTGTCTGATAAACAAGTATTGCTACCTTAGCTTTTTTTTAATTTAGCTTCCATTTGTGTGTAAAATCTTTTTACATCCCTTCATTTTCAATGTCTATGTGTCTTTAGGTCTGAATTGAATCTCTTGTAGGCAGTATATAGATGAGTCTTGTTTTTTTATCCATTCAGTCACTCTGTGTCTTTTGATTGGGTCAGTTAGTTCATTTACATTTAAATTATTGACTGCCATTCGTTAATTATTTTCTGGGGTTTTCTGTAGTTGTTCTCTGTTCCTTTCTTCATCTCCTCCCCTGTGCTTTGATGACTTTTAGTGTTATGTTTGAATTCCTTTCTCTTTACATTTTGTGTATCCTATTACAGGTTTTTGGTTTGTAGTTACCATGGAGTTCATATATAGCATCCTGTGTATATGGCATCCTGTGTATATAGCAGTCTATATTAAGCTTATGGTCACTTAAATTCAAACATTCTAAAAGCACCACATTTTTACTTCCACCTCAATGTTTTATGTGTATGACATAATATTTTATATTTTTAAATTTTGTGTATCTTTTTTTTTTTTTTTTTTTTTTTAAAGATTTTATTTATTCATTTGACAGAGAGAGAGATAGCAAGAGCAGGAACACAGGCGGGGGAGCGGGAGAGAGAGAGAAGCAGGCTTCCCGCGGAGCAGGGAACCCGATGCGGGGCTCGATCCCAGGACCCTGGGATCATGACCTGAGCCGAAGGCAGATGCTTAACGACTGAGCCACCCAGGCGCCCCAATTTTGTGTATCTCTTAACTAATTTTTGTAGATATAGTTGATGTTACTACTTCTGTTTCTAACCTTCCGACTAGCTTTATAAATGATTGATCTACTACCTTTACTATATATGTGTGCTTTTACCAGTGAAATTTTTTTCTTTCATAATTTTCATAAATTCATAATTTTCTTACTTCTAGCTATAGCATTTTCTTTTTTGCTTAAAGAAGCTCTTTTAACATTTTTTGTAAGGCTGGTTTACTGGTAATAAACTTCTTTAACTTTTTTTTCTTGTCCTGGAAACTCTATTTCTCCTTCAATTCTTTTTTTTTTTTTTTTTTAAGTAGGCACCCAGTGTGGAGTGCAATGCAGGGCTTGAACTCACAACGCTGAGATCAAGAGCTGAGCTGAGATCAAGAGTCAGACACTTAACTGACAGCCCCTCAGGCACCCCCTCCTTCAATTCTTATTGAAACCTTGCAGAGTAGAGTATTTTTGGTGTAGGTTTTTTTTTTCCTTTCAGCATTTTGACTGTATTGTGCCACTCCTTTCTAGCCTGGAAAGTTTCTTCTGAAAAAAATCAGCGGTAGCATTATGGGGTTTCTTTCCTATGTACCTACTTGCTTCTCTCTTGCTGCTTTTAAGATTCTTTCTTCATCTTTAATTTTTGACATTTTAATTATTATGTGTCTTGGTGTGGACCTCCTTGGGTTCATCTTGTTTGGTGCTTTCTGGGCTTGGACTGAGATGTATGTTTCCTTCCCCAGGTTAGGGAATTTTTCAGCTATTATTTCTTCAAGCAACTTTTCTGCCTCTCTTTCTCTCTATTCTCCTCCTGGGACCCCAATAATGTGAATGTTCATACATTTGATATTGTCCCAGAGATTTATTAACCTATCCTCATTAAATTTTATTTTTCCTTTTTGCTGTTCAGAGCTTGGGTACTTTCCACTACACTGTCTTCTAGCTTGCTAATTCTTTCTTCTGCATCTTCTGATCTGCTATTGATTTACTCTAGTGTAGTTTTCATTTCAACCATTGTATTGTTGAGTTCTGATTAGTTCTTTTTTTTAAGTTTTTATTTAAGTAATCTCTACACCCAATATGGGGCTCAAACTCATGACCCAGGATTAAGGGTCACATACTCTTCTGACTGAGCCAGCTAGTGCCCCTGACTAGTTCTTTTTAATGTTTTCTATCTCTTTGTTCAAGTTCTCACTGAGTTCATCCACTCCTCTCTCAAGTCTGGTGAGCATGTTTATGACCATTGAACTCTTTATCAGATAGATCGCTTATCTCTGTTTTGTTTAGTTTTTTTTCCCCTGAAATTTGTCTTGTTCTTTCATTGGAACATACTCCTCTGTCTCTTCATTTTTAAAAAAATTTTTAATTAATTTTATTTTATTATGTTGGTCACCATACATTGTCTCTTCATTTTTTACTTTCTGTTTTTGTTCCTATGAATTCGGTGAAACAGCTACCACTCCCAGTCTCAAATGAGTGGCCTTGTGTAGGAAAGTGTTCTGTGTAGATTGCATGTGCCTGGCAACTTTGGTTGGATGGCTAGAGCTGGAGTAGGCAGGGCTGAGAGATCTTGGTGTACCCCATATCTGGGCCACCCTAATAAGACAGCTGGAGCTGGAGTCAGTGTGAGCTGAGGCAGTCTGTGCAGGGAGGGACAGTTAGGGTGGGTGTCCCCCGGAGGACAGCTAGGATGGGTGCAGGCAGGGGGCTGCATTGTGCGGACAGCTGGAACTGGTGTGGGCTTAAGGGCCCAAGGCTCACTGTGGTAGCCCTGTCAGGCTGACTAGAGTGCCTAATTCTGCTCCCCTCTGTGTTTTAAGGGAGGAGAGGGTACGTCAGCAGTGGTGCTCACTAGTTCCTTTGATCCTGGAAAAAGTGAGAGTTCCAGCAGTTTTCCCACTGTTTGGTAGATGCTCTAGGGTTTGTACCTGGATTTTCCTTTACTTATAGTTTCCCTTTAAACCACTGTTGGTTTCTTGGGGTTGTTTTGTTTTGTTTGGTTTTTTGTGTCCCACGTCAGGTGAATCTGTGCTTGGCTCCTCAGTGATATCCTTCCCTATTGTGGGTTGTAGCGTGGGGGGTGGTGTTCCTGCCATTACCATGTCTCCATCTCTCCTGCCCTTTTCTTTGTGGTCCCTCTATGTTGTGCAGAAACTGTTTAATCAGCCCTCAGTTCTTCAGGAGGCATTGCTGTATATGTAGGTAGAGATTCAGTGTGTCCATCGGAAGAGATGAGTTCAGGATGTTCCTATACTGCCATCTTGGGCCCAATTTCTGGAACACTGTCTTTCTTCTATCCTTAGCACCTAGTGGGTACTCAAGTATTTGTTGAATGCATACAATGAATAGTCCTTATGGGAAGATCTGTGAATAGGGGCATTGTCCTGGGCTCCTGGTAGACATTCTGTTGTTTTATTTATGTTTTTCCAAGTTGATACCCTCCTTCTGAGTTTGTACACATTTTATGCAGGGGATAACTACAGCTAAAGAAATATCCTCTAAACCACATTAAAAATAATGGTGTAGGAACTACAGTCGGAATCCTGTCAGAGAAGCACTCTACCTTACCCTTTGATAATCTTTTATTTCTTGAATCAGATCATCCACTAATTATATATAACTGGATTATATCATCTGCCTTTACATTGGTAATGTATAATCAGTATGCTCCCTATATCAATTAACTTAAATTCAACTTAAAAATATGTAGGAAAATAAGGGAGAAAAAGGAAAAAAGAAAAATATCTTTCAAATATACCTGGGAAAAAAGCATTAGTAAATAATAGTATGCAGGGATTATAAAACCAACAGTGGGATCTTATCGGAGGCCTAGCCAAGTCTCCACATAAGCTACACAAATGACAACAGCAATGTACATAACCACATCATACATTAAGATGATAAGGTGTCAAATTGTTCAGTACAAATAAAAATTTATCATGGATTACTAATTGTGTGCTATACAAATTTGGTACAAAAAGAGCTAGAAGAAGCAATGAAAATGGCTAATAAATAAACAAAAATCAAACTTATTTTTTTCAAGCTCATATATATATAGATAAATATTAACAAATTGAAACAGGGGTGAACATTTTCATCTACAAATCAGCAGCTGGTTTGTATGCATAAATAATGATATGGTATAGATAAATACAATCTCCCTTAACAGTTGGCATCTTTCTGGAGTAAAACTTGCCAGTATATAAAAAAGTATGAAAGTCTGGCTGTTCTTTGACCCAGAAATTTAGTTTTTCATACTTTATATTCAAGCAGCTATAAAATTGATGTTTCAGTGATTAAGTCGTTAAAGAACATTTATTGAATAAACACCATATCTCATAGAGAAATACTTAAGGATATGCAAAAAAATTAGTAAGTAATGATATTTATTATACCCAGAGTAGTCAGATTCATAGAAAGTAGACTGGTGATGCCAGGGCTTGCAGGGGAGGTGGGAATGGGAAATTACTGTTTAATGGGTGCAGAATTTCAGTTTGAGATGATGAAAAGGTTCTGGAGATGGATGGCGGTAATGGTCATACAACAGTGTGCATGTGCTTAATGCCACTGACCTGCACATTTAGGTATGGTTAAAATGGTAAATTTTTATGTTACATGTATTTTACCATAATGAAAAATATGTAGTAGATCTGCAATAAATGTTTTCTGAATGAATAAATGGCTTAAAAATCAAGGGATTTGCTAGGGTGAAGACATGGTGGGGACAAAGGTGACTATCAGATTTAAAGTCCTAATGGTGCCATTGACAGAAATTGGGAAATGGTAGGGATGTTGATTGATTTGCTTTCATGGCATAATTGTATATGACATATATAATGTGACTGAGACATATATATATGAATCATAAACATATACGACTAAAGTAGAAAAGTTTTGGTGGACAATTAGAACTTAGGTGGAAGATAAAGGCTGAAAATATAGACGTAGAAATTATCATTGAAGTAGTATTAAAGTGAAGGGAGCCCTCTGATTTCCTCCCAAGCACTACATAGGGAATTAAGCACGTAATGCCCTTTGCTCTGCCCTCTGATCTTACTCACAGGGTAGAGTCCTATTCTGTTTAAGGGCTTGTTCTCAACAATTCATTGACATTTGTATACTTATGATAAAATTGACTTTTTAAGGTGTCTGCAAACTGTAGATTTTAAAATAATTAAAATACCTCACCCTACTTTCACTTGATAGAGAAAAATGCAAGATTATGTGCTTGAAAAATACAGTGGGAATAGATGAAGAAAATGTAAAAGCCCTTATTAATTCATAGCTGACCAGATGCCATAAAGCAATAAATCTTGGGGTATTTGTCAAGTCAAGGCTTTCATCAAAGACAGATGAGATATCTATCTAACGCTGGAGCCGCCCGGATTTGCATAAACCAAGTTTCTGTTTAGTAACAATGAAATAGTATAGAACTTAGAAACTTGCATTTTGTGAGATGGCTATAGAAAGACAATTTTGAAGGTTACTTTTATTTCCTTGAAGGAACAAGAAATGGATTAGCCTGTTTTATAGGGCTACAGACTCATTATATGCCAGCTCACATCTCCATCAGTAAAGCTGAGTTTGAGGAATGGAATTGCTTGTTTTGAACAAAGGTGTCAGACAAACCACTTGTTTAGAGCTCACAGTCGCCCAGATATACTCTCTGGACAGGGGCAGCAAAGTAGTAATTTATGTTTGTACTTCAAGTGCTCAGTGTAGAAAGGATAGTCCTGTCCAGGTGAGTCTCTTCAACCACGCCCATACCCACAAATGCTAATCATTGACAGTGTACTGAGCTTTTAAGACAAAGGTCTCAGCAGCCATAAAGGAAAAGATTGATAGATTTGACATAAAAAATTTAAGACTTTTGCGCTGTAAAATATGCCACGAGAAAAGTCTAATGGCAAATGGAAAAAATACTTGCAGCATGTGACAAGTGGTTTATATCCTAAATATATGAAAAGTATATAACATGGAGACAGTTTTCCACCCATGAGAGAGAGGAAGGGAGAAAGAGAGAATGTGTGGCTGGTAAGGGTGCAGGGAAGTTGCTGGTGGGAATATGAATTGCTGTATCCCTTTTGGGAAGTAATCTAACAATGTATATTAAAATTTACTGACCCAGCAAACCCACTCTTTAGAATTTATGTTATAGAAATAGGAGCATCAGTGCCTAAAGATACATGAACCAAAACATTTATTTGAGCATTGCTTGTAGTGATTAATAAGAAAAATCTAGAACAACCTGAATATCCATCAATAGGAGAAAAGTTTGAATAAATTATGGTAAGCTATTAGAAAGAATGAGTTAAATCCAGATCTTTAACCTGGAGAGATATAATATGATATACATAATAAATCTATGATAATTATGAGATGAAAAAAGCAAATTGCAGAGTAATTTGTAGAATATAATTTTTGTTTAAAACAACCAATATGCTTTAATATCTTTGTATAAATAAATGAATAATTTAAGGAGAGCTGAGCATGAACCAATGATGAATATTCATGAACCAGTGAATATGAATACTAATCTAGTTTTTACACCTAAGGTCCATTTATTTGCACATAAGGTCCTATAAAAGATTATAAGAAAAATGGACCTTAAGTGCAAAGAATTGGATTAATTATAATTTTTGATTCATGACTTATGTTTCATTTACTTGTCAGTAAATGCATCACTTTTTTGTATTGCTGCCTAGCGATTGATTGTATGAATATAAAATATTTAATAAGTTGCCAGTTGCTGAACATTTTAGATGGTTTCAAAATATTTGGTTTTATTAATAATGTTCTGTAGCTATTTTTGTATATTTTCTAAATATTTTTTTAGCACAGATTTCTAGAACTGAAACAGCTAGGTTAAAAGATATCTATATCTGTACCTGTATCTATCACTATCTGTACGTATTTATACATCTCTATCATATACGTGTACATATATGTATAGATATAGATATCTTTTAACCCAACAGTATATATAATGTTCTAGTTATCTATTGCTACATAACCAACTACCCCAAAACTTAGTACTTTTTTTTTTTTTAAGATTTTATTTATTTATTTGAGAGAGAGCGAGAGAGAGCTTAAGCAAGAGAGAACAGGAGTGGGGGTAGGAGCGGGAGTGGCAGAGGAAGAGGGAGAAGCAGGCTCTCTGCTGAACAGGGAGCCTGATGTGGGGCTCGATCCCAGGACCCCGGATCACAACCTGAGCCAAAGGCAGCTGCTTAATCGCCTGAGCCATCCAGGTGCCCCACCAAAACTTAGTACTTCTTCTTTTTTTTTTTTTCAGTAACAATTCAGAATTCATCCTTATGTCCTACCTGCCCCATCAGTGGAAGTTTAACATCATGATTAAAACTTAGTACTTCTAACAACATTTATTTTACTCATGAATCTACAGATAATCATGTCTCACTTAGGATAACTTACTTCTGTTCCACTTGACATGGGCTGCGTTGGCTTGAGGATGGGAGGCTGGAATCTTCAAAGGCTCTTTTACTCGTGTATGTGATGCTAGGGCTGGGAAGAGTCAGCTAGCTGGGAGCTGGCACAGCTTGGACTCCTTAGACGCCATTCTCCATTTGTATGTGGTCTCTCTAGCATGTTGATTTTGGGGTAGCTAGACTTCTTCCATGTAGCTTGGGGCGTCCCAGTAGAGCGCCCAGTGGAAGCAATGTCACCGTTTCTAACTTAGTCTTGGAAGGCATGCACCATCACTTCTACTGTACAGGCCTGCCCAGGGCACATAGACTCCCACCTCTCAATGGAGGAGCATCAACATCACATTGTAGGAAAAGCAGATGAGATTATGGATTACATTGGTATGGCTGTCTTTGAAAAATATAATCTGCGTCACACTTTTTAAGACTTTTGATACATATTGCTAAATAGCCACTCCAAATAATGTACAGTGAAAAAATAATTTTTCTTGAAACTGCTAAACAAGGATATATTTTTTCCATCTTTGCCAATCTGATCTGCAAAGATAGTGTCTCATTTTTTTAATTTACTTTTTTGGTTACTACTGAAGTTTGTTGGCCATTTGTATATATGTGTGTGAGAGCTGCTTGTTCACATCTTTTGTAGAAATAATAATATAGTCTAGTATCTGAAATTTTGAATTAGAGTCTTCAAGAGCAATTAGTTCATACCCCTCCTTTTCCTGATAGGGAAACTGAGTCACAAAGAACCCCAAGTTCAAAGTTCTGTAAACTCAAGCAAAGCCTATGTAGATAATTCAGCACTTTGAATAGATACTAAACATTTTGGATAGATGTGGCAGTGATTAAAAATAATTTGTCATTGGGAACTGTAGTGAATTGAAAGTAACATTCTGATAGAAGTCTTATAATAGGGAAGCCTGTCTCTATAAAGAGGATCCTAACCATATAATATCTCTTCGAGAAGTTTTTAGTAATACTCCAGAGTATATCCCCAACAAAATTGTATATGATTAACAAATACTTTTTGCTTCCACTTACTCAGCAATGAATCAAGCACTGCATTGGGTCCTGTATATACAGTGGTGCACAAAACAGACTCTCTGGCTTCGTGGAGCCTTTTCTCTCCTGCTAGTGATGCACATTAAACAGTCAAATAAATATAAAACTGCAAGTTGCAATGAGTGTTGTGAAGAAGAAATGTAGGGTGCATGAGAGCACAAAGTAGGGGATCTGTTGAAGTACCCTTCAGGAAGTAACATTTCAGCTTATACCTGAAAGGTGAGTAGGAGATATCTAGGTGAAAATTAGGGGTAGGATTTTCATTGAGGAAGCAAAGACCTAAAGAAAGAAGGAAATGTGTGAGGAACCAAAAGAAACCAGTGTGACCCCAGTGGAGTGAGCAAAGGTGAGCTTAAAGAGGCAGGCCAGGCCAGAGCAGGTGAGCCAATAATAAGGATTCTGGACCTTCTCTGACTTATCTTGTTAAAAGATCCCTTAGCTACTCTGCAGAGAAAGGACTGGAGGTAGGTAAATGTATAAATGGATTCCAGTCATCCAGCCAAACATGAGTGTCTTGATCAGGTGTGCTGATGTGGATAGGCAAAAATTTGACATGTGTTTTAAGGTAGAAGTTATTGGACTTCCATTTCACATTTCAGGACTCTCCTTGATTATGTTTCACAGGATGGTGGCGTGTTCGGCCTTCTTCTTAGTGTCCTCTTCTCATTTCATCCCTAACATGTCAAAGTGACTTCAGTATGGTCACACAGCTATCCAGAGTGGAATGTGGTTTTCTGGTCTGATGCTCCAGTAGGCAAGGAAGGAAAAGACACCTTCTAACGTGTTTTCTGACTCCTCTTTTGCTTCTCATCACTTCCTGAAGCAGGGGAGAAACAGCATGATGAAGACCTAGGGTTTCTCAATGGAATAGAATTGAGTGGGGTTGGAGCAGTTCAGAGGGAAATGGGAATGATATCTAAGTGCTCTGTTTTTCAGACTTACATTCCCCATGTTGTATCAAAACTTCCTATTTTATCTGCTGTAGTCCCCTGAGAATGAAATTCTTTGTCAGAAAAGTTGCTTTCCACACATCTTTGGACTAGCACCCTTATTTAATTAAATTGATTCAGATCCCCAAACACCTATGGAGAACCTACTGTGTATCAGGCACTGTGGTGAACTGACATTATCCCATTTATTCCTCACCACGGCCTTGTGAGATAGGTATCATCATGCTCAATTTACAGATGTGGAAATTGACCTTTACTGTAAAAAGTCAATATCTGCTCTCTGTTTTCATCAAAGAATGATAGAGAGAGCCATCAACACATCCCTTTCCACCAAGTTTATCCAGAATGAGCAATGGCCCAAATGCCATCTAAATGCATTTAAGCAGAACTGAACCTGGAGCAAATTCAGGTCATCTTAACAGCTGAAAAAATAAAGAAATTTAGCAATAGGATGGATGCTGTCAGGTTAAATGGACCATTGTGGAAAAACAAAGTCAGCCACCATCAGAGTCAGTTAGCATTCAGCTTCAGGATATCTTGGACCTCACCCCACTCCCTGCCCCACTCTCCTAATGTGTTAACACCAGACCCAAATAAAAGGCTTTACGTTATAATTACCTCAAAACTTATAGACTTATAGAATACAAACACTTTTAAAGGGCAAATGGACATCAGCTGTGCTGATATTTATGTGTGAAATAAATCAGATGAAAGTCATGAGAAATTTTTAAACCTACGACTCTGTAGGGGAGGAAAACTTTTTCTGTCTTCCTTTCTACATTCTTTGGCTGGTCTTATAATTAAATTACAATTAAGCAAATTAACAAGAGAAAAATTTAATTTTGTACATATGGGAGCCTATACAAATATGAGATTCAAAGAAGTGACCAAAGCATGCAGCTTTTATATCTTTTAGATAAGGAAACAATATATTTTTGAAGAAATAAAAAGAAAAGAAGTTTGGGCTTGGGATAATAAATTAGTGAGGAAGTAACAAGGTTTGTTTATATAGTCTTCTTGGTCTTAAATTCCCTATCTCTGGTGATAAGGATGCCTTCTGCCCACCTGTTACAGGGAGGGTACGTTTCACATGGAGATTTATTTCCTGCCTTCAGGAAGACAAAGGATGGTTGGCATGTCATTCTTGCACTGGCTGTTTCTTAAGTAACGGTAACTCAAAAAAATATGCCAAAGTGGCATATTTTTCTCCCCTTCAACTCTTGCTATAGAACTTTTTTAAAGCAATTAAATTCTAGATATTTTAATTTAATTCATCCATTTAACATGACCCAGGCACATACTAGGTTCTAAGAATACAGAGCTATACAGCATTATATTCATTTGTTAAATATGTTTACCCTTCTTCATACCAAAAGGTATGTGAATGACATCATTCCCAACCTTAAGAAGTGGGGAAGATTGACAAGGCTTGGAAGTAAATACCCTGATAGAGATATGCCAAAGATCTACCATAGCATGTGATGACTGGGGAGGGAATAACACAGACTGGGTTGGGGAAGTAGGGCACCCCCAAAAGAGATTCCCTGGAGGAATAAATCAACTACACAAAAACCATCACTACAGTTTTGCTCAGTATGTGTGTCTTACGTTTTGCTCTGTTTGCCTCTCCTTTGCTAGCTTGGTCTCATAATTAAATTGACATATGGTTGGAGACCAACCATGATTTTAAGCAGGGTGTAGGTGGCTGGGCTCAGTCACAGAGTTGCTCTTCCTTTTAGCCAGCTGCATGCCTGACCTTCAAAAAGAAGATTCTTATGCTGTGTCTTCTGCTCCATCAGCCCATTCCTCTACTTCCATCTCGGAAACTTATTCATATGTTGCCCCCCAAGAGTTCCATTAGTGCAGCTGTGATGAAGTCCATCTGCACATCCAGCCTGGCTTGGGAGACATCCTGCCGCACTGTCAGCATGATGGATGGGCCTGCATCATGGCATCTGTGGTGGATGAAAGCAGTGAAGGAGCTCAAATCTTCCAGTCAGCTGTTCAGCCTACAAGTCAAAGTCCATGTTGGAGTAGTTGCTGTTTTCTTCCATGGATCTGGTTGACATATGGAAAAGGGCAGATTGTAACCTAAAGTGCTCACAGAGTTTTCCCACCCTCTGTGGCTCTTCTCTCCAATGTGACTGCTCATTATAGGGCTTTTGTGTTTTCTTGGTCCACTAACCCCCATTTTTAAGAGGGTGGATTTCTGTCCATTAGCACCAATTACTCAAAGCACAAATTTATGCATCTTTTTGTCCAACCAGCAATCCAATGGCTTAATTCTCCAAGGTAAATTTTTATCTCTGAAGTTTCATTTAATTGAGGCTTATAGAAAACATTTTCTGTGCTTGGCTTGGTTAATATTGAGTCACTAAGGGAAAGAGTGAATAAAAGTAACCAAGGTAAATGATCTCACTGGATTCCTCTGCTCTTGATTTCACTGAGGAACTTTTATTTCAAATTGGAAATCAGCATTTCTCTCATTCATTCAATAAGTGAATATATAACTAGCAACTGCTATGTTTCAGGCATGATTTATAGATGCTAGGAATGGGAAGATAAATAAGATGAACTTTGTCCTCCAGGAGCTCACAGTTTAGTGGGAGAGACTGACAACCAGTGATTATAATATAATAAATGCTATTTAGGGGGAACACTGGATGCTGTGGAAACACACAGGTACAGCACCTGATCAGCCTCTGGGAGAGCCTGGGAGCCAGCCAAGGAAGGCTTCTTGTAGGAGCTGACAACTGAAATGAGTCTTGAAGGATCAGTGTGAGTTAGCCAGAGAAAGAGGCTGAAGAGGGCATATTGTGTACATGGCATAACATGAGCACAACTGGGAAAAGAAAAGACAGTCTCGGGGTGCCTGGGTGGCTCAGTTGGTTAAGCATCTGCCTTTGGCTCAGGTCATGATCTCGGGGTCCTAAGATTGACCCCCATGTGGGGACTCCCTGCTCCCTTTCCCTTTGTACCGTCTGTCTCTCTCTTGCTCTCTCTCAAGTAAATAAATAAAAATTCTTAAAAAAAAAAAAAAAAGACAAGACAGTCTAATTCTTCCATGCCAGATTACAAAGTTTTTTATGTAAAGTTTTGTTCCCCGAAGTTATCTTTCCAAATAAACAGAGTTGCCTTATATTCGGGTCTTTAAAACCCTTTTATAGGGGCGCCTGGGTGGCTCAGTCGTTAGGCGTCTGCCTTCGGCTCAGGTCATGGTCCCAGGGTCCTGGGATCGAGCCCCACATCGGGCTCCCCGCTCAGCGGGAAGCCTGCTTCTCTCTCTCCCACTCCCCCTGATTGTGTTCCCTCTCTCGCTGTGTCTCTATCAAATAAATAAATAAAATCTTTAAAAAAATAAAAATAAAAAAAATAAAACCCTTTTATATTATAGAGCACCTTTCTTAACATTATTTTGAACCACAAATAGTTGTTTAAGAAAGACACAGTGGGGCGCCTGGGTGGCTTAGACTGTTAAGGGTCTGCCTTCGGCTCAGGTAATGATCCCAGGGTCCTGGGATCGAGCCCCACATCGGGCTCCCTGGTGAGCAGGGAGTCTGCTTCTCCCTCTTCCTCTGCCTGCTGCTCCCCCTGCTTGTACTGTCTCTCTCTCTCTGTCAAATAAATAATAAAAAATCTTTAAAAAAAAAAAAAGACACAATAGCCTGGAATTACCTCTGTCACTGCTGGCTTGTATACTTATAGAAGTCATTTGACAAAAGAAGCAAAGAAATTCAATATAGATTTAGTGTAAATATGGGAGGGCAGTGGGAAATGACTTCACAATTGCAAGTCTTAGATATCATTGCAAATAAGCCTTTTAAAGATCAGTTTAAAATGAAATGCAATTAGTGGTTACTTTGTGGAGATCATGAATATACTCCCACAGGATGAATGGAAAAATAAAGCTGTTCTTATTTTAAGCAAATGGACATTTGTGGCTTGAGATAAAATTTCCAGTGATAACATCACGTACAGACGAAAAAAATATTTCCATTTTCAAGATAGGAAAGCCATTTTCACTTTGTTCTCCTTTTTCAAATCCCCTAAATAATAAAGAGAACAAGAAACAGAAATTCAGACTTCATCTTTGATGAGGGAGATATGTTTAACCCTGAACTAGAATTTATGAAGACCAAAAAGTGGCAGAAGAATGGTAAGAGAACAGCAAGTTCAAATCTAAGTTCTTGCCATGCAGGCATTCGAAGGACCCCTGAACAGCTCAGAAATAAAGGCATCAGGGCCCACAGGAGACAAGGGCTGGGCAGGAGACCAAGAGGAGGGCTTTTAGGAGAAAGTCTGTCCAAGGAGCAGCTGTTCCCCACTCCCGTTCCACACAGACAGGTACCCAGGCCTCCTCTCCCCCCAGGAAGTCAACCAGAGCACCAGCAGACTCTGAGGTAGCAGGCACGGAGGTGGTAGGAGTGAGAAGCCCTAAGGTGTGCACTAGACAGTGATTACCAGTAGCCTGCATGTGCCAGGTAAGGGGTTGGTGGATTCACTCCTGGAGAAAATGAACTACCCTGGAGAAAAACCTGGAGCTACTGACATTTGAGAGTCCCCTTTTACCAACAGACTCCTCCCAAGTTTTGGCAAGGAACATGGCTGCTGAGAGAGGGAGGCCTTGCAGGGAGGTATGACCACTAACTAAATTCTTTTCTCGTGTTTAATTTTTTTTTCTTTTTAAGATTTTATTTATTTATTTGTCAGAGAGAGAGAGCTTGCGCACAAGCAGGGGGAGCTGGAGGCAGAGGGAGAAACAGGCTCCCCGCTGAGCAGGGAGCCCCATGCGGGACTCGATCCCAGCACCCTGGGATCATGACCCGAGCCGAAGGCAGATGCTTCACCAACTGAGCCACCCAGGCGTCCCAACCACTAACTAAATTCTTATCAGCAGTGTGAGCAGCTTCTTTAACTCTCTTCAAAGAAAGTCGCTTTTCCTCCCCTTTCCCTCACTCCTTCTGATGGTAGGATGCGAATGTGCTGGTGCGGCAGCCCCAGCCGTGTGCACAAGGGAAAGACTCTGGGGGATGGTGGCGCAGCAAGGTAGGAAGAATAGGAAGAGCAGCAGCCTGTCCAGCACTAACCATCAACTGTGGAGTGTTAAAAGAGAAAGAAATGAACTCCTGACTTGTTTGAGCCACTGTATTTGGGGACCTCTTTGTTGTAGCAACTTAGCCTGTAAGCTAACTAATACATTATGTATGTTAAAAACAACAAAAAAGACCAATTTGTCTCTTTGCCCAAATACTCTGTAGTGAAGCCTACCAGTTCATATCATGGGCCAGCTTCAAAACGGCTTTTTAGTGCTTCATTATTAAATATGAATGGACAGCTAAGAATCAGTAGACATTTGATTAAAGCAACCAGCATGAAAGGCAGAACCCAGAGTGAAGAAACAGGAAAAGGGAACTCAAAGGAATCAGAAGCAATGCAAGGAGCCAAAGAAAACTTCAAAGAAAACATAGTTAAATCCTCGGGGAGATAAGAGAAAGAAACTGCCTCCATGAAAAAAGAGTAGGATGCTATTCATTCAGAGAATAAGAACAAACTCTTGGAAATTAATCATTTAAGAAGCAGATAGTTTCAATAAAAGTGTTGGAAGATGAAATTACAGAGGTTTCCTGGAAAGTAAAATTTTAAAAAAGAGCAAGATGGGCAATGGTGAGAAAAAAATAAGAAAAATGAAGATCATTAAGTCCAACATATTACTAATATGTTTCAGAAAGCCTGAGAGGAGAAAATAGTGAAGGGGACTATCAAAGAAATTATCAAAAACAATTTGAATATCACCGATATATAAAATGTCTGAGTTGAATAATACAGTATTTTCAGATTAACATATTAAATTAAATAAATGCATAATTCAATTAATACAATATTTTAAGAACACACTTGACTATATTTCAACTATATCCCTAAAATATTATACATGTAAATTGGCCAGGAAGCCTTATAAGGATTTTTGGCTGGGGACAAGAAGGCAGTCTTACTGGGAAAATGGGAGAGTGCCTGAGATTGAGGATCACCTTATATTTGATATGTTCTGGAAACTACAAGGTTCTGAGGGCAAAAACATAGAGTGTGAAGGGGAGAGATTGCCCTGGCTCCTATCAGAATTCACCCAGTGATGGTTTCCCAAAACTAGGAGGGGGCTTCATATGCTGGCCATGATGTTATAGGCCTAATAATGATTGCCAGGTTTCTGACATGAGTACCTGAGTAGCATCAGCTTATGGTGACATTTCCTGAAGTAATCATAAGATGTTACATGTTTGGGAAAGAATATGATGGTTTTTGTTATAGACATACTGAGTTTGAGGTATCTTTGGGGCATCCAAGTAGAGGTCCACTCTACAGATCTGAAAAACAAAAGCTTTTAATTAACTTTTTACTTTTTTTTTTATTATTACCTTAGACAGAACTGAAATTCAGCTAGTATACGTTGGTGTGGCTGTATTGGTTGCTAAAATTTTGAAATACTTTATACTCATTGGTGAATGGTCACTTCTCCTAAAACCCCAAATGCCACCCTTGCCCACACCCTGGCTGTTCTGTCCCATTCAATCCTGTTTACATGTTACTACCCCACAGTCCAGCAGCTAAAGGATTAACACCTGGCCCAGAAGTGGGCCTCCAAGACCCTGTTCCAGCCCTGCAGCTGTCCTGTCTGCTCTAATTGTGAAAGTTTTTAATTTCACTCCTCCTCACAGCTCATGGAGGCTGAACGCATTTCTCACATATCAACATGCTTAGTGTGTGTCGTGACCTTCCACAAATCTGATCCCCACATCTGGGAGCACTTCTCTCAAGTCTCCTCACTCCTGGCGGTCTGAACTGCTCATTGCTTCCTGACTCCCTGCATTTTCTCACCTTCGTTTCTTTGTGCTCATGGCTCAGAAAACACTTTTCTCTGATTTCTGAACATTCTATGTTGTAGTCATCCTTCAAGGCCAGGCTGTCTTTGCCTTCTACCAGCAAGACTTCCGCATTAGAAATGAGAATTCTCTCCTCAAGATAACCATCCCGTTCCCGTGGGACATATCACTTCCTCTCTTATATTAGGGCTCTCTTAGTCCTTTCTGTGAAGTCTTTTTCTTTTCTTTCTTTTTTTTTTTTAAAGATTTTGTTTATTTATTTGACAGAGACAGAGATAGCGAGAGCAGGAACACAAGCAGGGAGAGTGGGAGAGGGAGAAGCAGGCTTCCCGCCGAGCAGGGAGCCCAATGTGGGACTCGATCCCAGGACTCTGGGATCATGACCTGAGCCGAAGGCAGACGTTTAACGACTGAGCCACCCAGGTGCCCTGTGAAGTCTTTTTCTATCATGGCAGGGCAACAATAACTGTTGAGTAAAGGAGAGTGTAAGTTTGCATTAAAGAACTCTCTGCCAGTGGTCACTGGTGTGTAGTCGCTGGCAGTTTCACCATTTCTTTAGAACGTCTGTGTAGAATAATCTCAGACTCCCCCCCAAGTCTCCCTGAGTCCGTTTGCTATAATACAATATTTGGTTACACGTCAAAAAACAAAATTAAATCAGCAACAACCAAAAACAAACAAATGCAGAAATGTTTGCCGGTTTTCTGAACTGAAGTTTTTTTAGTCCATTCACATTGTGTTTCGGTCATCTCTCTTTAATGTAAAATGGTGACAGTAATTTTCCATTTTCCGCACTTAATATAATTAATCTTTGAGAAATGCTGGAGCAGAGCTTTTTCTAAGGAGTGTTGCACTGTTTGCTGCAGCAAATGAAGTTCCCATTGTGACGCCGGCGGCGGCGGATGCGTCATTGCTTTGGCGGGGACGACGCGTTTCCTGAGGTCAGACACAGAGCAGCATACCTGATGGTGCCTTGCTACCTGTGACCTCTCTCCAGCCCTCACTCGCCTGTGCCCTTCACAGAGGTCAAGGAAAAATCACACTTCCCACGTTTGGTTGAGCTAGCAAATAATTTGTGCTTCTGGTCATTGGCATACAGACAAATATATTTTCCTGGCATACATCTACTTCATTTTTTTCTTTCTTCTTTTAAATAAGATTGAGGCAAAATACAGGCCATGCTGTGTTTCTCATGTGGTGCCTCGCTCTGTGGGACCCAGGACTGGTGTCTCTGCATGTGCCCTGGGTAGACAGTGATGGAGAGGAGGATGGGCAGGGGCACTGGCCAGGACCCGCGCCTGCCCGTCCCAGCCTGCTGGCCCGCCACGCAGCCAGGGCTCGCAGCTGCAGTGCGGTCCTCAGCGAATCTGCTTTTTCAGATGGAGGGGAAATGGAACTTCCTTGAGATGCCATTTTCCTCTCCTCTGAACCTGGAAAAGGCTGAATGGAACTAAGGCAGCTAATCTCTCTCATCTCCCTTACTTTTTCATTGATATCTTTTAATGAGAAGATTACATATCTCCCCCTGGGGCCAAATGTGAGAGGTGAATGTAAATGAAATGAGCTGACGTACAGATAACGTCGGGGTCAGGAAGGAAAGCATGCGCAGTCGCGTGGAGGGCACTGTACTGTTTGACACATGGTTCTCAAAGCAACTGTCACGGGCAGAATCCTGAGGGGAATGCTCCATTGGCCGTTTTCTCCTTACTGGACTTAGAATCATGTCAAACGCCAACTCAGCGGTACCTGAGTCCTGCTGTAGAAGTGTCTATCGTGACATAGCAAATGCCCTACTGGGCCGTGCATCCCCTGGATTGCAGTGTCTCTGACTGGGATAACTTACCAGGTAGAAGAATCTCATATGTTTGATTGGGAAACTTTAGATTTCAGTCAGCCCAGAAGGTGTGTGGAATGTGAAGAAGAGGCTCTGGACTTAACTGGGAAATGGGAGGGAAAGGCAACCAACATTAACTGTAATGTGGTCGGAGCACAACCTCCAGCTTTTTACCTCTGTGGCAGCAACTTCACACAAACAGTGTATTTCCCAAGCACTCTTGTTATTAGTGAGGTACCTAAGTTCTCCAGAATGTTAGAGTGCATCTATAGATGATTCCCACTTACCTACATTTTAATATGCTTTGTTGAATGGGAGAGGAAAGGGTCCATTCTAGCTAGGGCAGAGGAGTTACACATATTCTAAGCTTTGTGCTCTGCAACCACCATCCGTCATGGAGGTTGTGGGAAAAGTGAAGCTAAAAACCACTGTGGCATGAGCCCCTTTGCGAACTATGTCTTCTCTTTTCTTCCTCATAAGAGTTGGAGCCCAGATATAGTCAGTATCTTTTGAAGCTCTTAATTCTCTCTTATTAGATCCATCTTATTCACTGAAGCACTATTCCCCTGATAGCCTTTTCTTACCTGGCTTATTTCTGTGTTGTGAGTGATTAATGACATAGTGGCCACTTTTCCAGCTGTGTGATCTGGCCATTATTGAGTGGCCACGGACAGTAACTTGGGAATCTGAAGAAAAGCCCATTTTCAGAGTTATGTGAGGGACCGCAGCTCCTTTCCTCTCTCCCCATAGCTGGAAGCCTTCAGTTAATAACCGGGAGGGAAACACTCACTGGAAAGTTGTATTGCGACACTTGGGAGAGGATCTTGCATGGGATGCTTCATACTTACAGCACTCCACGGTATTTTATCAAGATAAAATATATGAAAGAGTGAATTCTGCAAGGCAGAGGATAATTCAAAATGGTACCCCCCCAATAAATAAGTAAATGAATAAAACATCACAGCAGCACCAGAATGTAGACTTAATGTTTCAAGTGGCAAGGCTGTGGGGGCCCCGTTAGAGAATACTCAGCTGATTGTCCTCGTATAGGCTCTGTTGCAGACAGACCAGGAGCATGGTTTGTTTCCCACTGTAAAGGTGGGATCATCCTGGAGGATGGCACAGTGCAGTTTGTTTTCAGAGCTTCCGTCGTTCAAGTTATTAGAGACTATTTCTTGAAATAACTTGTCCTGAGTCAGAGCTGGCGTCTTACTAGAAAAAATACACAGTTGAGGGACCCAGTTTTCCTCACACATAAAAGACTCTGTGTTTTTAAACTTCTGGCAATTAATGTGCTCACTTTGAGTGAGTTGGAACTGCAGCCCAGCCAGAAGTATTTATGAGGTGTCTCTTTGCTCCCACCACAATTAGGTAGGTCACATAAGGGATGCAAGGAAACAGAGGACACTGCCCTCCTGGAGCTTGCCGTCTGCTTGCTGAGATAGCAAAGCTTGGATTTAAACAAATTAAGATGTAAGCAAGGCTCAGTGCATTATTGAGCGGCACTAAATTTCACTAAAACACCAGGCCCCGACCTTCACGGTTGTCTTTCAGGGTCTGCTAAAGCCTCCCCCTCCACAAAGTCCTCTTGGATCGTGTCGGAGGAAGGAAGATTCCTCTTGGAACGTGTCTGTTTGTTCTTGACCCCAGAGCCTTGCAGCTTCCCTATGGAGTCCAGTGACATTATCAGGATACAGATTGGTTTCTAGCCTGCCCAGAAAAAAGAAGAGAGCCTCATCTTGTGGTTCTTTGAATTCTAATTTTAAATTGTATATGTGTCTATTACTGTTTGTATATCTGGTATATCACAAATATTACTTACTTATGTGTTTGTCTAGAATTGTAGGCAGCTCGAAAGAGGGTTAACATTATTTTGTGTTTCTTAAATTCCACATATGAGTGAAACAGTTTGGTATTTGTCTTTCTCTGACTGACTTACTTAGCGTAATATCTCTAGCTCCATGTTGTTGCAAATGGCTAGATTTCATTCTTTTTTATGGCTGAATAATATTCCTGTGTGTGTGTGTACCACATCTTCTTTATCCATTCATCAATTGATGGACACTTAGGCTGCCTCCATAATTTAGCTATTGTAAATAATGCTGCTATATACCGGGGTACATGTATCCCTTTGAATATCTTGTGCGGTTCTGGAGGTTAGTAACAAGCTCTAAAATTTCCCACATGTTGTGTGAGGGAGCATAATACAGTACTTCCAATTTATGGTTCCAGAATGATCTTCAGTCTTCTACCTAATACCCTGGTGCTTCATCAGTTATTTGGATGTTGGGCTAAAGGAAAGAAATCCATGAAAAACTGATGGAGAATAGAATATTCTGCAACAGTCTGCCTTCTGACCTGAGTGCCTGTCTAGCTATATGTCTGGAGATCAGGCTCAGAATACAGAGACCTGTTTCTTTACTCTTGGCATCTGACCTTGTTCAGCTAGCTTAGCTTCTCCAATCTGATGTGGAAAGCAGGTAGTGACTTCACCATCACTCCCAGCTCCTTGAAATTGTTATATGAAAGGCACTTGAAAAGTATCAATAATGCGATTCAGCAGAAATGAATCTGGTGCATACAGATTTGATTTCCTGCATGAAATTTTATATTGCAGGAATTTTCTGTCGAAGGTAAAGCAGAGTGCTTTTTTAAAGTTATGCCCCACATGATGAGTTTTTAAGTTATGCCCCAAACCAAGCTCAGCAGGCACAGAATCTCAGGTTTAGTAAAGCTTTCTTCTTTAATTAAGAAGTGTGAGGTTTTGTTCAACTCTGAGATAGTTCCAGTACTTGAGAAGTAGAATGATCAAAGCCTAAGTAGAGATTTCGACAGTATGCACAGCAGCTCTGGCTTTGGCGATGTCAGGCAGCTGATGGCTTTGGCAGCTCAGCTCTCAGCTTGTTTTTGCATGCAGTGCTTTCTCATCTTCCTTCAGCCACAGTGACTGCCATATGCAGTGGCTTGCGTTGACAAATAGTTGTTGACTCTTGCGTCTAAATTTCTAACTTACTGGGAAGTGTGGCAGTTTTTCTTGATTAGCATTTCTGAAATATTTTTGACTTGACCTAGAGAAAGAACTATGTTTTATATCAGAACATATGTGTGTATAAAGTTATGTATATAAACACACATATATAAACTAGAGACAAGTTTCATGAACTAGAGCTCACTGTATTTTCTATTCCACCTTATTCTCGTTTCTACTTAGTTTTAAAGGACTCTTGGTCATGGCCCACTAAATTGATTGGAGGATCTGCTAAATAGGCTGTCGCCCATTATTTGAAAGACACTGGCCTGAGGATTCCCCTTAGTCCAAGCCTCATTGATCTTCACTTGCCCTCGAGAGAAGACTTTACATCCTCTTCAGCTCATCCCCAATGTATACACATACCACCTTCATGACTGCCAACACTACCACTAGGCCCTTTGGACCTTCAGGTAGAGAGAGCATCATTAGCTGCTACCAGGGGGTTTTCTCCTAGTAAGACTCCAGCTTTTTCTCATAGGAGCCAGAATCTTAAAAACTTTGTAAATTTTGAAAAGCAACTTACTCTCCTAAATTTTGAGTACTAGCAGGTGTCAGGAACTCAAAGGTTCCTGTGATATGCCAGGTCTAGTTCAGTGCTCTGTACACAGTATTTGTTCATCAGTTGTGGTCTGTGATCTGCACTGAACACAATGGAAACAGGGCTCTTGCAGAGATAGCACTGACTTGTGCTGGACACAATAGTACTGCTTCTCCATAGATGGGTGGAGTTTAATAGACAGGATATAAAGTTGTAGGGTTATTAGATGGAGTAAGAGTCCAGGGAGGGCATACATTCCTGAATATATAAGACACCAAGAAAACCAGACAGGCCTTCTGCTCCGTGATCTGAGGCCCACACATTGGTCACTTTTCTTAGAAAACTTACTGAGTCATACCTCAGGATGGCAATGGGGTGATGGAGGTTGGGAATTCAAATTCTAGGTTCCTTCTCCGTCAGCATTGTCATTCCTAGCAATAGGGACCGGATCCTGACACAAAGAGAAGGAATGATTTGGTCCTCTTTTACTAACTTGCAGAATATGTTATTGCCTCTCCCAAGCCCCAGATGTCCTTAATATTGCTAAATAAACATGGTGGCAACAAAACTAGTACCATTTAGAGACAAACAAGGAGTAGAAAAAACATAATAGATAATTTATGAAAAGAGTTACAAATTTTATGAGCTAGAATATATTCCAAACTTGCCTTGCTTTTTAAGGAAATAGTTCATAGAATTTTAGAATGTTGGTGGTGGGGGGGAGACCTTAGATAGTATATGGTTTAGTCACCTCATTTTATAGATGTGGGAGCTGAGGTCCCCAAAGCTAGTAAATGGCAAAGGTGACTAAATAAGCCCAGATCTTCAAGACTCTGAGGCTCGTTTCCCCATATTCACACAACCTCTTGAAGCGAAGAGCATTTGTCCTATGTCATAATTTTAGCCACTGTTGGACTTGGTGATGCTAAAATGTACAAACAGGCAGCAATATTTGCACAGAGGGGCTGCATTTAGGTAACAAAATTCAAGCCTCAATGTTTGTGGTTTAGGAGTGACCTTTGCAAGGTTTCCTGATGTTAGTTATGGAGCTCCTGTGACTCCTTGAAGTGACTCACTTCAGGACATTGAGTTGCATGGCAAACATTTGCATTTCTAAGACATCTGTCACCACAGAATAGAGATTACCTCACAAAAGTGATTCCCAACCATGAAAGGACAAAGGGCAGCTTTGGTTTTCTCCCCTACTCCCACATCACACAGACCCAGTGGTTACTAGTCAAAGACATCACATCCAAGAAACAGGTGAAAATTTAAATCATGGACCCTTGGAGTCTGAGAACTGGATTGCCATTTATTCCACCAGTGTCTGGTGCATGAATTAATGGAAAGGTTCTACAAAACTGGTAGTGGTTTGTTTTTGTTAGTTTGTTTGTTTGTTTTTTGTTTTTACTTCTCCCTAGAATAGGACCGTTCCAGAATGAATCTGTTACCTGTCCAAGCTGTTGTCCAAGAGTTAGTCTGGGAATGAGAAATCCAGGGGGAGGACAGTGATTCTCAAAGAACTGTGTTGTCCTTGCCTAGTGCTCTCCAATGAGAACAGAATAAGGAGCAAAAGAAATAAACTTAGTATCAATACAGATCAAGGAAGAACAGCCTGACCCGACTGCCTGACATAATCTGGAACACTGAGACAGACTAGAATTTTTTTAAAAATCTTTCAAAACAGTATTTTCTTTTCTGTTCTCAGAAATGATAACAAGGCAGCTCTACCCATAGGTAGGCACAGAGGATCAGGTGAGTTCTTATTCCTTTCTTAGACCATCTGAACACTCATGGTTTCATTCTGCTACCCCTGGGGTCTGTTTTTCATAGGTTGTCTACGTAAGCAACAAGCACTTTGCCTGATGGGTCTATGACACGTTAGTGTCACTTTGACCTTGGTCCACTTGCGGCTGGTACCATCAGGAATTTCGGCTAAGTTTTGTTTTGTTTTGTTTTGTTTTTAGATTTTATTTATTTGACAGAGAGAGACACAGCGAGAGAGGGAACACAAGCAGGGGGAGTGGGAGAGGGAGAAGCAGGCTTCCCGCTTGAGCAGAGAGCCGGATGTGGGGCTTGATCCCAGGACCCTGGGATCATGACCTGAGCCGAAGGCAGACGCTTAACCAACTGAGCCACCCAGGCGCCCCTCTGCTAAGTTTAAAGATTTTATTTATTTGAGAGAGAGTGAGAGAGAGCGCACATGAGAGGGGGGAGGGTCAGAAGGAGAAGCAGACTCCCCGCTGAGCGGAGAGCCCGGTGCGGGGCTCAATCCTGGGACTCCGAGATCATGACCTGAGCCAAAGGCAGCCGCTTAACTGACTGAGCCACCCAGGTGCCCCTGAATTTTGGCTAAGTTTAATAAGAACTGTTGCTCACATAGTGGAACTAGTGACTTGTATCCTTTATTTCTAAGAACTTTTACGTATTCAGGCATGGTTTGAGAATTTGACCCCAAACTCACCTTCTATCCAACAGGAACTAAGATTGTACCTGCCCCTAGGTTAAAAAAAAATTATTAGTGAATCAAATCATTCTATAATCTGTAACTAAATAATTATTTCACTAACCTTTATAGAGTCTCTGTATTATCAATAATTACTACAATTTTTGTCACGATTTCCAGCTGTCTAACCACTGAGCTCCTTCACAGTTAAACCAGTCATAACCACCCATGTTCCAAATGTCCTCTACTCAATAGTCCTCAACAAACATTACATTCTTCAGGCCTTATTTCTGGTTTATCAGTGCCACCCAGCTCTCAATTTAATGAAGCTATTGATGTAAAAACACACAGACTTTGAAATTTTTACTAGTACAAGAGTACCAAACCAAGATACTGCATCTTTTAAAAATCAGCTTGTTTTTCAAAGAAATCCCTGACACGTAATAATATCACAGAGGCTAAAGACTTGTAAGCATGGTGATGGGACCTGGTGAGCAGGAGGTAGCAGTTACTCTAGACATCGTGGTAAGACACTTCCATGCCAGAGAATGGGAAATAAATCCCACTGAAATTCGGGGACCTTTCACATTAGCAAAATTCCTAGAAGTCTAGTGGTCTGGAGCGTGTTGTGATATCCCTCCTAGGGTGAAAGATAAGTTGTTGCATCTGGCCCGTCCTACCACCAGAAAGAGGCACAACACCTAGTAGGTCTCTTTAGATTTTGGAGGCAGCATATTCCTCTTTTGCATGTGCCCATTTACTGAGTGACCAAAAATCTGCTCATTTTGAGTAATGCCAGAACAAGAGAAGGTTCTGTAACAGGTCCAGGCTGCCATGTAAACTGCTCTGCCATTTGGTCCAGCAGATCCGGTGGTGCTTGAGTGTCACTGACAGAGAGGGATACTGTTTGGAGCCTTTGGCAGGCTCTATAGGAATCACAGGAAACACTCAGGATTTGGGGACAAAACCCTGCTATCCTCTGCTGATAACTATGTATCAAGATTTTGCGAAATAGCTTTTGGCTTGCTAAGGCTAGGCAGCTTTTGGCTTAGTAGACACTGAACACTTCACCATGCACCACCAATTTACTATGTGACCTGAGCTGCCCATCATGAACTGGGTGTTGTCTAAGCCACCAAGCCATAAAGCTGGGTGTGCACAGTATTCCATTATCAAAAGGAAAGTAGTGTATGCAAGATCAGGTTCGAGCAGGCCCAGAAGGCACAAAGTTATATGAAGAAGTGGCCTAATTGCCCACGGTCCCCATTCCTGCTACACTACCTTCTCTCTCCCATCCCGTACCTACGGCCTCATGGGGCGATCCCTATGACTAGTTAACTGAGGAAGAGAAAACTTAGGCCTGGTTTATGGACAGTTTTGCATGATATTGAGGCACCACTCAAAAGCTGTCATGCTGAAGCCCCATTCTGGGACAGCCCCAAAGGACAGTGGTGAAGGGGAGTCCTCCCAGTGGACAGAACTTCAATCAGTACATCTGATTGTTTGTTTTGCTTATAAGGAAAAATGGCCAGAGGTACAAGTCTATAACAGTTCGTAGGTGGTAAGTAGCCAGTGGTTTAGATGGTCAGAGACTTGGAAGGGTTGTGATTGGAAAATTGGTGACAAAGAGGTCTCTGGAAGAGGTAGGTGGGTAGACCTCTCTGAATGGGCAAAGGATTGCAGGATATTCATGTCCCATGTAAATGCTAACTAAAGGATGACCTCAGGAGGATTTTAATAATCAAGTGCATAGGATGACACATTTTGTGGATACTTATCAGCCTCTTGCCCCATCTACTTGTCAGTGGGCCTGTGAATACAATAGTGGCAGAGAGGGAAGTTATGCATGAGCTCAGCAACACTGACTTCCACCAGCCAAGGCCAACAGAGACCTACACTGAGTCCCCAATATGGCACCATGCCCTGAGATGAATAGCTACCTACCTGGTACAGATCCATTACATTGGACCACTTCCATCATGGAAGGAGCAGCACTTTGTTGTTCCTAGAACAGACACTTAACTCTGGACACAGATTTGCCCTTTTTGCACATAGTGCTTCTGCCAAAACTGTCGTCTGTGGACTTATCTGCTGTAATGGTATTTGACACACATCACTTCTGATCAAGGGACTTGATAGGCCTATGCTCATGGAGTTCACTTGTCTCACCATGTTCCCATCATTCTGAAGCGGCTGGCTTGATAGGATGGATGGTGGGATGGCCTTTAGAAGACTCAGTTACAGTGCCAGCTAGGTGGCAGTACTAGGGCTGGGACTGTTTCTCTCACAGCCAGACTCCATGGGTCGGAATAAAGGGCTAGAAATAGAAATGGTCCACCCTAACTCCTAGTAACCCCCTAGGGAAATTTTCACTTGCCATCCCCTTGACTTTAGGTTCTGCTTGTCTAGAGTTCTTAGTTCCAGTGGGAGGAGGGCTTCCACAAGGGAACCCAACAGTGATTCCATTGAACTGGTAGTTGAGACTATCACCCAGCATCTGGGGCTGCTCATGCCTCTCCATGAACAGGTGAAGAAGGGGGTAATTGTACTGGCCAAAGTGATTGATCCTGACTACCCAGGGACAATTGGGCTGCTGCTATACCACAGAGGTAAGGAAGAGTATGTCTGGAATATAGGAGATCTTTTATGGGATCTCCTAGTACTCCTGGGTCCTATGGAGTAATAGAAAACTACAACAGCTCAGTTCAGGACGGCTAATGGCCCAGCTTTGTAGGAATGTAGGTTTGTGTCACCTTACCAGGCAAAGAACCATAGCCAGTTGATTTCCTTGCCAAGGATAAAAGGAATGTGGAATGGGTAGTGGCACAAGATGGCTACAAAGATTACATAGGAAGACCACATACGTGTATTCATGTAAATATACATATACATATAAAGAGAGCTATGACCACATGACCAGTTGTTAAAACAAGGACTCATAAGGGTATTTCTTCCTTATTTTGTTATGAATATGGTTGTATATATATTAACCAAATAATTTTGTTTTCTTCCCTCTTCTCTCCTTATCCTTTAATGTCAGATATATTAATAATAGCATTATGCCTCAGTATATAAGTTATAGGAGAAGTGTGAATATTACTCAAAGACTTTGCATCCTCTTCTGGGGAGTGGGTTAGTGTGTTTTCAAATGTATGTGGGATATTTGTATCACGTTAGTGGAAGTGTGACTTTGTTATATTGACTTTATTTGGAGATTAAGTATGATTAAAAAAGATGTATATAAGGGGCCAGGTTGACATAGGATGGAGTATGATGATAATTTTTTTTAAAGATTTTATTTGTTTGTGTAGAGAGTGCATGCGCGAGCAGAGCGAGGCAGGGGGAGAGGAAGAGAAAATCTCAAGCAGACTCAGAGCTCTGCGGGGTCCATCTCACGACCCTGAGATCACGACCTGAGCTGAAATCAAGAGTCAGACACTTAACCAGCTGAGCCACCCAGGTGCCCTGGAGCATGATAATCATTTTGATGTGTCAGCTTGGCTAGGCCATAGTCCTAGTTATTTAATCAAACACAAATACTGTTTAATTGCACTGTTGCTGTGAAGGTATTTTGTAGATGTAATGAAAGTCCATAATTCATTGACTTTATTTATTTATTTATTTTTAAGATTTTATTTATTTATTTGACAGAGAGAGACACAGCGCGAGAGGGAACACAAGCAGGGGGAGTGGGAGAGGGAGAAGAAGGCTTCCCTGATGAGCAGGGAGCCCAATGCGGGGCTCGATCCCAGGACTCTGGGATCATGACCTGAGCCGAAGGCAGACGCTTAACCGACTGAGCCACCCAGGCACCCCTCATTGACTTTAAATAGGGGAGATTATTCAAGATAATCTGAGTAGGCCTGAATCAATAAATTGAAAGGCCTTGGGGCACCTGGGTGGCTCAGTTGGTTAAGCATCTGACTCTCGATTTCGGCTCAGGTCATGATCTCAGGTCGTGAAATTGAGTCCCACATTGGGCTCTGTGCTGGGCGTGGAGCCTGCTTGGGATTCTCTTTCTCCCTCTCCATAGATAGAAAGATAGACAGAAAGGCCCCTTAAAAAGAGGACTGAAGCTTCCGTGAGAGCAGAAATTCCATCTGTGAATAGCAGCTTCAGTCCGTGCTCATGAATTCTTGCCTGCCCTTCCTGAGAACTTGCCCTTTGCATTTCAGACTTGCTTAGCCAGCCACCACCCGGTGTAAGCCAATTCCTTGCAGTAAATCCTTTAATATATCTTATACACACACATACACACATTTCTACCTCTATCTCCTACTGGTTCTGTTTCTCTGATTAAACCCTGATCAATACAGCCTCTGATGTCCCTAAAGCTTTTGTCCTACTGCACTAAATTTGCAGGGTAAGGGAGCAGGCAGCTCCCCCTGCCAATATTTCCCACTCAAAGTCAGCCTGATTTTTTATTCACAGCACTCTTTGAAACTCAAGTGGCACAATTTGGCAGTGAAAACAACCAGCACCCACACATTTTCTAGCATGTGGGAGAAATGTGGCCAGACACTGAGACTTAACATTAGCAATCATGTCTGCCTCTGTTACTATTTCTAAATATTATTTGGTGTTGCTTGTGAATTGTTGTAAGACATGTCAAAGGGGGTTCTGAGAGAAATCAATGGGAAAACAGAAAACCGAAAAATTGATGTGGTTTTGAAAAATAGTGGGCCCAAGAAACCTGCCAAGTCATTGTCATTTTAACTGATACATCTTTGCCTAGATCTAGGTTAAGTACACACATAATTCAGTAGGTTTTGCTTAGGTATTTACAGTCAGTGCTGCTATAATGTGACCTATACACTGCCCAAAATCAACATGCTGTGCAAAATCACAAAACGAAAACCAAGTCTAATGGGAAAAATGGGATATTAACACAACACACAAAAAATTATCAATGACATATTTTAAAAGAATAAGAACCTAATAAAAATAGTAGCAGTTTTCCACATATTAAATGGTAATGAAATACATAAGTACTACAGTAAATATGGCAAAGCCTTGAAAAAGCCCCGCAGTTCGCTTGTGGACTGGTGCGTTGGAAGGTCTGTGGCTTGTGAGCTCTTGTGAGGTAGGGGAGGCAGGTTATCCGAGATGGCCAGACAGCTGCAATACGACATGTGTAACACACGTGCAGTCTGGGGGAACTGGTAGGTATTTGAGGGGTGTGCATGTGTGCATTTTGCTACGTACCTCACTTCAGCTGGGTGCACTATTCTGCATTCACCTAGTGTTTCTCATGGATGAGATACCTTGGATCAGTCACACTGGAACACATTTGCATTGTCAAAACAAGTGTGATTACAGGACCCACTGTACTACATAAAGAGATCACCATCCTTTATCTATTTTCAAAAATCTCAAAAATTCTTTGGAAGTTTGGCACAGGTTTATTTATTAGCAAAACTTAAGGTGAATATAGATGTTTTCCAGGAATCCTGCATTTGATGATAAAGTGCTGTCACAGAACCCACTGGGGTCTAAATACACCTTTATACAATCTGAAAAATTCTGATTTCTGAAACACATGTGCCCCTGAGGGAATAGGGAACAGTAGATGCGTATGACTGAGTGCAGGCAGCATGGCGGGTGCTGTGGGTATAGAACGAACAAGGTGCAGTCCCTGTCCCCAGGGACCTTGCAGTCTGGGAGCTGTAGCGTGCTCGGTGGTATCGTAGGAGATGTCTGCGCACGCACAAATGGAGAACAGAGGAGGGAGTCATTCTTTCGGGCCAGAGTGTTTAAGGACAGCTGTCCAGGGAACATGACACCTGGAATGTGTTTAGGGGAACAGCTAGGAGTTCTCTGGGCAAAGGCAGGAAGATATTCCAGGCAGAAGTATACGAGTGAAGGTGTGAAAGCACAGAGTCACAGACGATCCAGAGTGACTGCTTTAGTATCACACAACTATAATGTGGTCTATTCGTTGGCTAAAGCTGCATAACAAAGTACTACAGAATGGGGGACTTAAACTACACAGTTTGTTGACTCATGATTCTGGAGGCTAGCAGTCTAAGATCAAGGTTTCGTTGTTGTTGGTTGAGGCTTCTTTCCTTGGCTTGTAAATGGCCATCTTGTCCTTGTGTCCTTACATGGTCCTCCCTTATGTGTGTCTGTCCCAGTCTCTTTTTATGAGGACACCAGTCATATTGGAATACGACCTACCTGATGACCTCATTTTACCTTAATTATCTCTTTAAAGACTCTGTCTCCAAATACAGTCCTATTCTGAGGTACTTGGGGGTTCGGACTTTAACATACGCGTTTTGAGTGGACACAGTTCAGCAGTTCAGTCCATAACCCATGGTGTGGCACAGAAGAAGTGTGAGCAAAGCACTTGGAAGCCAGAGGCGGGTGTGGTCAGTTATCGCCGGGCTTGGTGACTTGGGAAAACTTCAAGGACATAGGTCTTGAAGGATGAATAGAAGTTCATCAGGTTGAGAAGGAAGAAGATGATGTTTCTGTCTGAGGAAACAGCAAATCCAAACTTTAGGCCTGCCCCAGAGGTCTAGAACATATACCATAGCCCGTCCACGTGCATGTGCAGGACCCGGTAGTCCCTGATATGGGCTGGTCACCACACTCTCTGCTTGTGCCCCTGATTTGTGAATGCCAGTCACCACCACCCCTGGGCCTCTCATCGTTTGTTCCAGGGACCCCTGCCCTCTTCTAAAAGAGTATTATTGATCCTGTCTCTTCATTTTCTGAATCAACACAACAGCAAATATCTGCCACCCTCTGTGCTTCCCCAGAAAAAGAGACAACACTTCCTTCCTTCCTCATGTAACTTGACAGCCACCGTGATACCCCTTCCCTCCTCTCTGGAAGTAGGATCTCAGTCCTTAGTCTTTTTATGACATGGCACCGGAGAGTGCGGCCTACCTACACATTGCCAAACGTACTGGGATTACTGGATGTGGTAAAAATGTGATAGCCACCGAGTGGATTGTGGATCACTGTACTTCTAGGAATCTTTTTTTTTTTTTTTTCTAAGACAGGGAGAGACAGAGAATCTTAAGCAGTCTCCGTGCCCAGCGTGGGAGCCCAGTGCGGGGCTCGATCTCACAACCCTTAGATCATGACCTGAGCCAAAATCAAGAGTTGGATGCTTAGCTGACTGAGCTACCCAGATGCCCCTCCAGTAATCTTTTTTAACTGAACAGGTTCTTCTGAAAAGTACTCTGATGTTCCAGAGCTAAGAAAAATGTGGTGAAATTACCTTTAAATTAAATTACAGGATTCAGACAGTTGCGGTGTACTGTGTCCTAATATATGCTATTTACATGCATGCTTGAAATCAGAACTTGACGTAAACATTAGGTTTATTTAACCAAAATGTTTCAGTCAACTCACTCGAGTTTACTGAGCAGTGTACTCTGGATTGTAGGGGAGATGTATATACGAAATATATGGTACCTAAAGAAAATAAAAGATTTCTGAAAGAGGGGTGCCTGGCTGGCTTAGTCAGTACAGCATGCGACTCTGGATCTCAGGTTGTAAGTTTGAGCCCCGTGTTGGGTGTGGGAGTGACTTAAAAATAAAATTAAATTTAAAAAAGATTTTTGAAAGAAATAATGAAGACAGGTGATTCCCACGGTCTGTTCAGAGGGGGACTAGTCATGACAAATATCAGAAAGTCAACTCTGGGAAGCACCGCATTTTCTCTGCTCTTTTGGAAAGTGATGATGATGTCAGCATATTAAAGACTCTGAAAGGTCTCATAGTAAAGAAACATATTTAACTTTATTTACCTGGATTCTCAAATGTACTGGCCTTTGAATAAGAACCTGGCACCAACCATAGAGCACATTCTGAGAAACCCCAGACGAAGACATTTGTGATGCTTAAAATGAACTACCACAGGGAAATTCTGTTTCTCATTTGGAAGCGTACCATATAAATCCAGTGCAGATAAATTGTACACTTTTATTATTTTAGGTTTAGAAATGAAAATGTAAGAATTGCGTCCTTACGACAAATGGAAAATGAATCAGATTTGCTTGACTTAGTGATTTTTAATTTTTTAGAACCTTCTATATAAACTAGCAATTATGATGATGCAGCCATCAAATGGCATGTAATTATATCCATGACATAATGGATAATGTGCACCCTTTTAAATGAAAAAAAATTCCCTAAAGTAATTATTGGATGATGAAAATAAATTAATTCAGTACTTAAAGAATGAAAATTACTGTGATCCCTGAAGCAGTCTATATGCATATATAGATTCTTTCATGTGAAAAATTGCAACAGAAAATTGCTGAAATATTAAGAAAATGTAGCAGCCACTGCCTTTTCTACTATAAATTCAGTCTTACCACTTAAGATGGTAAATTTCCAGAGAGGCTGGTAAGCAGATGTTTCATGGCTAGTAAAAGTTGGATCAGGATTCGGGCCAAGTACCCTTTGTCTCTGGGGCCCACACACTTAACCCCTAACTAGAGCTGCAGCCAGTAAAAACAAATTTAGTAGGAATAACCTTTCTTCCTTCTCCCTCCCCTTTTCCCCCCACTGTCCCAACCACCCAGCGAAAATAGATTTGTGTTATAAAATTCTAAAACGCCAACTTAAATACGCTAATGTTGGAGATGACTTTGCTAAACTATACATACTTCTAATGCATGGCAGTTGTATCTTGGAATATTTCATATTACCATTGCAGAAGTGCTCTGTTTTACTACATTGTTAAAACTGCTTTGATCTTTTAGACCCCATCTGTACAAAAATATTCACAGTAAGGGTTGGTGTTACCTATGAAGGAAGATAGCTGCTAGTGATAACCATGCACTTAATCCAGTTGATTCTATGGAGACAAGGCAGCCCCCAAATCATAAACTGATCATAAAATAGTTTATTTAATGGATATTTGTAGACCCATGCTCAGGTTTTCATAATGGTTGTTGTGCCATAGAATTGCAAATGTTTCATAAAATTTATTAGCTACTTGCCTTTTTTTTTTTTTAAGATTTTATTTATTTATTTATTTGACAGAGAGATAGTGAGAGCAGGAACACAAGCAGGGGGAGTGGGAGAGGGAGAAGCAGGCTTCCCGCGGAGCAGGGAGCCCAATGCGGGGCTTGATCCCAGGACTCTGGGATCATGACCTGAGCCGAAGGCAACGCTTAACGACTGAGCCACCCAGGCGCCCCTAAATAAAATCTTAAAAAAAAAAAAATGTTCCAAGAGGCAATGTTCATAATAGCAAAAAACTGAAAACAATCCAAATATCCACCAGCAGGAAAAGACATAAATAAATTATAGTATATTCACTTTCTGATGGCTGAGAAATATCCCATTGTATTTATAAACAATGAATATAATTAGTAGTCTTTGAAGACCATCAGAGAACATCAGGCAAGTGTTAAAAGAGCTGACCTTATATAAAATGAGTTAATTAAAAATTTTAAATTAAAGAAATTCTCTAAGATGGTACAGGTATCATTACATTGTATAACTGGTCTTTGGCACTAATGAAATAAATGAATATTTTCTGTGTGACTGTCCAAAGCTCAAAATATGTAACTGACACCTGATTTC
Source organism: Phoca vitulina (assembly GCF_004348235.1). Lineage (NCBI taxonomy): Eukaryota > Metazoa > Chordata > Mammalia > Carnivora > Phocidae > Phoca > Phoca vitulina. Next base: position 39,533,883 of record NW_022589706.1, read on the forward strand.
TAGATTTGGCAGCATTATTATAAATGGTCAAACACTAATTTGTACTACATTTCACTTATTTCTGAGGTGAAACTCTTCCTTTTTCCTTTTATATTGATTGCCTTTTTCCCACTGCAGAAGTATCTAATCCCTAATTCTCTAATCAGAAATATTCTAAAAGACCATAGCAAAATTCTAAGAGCATCAGTTATGGCATCATTATCCCTGGTCTGGACCACATATCTAGCTTTTAAGCTAAGTAGAGAATTTTAGATTATGTCAGAATTTATTGATGGGGAAAAAATCATCACTTGCTCTGAAGTCAAGGTGGGTTTGGTGGTGTTCAATTGAGCTAGAACCAAGAGAGTTAACTATAATTAAAGATAAATTATGGGGAGCCTGGGTAGCTCCGTCAGTTAAGCATCTGCCTTTGGCTCAGGTCATGATCCCAGGGTCCTGGGATTGAGCCCCACATCGGGCTCCCTGCTTGGTAGGGAGCCTGCTTCTCCCTCTCCCTCTGCTGCTCCCCCTGCTTATGGGCTCTCTCTCTCTCTGTCAAATAATAAAATCTTTTTTTTTTTAAAGTAACTACTGAAAACATACAAACATTCTGAAATCAAACCCTCCAATTTGTTTTGTTTTTACCATTTTTAAATATTATGATTTAAATTGTATTGAACACACTTCCTATCTTTTTTTTTATTTAAATTCAATTTGCCAGCATATAGTACATCATTAATTTCAGATGTAGTGTTCAATAATTCATCAGTTGCATATAATACCCAGTGCTCATCACATCACGTACCCTCCTTAATGCCTATCACCCAGCTGCCCCATACCCCCACCCACCGCCCTTTCCGCAACCCTCAGCTTGTTTCCCATAGTCAAGACTCTCTCATGGTTTGTCTTCATCTCTGATAACTTCCCATTCAGTTTTCCCTCCTTTCCCCTATGATCCTCTGCACTATTTCTTATATTCCACATATGAGTGAAACCATGTAATTGTCTTTCTCTGATTGACTTATTTCACTTAGCATAATACCCTCCAGTTCCAACCACGTTGATGTAAATGGTAGGTATTCATCCTTTCTAATGGCTGAGAAATATTCCATTGTATTTATAAACAACATCTTCTTTATCCATGCCTCTGTTGAAGGACATCTCAGTTCCTTCCACAGTTTGGCTAATGTGGCAGGATACAAAATCAATGCACAGAAATCAGTTGCATTTCCATACACTAACAATGTGACTGAAGAAAGAGAAATTAAGGAATCGATCCCATTTACAATTGCACCAAAAACCATAGGATACCAAGAATAAACCTAACCAAAGAGGTAAAGGATCTATACTCTAAAAACTACAGACCATTTATGAAAGAAATTGAGGAAGACACAAAAAGATGCAAAAACATTCCATGCTCATGGATTGGAAGAATAAGTATAGTTAAAATGTCTATGCTACCCAGAGCAATCTATATATGCAATGCAATCCCTATCAAAATACCATCAACATTTTTCACAGAGCTGGAATAATCCTAAAATTTGTATGGAACCAGAAAAGACCCCAAATAACCAGAGGAGTGTTGAAAAAGAAAACCAAATCACAATGCCTGACTTCAAGCTATATTACAAAGCTGTGATCATCAAGACTGCATGGTACTGTCTTTTAAATAATAAACATAGTGAAAAGAATTTAACCCTGGCTTAAGGACTGCATGCCTAGCACAAAGCCTTATTGATAGGAGGCATCTGATATACCAAGGGACCTTTCCTCTTAAGTGTGATAGAATACATTGTTGTTTCAGGGACCACTGAAGTTTGAAGGCCTCTTTGCACCTATAGTAAGGATCCCAGGCTGTTGTCTTTTTGTGATTGATCACTGTTCTATCTGCTTTCTTAGTATCTTACATCACAGTTCAGGGCAAAGTGTTTAAACTACTTCTTCCCACTTCAGACTCTGTCTCAGAAAGGCTAGAACTGAAATCACCAGAAGAAATGAGATGACTACCTTGCACATCTTTAACCTCATTTCTATACCCAGATTTCTCCGTAGACTATGGTCAGCAGAGGTCCGGGGGTTCTGATACTCAGATGGGGACTCATACCTGTGTGTTTTGTGCAGGTACTTTTCCATACACCTTGCGAGCTTTCATCTTTTCTTTTCCCTCAGAGCTCTTGACTCCAGCTTCAAAGATACATTTCCCATGACATAGACAAGTTAGTTCATCTCTCTATGCCTCAGGTTCCTCATCCGTAGTACGAGGATGCTAATAGTATCGACCTCATAGGGTCATTGTAAGGATTAATTGAGTTAATATTTGGACAGTTCTTAAAGCAGTGGTGCATAGTAAGGATTAAGAATTTAAAAGGGGGGGCGCCTGGGTGGCTCAGTCGGTTAAGCATCTGCCTTCAGTCATGATCCCCCCTGTTCATGGGAAGCCTGCTTCTCCTGCTCCTCCCCATTCATGCTCTGTCTCGCTATCTCTCTCTCTCAAATAAATAAAATCTTTTAAAAAATAAATAAATAAATAAAATTTAAAAAGATTGACCACTGGTAAATGGTTTCTTAAAGAAAAGGAAGGATCTGAAAAGATGCTTCTTCTGGTTCGGGGTGATATACACTTTCTTTCCTGAGGTAGGAGCGGAGTGATATGGATGAATTTGTGATTGAAGAAACAGAACTGAATGGTATTACCTAAAATATCTGTCGGAAATGCTGGCCCTGAGCCTGGGTCCTGACTGGTTGAAGTAATATATGGAAAAATGTTCATAGCAACTCCTTTGGGGCTCTTCATAGTAGATTTTAAAAGGAGACAGGAGAAATAAACCGGAAATATATAGCGATGGAGGGAATTGGGGGCAAAGCTTATGCCAAGAGTTAGCAGTTATCTTCTGTATGTAACAAAGGCTAAAACAGGGTGATTCTCAGTGGAGAATATATATATACACACAAGAAAGTTACATATGTAAAGGTATATAAATTTTTTTAAGCACCTGTCTGACTTACGTGTTTTCTCAGCTTCTGTGGAGAAGGGCACCGCCATCTGCTTTGTTAAAGAAAGCAGGTGCCACCTTTGTGTGGCATATGCAGGGGGGTGCTGTGCGGCCACCATGAAGCTCGGAACCCCTCCGTGTCGCCCCAGGTGCTTCTTGGGAGCCCGGTGGCAGGAGGCTTCCTGTGCCCTTGGCATGTCTCTCCCTGACTGTGCCCAGCCAGGGACTGGCCCTGATATTCCTGGCACAGGGCTTGGTCGCTCATTCACTCTGATGGCCGCCCTTTGCCCCAGCTCCCTTGGCCAGAGGCAGCTCAGTTGTAATTTGCTCTCAGGCTCAGAGGTGCAGCCCTGTCAGACTGCAGTGTGTGTTTATCTTGTAATCCACAGACAAGAAGAAAGGAGGTAAATTCCAGCCTTTTAAGAAGTTGTTTGGCAGAAGGAAAAAGAAAGACACTTTGTGGTCCCAGGAGGCGTCAGCCGGGAGTAAGAGTCACTCTCCCCGGAGTGTCAGCAATGGGAACTTCTCTTCAGATGAGGAGACCCTGGAAGACAATCTAAGGTAACAATTCATACTTGTCCCCCCGGCCCAGATCTTTGGCAGAGTCCCAAGTGGGGAATGGGATCCCAGAGGAGGCGAGCATGGAATCACAGCTGTGTTGCATCTCTGGGAAGGCGGAAGACTTGGGGTTCTTTGTGCGTTCTATGTGGAGAAGGCACCTTGGGGAGTTGGTAGTGAGCCTGGCCTCATTTTCCGGGAGAGCACAGGGATCTGTCCCTTCATTTGGCTGCCCTCACTGGTGGTAGAGGCAGCACCCCACTGGTTTGGTTCAGCAAGATCACCTGGATAGGAGACTGCATTCCCGTGTCCTGTTGCTTGGCAAAGAGAGAGTGGTCATAGATTAGATTGTACATCCACGTCGAGAACATAGACTGCTCAGGCACAGGGTGGTCACCCTTCATACCTCTGGCAATCTCCAGCGACTTCTGGAAACTGTCACGGAGCTTTCAACTTCTGCTCTTTGTTTTCTTTTTCTTTTCTTTAAAAATTTATTTATTTGAGAGAGCGTGAGCGTGCAAGCACGAGCAGGGGGAGGGGCAGAGGGAGAGGGAGAGACAGAATCGCAAGCAGGCTCCAGCTGAGTGTAGAACCCACTGGGGGCTCAATCCCACGACCCCGGGATCACCCCCTGAGCTGAAACCAAGAGCCGGATGCTTCACAAACCGAGCCACCCAGGCGCCCCTGCTCTGTTTTCAGTGTTTCTCCATCTCTCCCCCACCTTTTTCCTCACCCCTCCCCTTTCTCTTTCCCTCTCTCTCCCTCCTTCCCTCACTCTCCCTCCTTCCCTTCTTCAGCTTCTCCCTCTCCCCCTCTCTTTCCTTCTTAGAGCACAGGCACTAAATCTGGCCAAGACAGTGTCAAGAACTCAGAAAAGCAGGGTCAGGAGGTACTTTCTCACCTGAGTGCTGGGAACTGAAGTCGGAGTCAGAGGTGGTTAACTCTGCTACTGACAGCTTGGAAGTCAGCTCCTCTGAGAAGCCTTTTCCCACCACCTGATCTGATTTGTTTACCCTTGCTGGCATTCCCCGAGCATCACGCACCTGGCTCCAGCAAAGGACTTGTCACTTTCTATGGAAATTACTGAGTTGCCTGTGTGTCTCTCTCATTTGACTGCCAGTTCCATGAAGTCGGGGACCAGGTTTTATTCATCCTCGCATTAGGTGCTCAAAAAATGTTTCCTGTGTATTAGGGCAAGTTGCCCTAATACATGTGGAAGGAATGGATGATGTAGTCTGTGATATATTTACTGTAATTCAAAGACAGACAAGAACAAAAACATCCTCTGTGTTGTATGTCAGTAAGTAAATTCTAATACACACTACAGCTGAGCACAGCTTACAAAATTCTTAGGCAAGCAGGGCACATTCAACTTGGCCATGCTCGGAGACAGCATTTGTGGGTCCCAGCTAATACTGACTCTTTTCCTCGACAGGCCTGTGTTTGTTTTCCATTATCTTTAGTAAGAAAACTATCAAATTTAACTGAAGGAAATTATTTCACTGAAAGGAGAACACAGCTAGCGCTGAACTCACCCAGTTGTTGGAATGCCAGTACGGACTGATATATGCTTGAGTACTGTTCAGAATGAATGTTTTGATTTTACTTTAGTTTCTTCAGTTGTAAAACAGGAATGTGAACCTTTTTTTGCCTCACAGTGTCAGAGTGAGGTATAGGTGCTAAAGTGTGACCAGCTAGTAGTTTAAGGCAAAATGAGGTTGAGTCTAGAAAGTTCTCCTTTAGAAGGACTGTTCTGTGAAAACACAGCCTGTCCTTTTTATGCTTTTGCCAAGTCCCTGATTTCTTACTGAATGACTTGGGATTTTTAGAGGAGCCTGGATTCTGGGGGTTCTCCTCTCATTTAAGTTCTATTCCATCTACCCCCTTGGAGTTTTCCGTGGGTTTTAATTTGTACAAAGCCTTGGAATTCCATATTGGTTCAAATAGCTGCGTTGTTTTTTTTTTTTTAAGATTTTATTTATTTATTTGACAGAGAGAGAGACAGTGAGAGAGGGAACACAAGCAGAGGGAGTGGGAGAGGAAGAAGCAGACTCCCAGTTGAGCTGGGAGCCTGACGCGGGGCTCCATCCCAGGACCCCAGGATCATGACCTGAGCCGAAGGCAGACGCTTAACAACTGAGCCACGCAGGTGCCCCCAAACAGCTACATTTTTATAAAATACAGATAACGTCCCCTGTTCTTATTATTGGCTTTTGTTGATAAACCTATATTTATGAGACATACACTATATTTTAATTATTTAACAGTTGTTTTTATAATAAAGGAATCTGGAAGGTTACATTTTGGGTGAAGAGTTTTTTAAAATGTCTCTTTAAATATTTTTTAAATTAAAAAGACAAGAAAACAGGAGTCATTTAAAATATACATTCCCCTTTTCTTCTCAGAAATTGACAATTGCAAAATAACTCCACCTGCAAAGTAAATACTATATCCGTTGCTTACCTTGCTTACCGTATAGCTGAATTTCTGATTATTCGCCCTCTTTACAGATGGAGAAAATGTAAGTTGTTTCCAACACTTCTTTTTTTCACTGAAGTATGATTAACATGTTTCCAACAATTTTTATTTTCAGTTTACTGCTCAATTAATAATCATGTTACTTTAGATTGTGTAATGATTCACAAAATTTCTGTGCATTTTATTTGCTGTCTCCAAAATGGACAGCTCTCACTAAAACACAAACACTCAAAATTCTGCTAGCATGGTCTTGGGTGCAGGTTCCAAGGAGGCAAATTTCAGCCCAGGGTGAGGGAGAATTTCCTAAATACTGGAGCTGCTTCAAGCTGGGGAGGCTGGGTATGTGCCAGTGGGGGTTTGGACTGATGAAGGGGAAATTCTGCCCTGGGTGAGAATTTAAAGGAGTTGAACTTTAACATGCTGTCAAACTCCAAGAACCTGTAATTCTAGAAATGTCTCCATGGCCAAAAATAGCTCATTATTGATCTGCTCCTTCTGCTTGAAATTTCTCATTTCCTTTGGGCTTTTAAAGCATACTGTTCTTTCTCTAGGTTAGAAGCCTTTATTTCTCCTAGGCTGCTGCTTTTAAATTATACATGCCTGTGGGGAAAGCAAAATAGTAAAACATGGTCAGTTTTTAACAATTTAATGTGACTTCCTTTATTTATTAAATACAACTAAAATTGTGTTTCCCAAAATGTGTTAAGTTTAAAAAGAGGGAGAGGGTCAGCTTGGCAAATAGGTTTGGGAAATTCTTGGCCAAAACAAATAGGATCCTTTACATAGGACTTTTCAGACCTTTTACTATGCTAATGTGCCCTGGGAATCTCTGAGAAGGGGGATGTAGTATGAAACATTTCCAAGACTCCTTTAACCACAAACCTTTTTTTTCACAAAAAATATCCAATGGCGTATATTAAAGCTATCGCTTATTGAACTTAATGCAATGTGTTTTGCATAGGTGAACTCATAATGTTCACATGCTCTGAGATTCACATTATTATCCCTGTTTCTTTTTTTCAGAAATTGAGATTTAAAAAATTGAGATATAATGGACATACACCATTAGTTTCAGGTGTATAACCTAATGATTCAGTATTTGTATCTACTGTAAGATGATCACCACAATAAGTCTTATTACCATCTATCACCATACAAAGTTACAAAAAGAATTTTCTCTTGTGTTCACAACTTTTAAGATTTATCCTCTTAACATCTTTCAAATATATAATACAAATAATATATACAATACATAGAACAATATATACAGTACAATACAAATAATAGTATTATTAACCGTAGTCACCATGCTGTATATTACATCCCCATGACTTATTTTATAACTGGAAATTTTTGCCCCTTCACCCATTTCACCCACCCTTCAACCCCTCCCCTCTGGCAACCATCAGTCTGTTTCTGTATTTATTAGTTTTGTTTTGCATGTTCATTTCTTTTAAGTTTTAGATGCCACATATAAGTGAGATCATATGGTATTTGTCTTTCTCTTTCTGACTTAGCATAATACCTTCAAGGTCTGTCCATTATCACAAATGGCAAGATTTCATTCTTTTTTATGGCTGAATTGTATTCATGTGTGTGTGTGTGTGAGAGAGAGAGAGAGAGAAACATCTTTATTCATTCATCCATTGATGGACATTTAGGTTGTTTCTATATCTTGGCTAGTGTAAATAATGCTGCAGTGAACAAAGGGTGCATTATCTTTTCAAATTAGTGTTTTTGTTTTCTTCAGATAAATACCAGTAGTGGGGACACCTGGGGGGTTCAGTTGGTTAAGCATATGCCTTCAGCTCAGGTCATGATCCCAGGGTCGTGGGATCAAGTCCCGCATTAGGCTCTGTGCTCAGTGTGGAGTCTGCTTGAGATTCTCTCTCTTCCTCTGCCCCTTCCCCCATTCGCACTCTCTCTCAAAATAAATAAAGAAAATCTTAAAAAACAAAAAGAAGAAGAAGAAGAAGTAAAACTATTCACAGATGCCCTGATCTTATATATAGAAAATCCTAAGGAATCTACAAGAAACTTACTAGGCTAATAAACAAGGTTGAACAAGGTTGCAGAATACAAGATTGGAGGTTTTTTGTGTTTCAGTTGTATTTCAGTACACTAGAAATGAACAATCTGAAAATGAACGTAGGAAAACAAGTCCATTTACAGTAGCATCAAAAGGAATAAAATACTTAGTAGTAAATTTAATAAAAGAAACACAAGGGGTGCCTGGCTGGCTCAGTCAGAAGAGCATGCAATTCTTGATTTCAGGGTTGTTAGTTTGAGCCCCATGTTGGGTGTAGAGATTACTAAAAAGAAAATAAATAAACTTAAAAAAAATAAAAGTAAAAAAATAAAAGAAACACAAGATCTGTGCACTGAAAACGACAAAATACCATTGAAAGAATTTAAAAAGATCTAAATAGATGGAAAGACATCCCCATTCATGGATTGGAAAACAATATTGTTCAGATGGCAGTTCCCTCAAATTGATCTACAGATTCAGTGCAATTTTTATCAAAGTCACAACTGACGTTTTTACAAAAATTGGCTAGCAGGTTCTAAAATTCATATGGAAATGCAAGGTACCCCAAATAACCAAAACTATCTTGGAGGTCTCACACTTCTCAAGTTTAAAACTTACTACAAAGCTACAGTAGCCTATATCATGTGGGACTGGCATAAGGGTATATAGATCAATGGAATTTAAATGAGAGTACAAATGTAAACACTCACATTTGTGGTCAACTGATTGTTACCACATGTGCCAAGCGATTCAATGGGTAAAGAAGAGTCTTTTTCAACAAATGGTGCTGGGACAGTTGAATAGCCACCTGCCACAGAATGAAGTTGGACTCCTTTCTTACACCATTCACAAAAGTGAATTCAAAATCGATTACAGACCTAAATGTAAAAGCTAAAACTAAAATTCTTAAACAAAAACAAAGGAGTCAATCTTCATGATTAAGGTAGTGATTTCTTAGGTACCAAAAGCACAGGCGACAAAAGAAAAAATTGGTAAATTGGACTTCATCAAAACTAACTTTTGTGCTGCAAACAATACCATCAAGAAAATGAAAAGACAGGCACCTGGGCTCAGTTGGTTAAGCGTCTGCCTTTGGCTCAGGTCATGGTCCCCGGGTCCTGAGACTGAGTCCCACATTGGGCTCCCTGCTCAGCGGGAAGCCTGCTTCTCCCCTTCCCTCTGCCTGCCACTTTCCCCTGCTTGTGCTCTGTCTCTGTCAAATAAATAAATAAAATCTTAAAAAAAAAAAATGAAAAGACAATCCACAGAATGGAAGAAAACATCTGCAAATCATACATCTGATAAGAGACATATTCAGAATAGGTAAAGAACTATTATAACTCAGTAATAAGATGACCAAAACAATTTTAAATAGATAAACCATTTGAATACACATGTCTCCAAAGAAGATATTAAAAGATCCATTAACATATGAAAAAATACTTGTTCAACATCATTAGTTATCCAGGAAATGCAAATCAAAACCACAATGAGATATCACTTGATGGCCATTAGGAAGGCTATAATTAATAATTAAAAAAAAAAGACAGGCAGTAACATGTGTTGGTGAGAATGTAGAGAAATTGGAACCCTTATACATTGTTGATGGTAATGTAAAATGGTACAGCCATTGTTTGACAGTTCCTCAAAATGTTAAACATGGAGTAACCATATGACCCAGCAATTCCAATCCTAGATATATACCCAAGAGAAATGAAAACACATGTCCCCACAAAAACTTGTACACAAATGTTCATAGCAGCATTATTCATGATAGCCAAAGAGTTGAAACAATCCAAAAGTCCATCAAAAGATGAATGGAGGGGCGCCTGGGTGGCTCGGTCAGTTAGGCGTCTGCCTTCGGCTCAGGTCGTGATCCTGGGGTCCTGGGATCGAGCCCCACGTCTGGCTCCCCGCTCAGCGGAGAGCCTGCTTCTCCCTCTCCCTCTGCCTGCCTCTCTGCCTACTTACGCTCTCTATCTATCTGTCAAATAAATCTTAAAAAGAAAAAAAAAAAAAAAAGATGAATGGATAGGGGTGCCTGGCTGGCTCAGGCAGCAGAGCATGTGACTTTTGCTCTTGGGGTCTTGAGTTCCAGTCCCAGGTTGGTATGCATGCCGACTTAAAAAAAAAGATGAATGGATAAATACAATGGGTTGTATAGCTATACAATGGAATATTATTTGGGAATAAAAAAGAATGAAATACTGATACATGGCATGATATGGATAAACTTTGAAAACATTATGCTAAGTGAAAGAAGGAAGTTAGAAAATACCACCTAATGTATGATTCCATTTATATGAATGACTCAAACAGGCAAGTTCATGGAGACAGAAAGATTAGTGGTTGCCAGGCATGGGGTGGGTTGGGGGGGTGACTGTTAATGGGTATGGAGTTTCTTTGGGGGATGATTAAAAACTAAACTTAGGTGGTGGTGCTGATAGTTGCCCAATTCCTTGAATATACTGAAAATCATTGAAATGTACCCTTTGAAAGGATGGATTTTATGACATGTGAATTATATCTCAATAAAGATTTTGTTTTAAAGTAATGAATGTGGCATTGATGAGGTCGTATCTGGCTGAGGGGATAAGTTCATATTGGCAGGGGAGATTCAGGGCTTATTCTCCTCTCCTAAATTCCCAAAATAGGAGGTAGAAATGTGGGGGAGAACAGAAAAGGTTAATTTTGAAGTTAGGACATCACTGCAGACTAGAGCAGGCTGGTTGGAAGGAGAGGCAGCAGCGCCCATTTGCTTGAGGGTGTTGAGTGCCCGGGACCGAGCGACGCATTTGGCTTGAAGGGACAGAGGACCTGGGGAGGAGCTGCGGGTCATGTTTGAGACTGCCTATTGGAAATGGTTGCCTGTGCCTTTTAGGACATGTAGAGTTGTTCCTTTGGCCACACACGTGTGGATCTACAAGAAAGGTGATAGTATAGACATCAAGGGAATGGGCTCCATCAAAAAGGACTGCCCCACACATGTCACCGTGACAAGACTGTTAGTGTCTGCAACGTTACCCAGAATGCTGTAGGTCCTGTTGGACAAGATGCTTGCCCAGAGAATTCATGTTATGTATTGAGCATATTAAGCCCTCTAATAGCCAAGATAGCTTCCTGAAACGTGTGAAGCAAAGTGATCAGAAAAAGAAGGAAGCAAAAGAGAAAGGTCCTTGGGTTCAAGTGCCAGCCTGCTCCACCCAGAAAAGCACACTTTTTTAGAACCAGTGGAAAGGGGCCTGAGCTGCTAGAATCCATTCCTTTGAATTCATGGCAGGATAGATGCTTTAAAAAAAAAAAAAAAAAAAGACATCTGGACTGTAAAAAGAAGAAAAAATTGCCTGTGATTGACCCCATGCAGCCCCTCTGCACACACATACACACAAAAGGAAATATAAATCCTACTTTATACTTATATCCTTATTTAGTAGTCACACACACACACACACACACACACACACACACATACACACACCAAAGTTAAAAGTCTAAGGTAGTTTTTAGTCCTGATCCAATCCTTTCACTTTATAGATGGGGACACTGAGACTTGAAGAGATCACAGTGCGGTGCTGTTAGTGTTAGAGGTGTGACTAGAATCCAAGTCAGCTGATTTTGCACGTGGCCGGCCTTTTTTCTGGAACAACCCCATGCCCCATCTCCACTCGCTTCACCCAACTCATTACTCTTTATCCTTCATTTTTCTTCACAAATGTGCCTTCCTCGGGGAATAAGCTTACTCTGCCCCCCTCAGCCTAGATCAGGCCTCCCTGCCATTGTTCTCACAGTTTACCTTTCCATAAGGGTAGGCCTGCATGGGTATTCATTGTATTTCCAACCTCTAGAACTGTGCCTAGCACACAGCAGGCGTTCAGATCATTCATATACTGAATGTACAAATACTGCTCTTTTTTGCCATGCTGACTCTCCCCACTGTATGTTCAGTGTTCATGTAGGTCATCCTTCAGTTTCCCACCACGGTAAAGAGGCTCACTGTCCCCCTGAGCCACTGACATGGTGTAGTAAGACAACATGCCATCGGTGGGATTGCCGTGGAGCTTGGGCTCCCTGGTACCCGTGTGGTACCTTAGATCCCTCGGCCTTGCTGCTTTTCAGAAGGTGAAGTCAGAAAAGACTTAGTGACTTGAGCAGTTATGCTCTACCCTTAGGAACCTGGGATGTGCTGATTGAACAGGGACTAGAAAAGAGGCACAAGACCGTTCAATGCATGAAATTTAGGCACTAAGCCAGAGAACGAATGGGGCTGGGCCGAGTAAGTATAGAGCGGATGGAGGTTGATGGATCTGCAGTTCTTGGTGACACAGCGTGTGGGAGAGCAACAGAGCGGGAGTCAGGGTCTCTTGTGCACGCGGTTTCTTTCACTCCTGAGCTGTGTGATCTTGACCAAGCCAGCCCCTTCATCTGTGAAGTGGACATGCTCTCTCCCCGGCTTATTATGAGGACCAAAAAACCCACATGTGATATTCCCACTCTCTGCTATAAAATAGCACTTTACAAATGCAGGGTAGTATTACTACTGAGATAAAGAGGGTGTTGGTGCTAGTTTTCTATTTCCAGAGCATAGACCAAGACTAAATTGATTCAGAAATGGTGACTAGAGAGGTTTCTGAAAAGGTCTTTCTTCAGGAGGAGCAACTGAGTTGTGGAAACAGACCGCATGCAAACCTTACAGAACTTTACGGGCAGGTTAGACGATTGCTCGTCCTATGCGATGGAGACACAGGATTGAGCTCAGAGGCCGGAGTAAATGACCCTTTGACTTCCAGTTCTAAGAGGGTGTGTTTTAAGATTCCAAGATTCCCTCCTCTTCCTATCCTGTTTCTGTTGTAATTACGAGGTGATTGGTACTCCATTGCCTGTGGGGCACCATGTGTTTTCACAGGATACCAAAGTCTGGCACGCGCCTTCAAGATGCCACACAAAATAGAATCTGACTCCAGTCTCTTCCAGCAACTCTAGTTTGTCTGATGAGGATCCTTAATTGCTCTTTAGCATTTCATTTGAATGAGACTCACGGATCTGTTTAGAAGAAAACTGCTGATCAATTGCAATTGCCCCTGTTGTCATGGCAACAAGCTGCAATGGGACTGTAATTATATTTCCTTATTCCTGAAGTGAATCCCTAATCATTGCTATGGTAATTACCCAATATCTGTGGTCCCAAATTACATGATGCTTGTCCAAAGAAGACAAAGGATAAGGAGTAGGGGGACTGGCCTGAGACGTGTGAATGGTGCAGCTGCAGAAAGCTTCTCCTTTGATGGGTGTGGAGAATTTCCGTGTAGGCTCACGCCCCGAGGTTAAATGTTGGCAGTGATCTTAGAATGTGCCTCGTGTGTCGAGTCATGGCTAGAAGGCTGCATCATCCTGTAGGATGATTTCAGCTGTAACAAAAAACACAACTAGTATCTTCAACAGTAAAGACATAGCTTATCTGCCGTACCTGAGAGTCTGGAGGCCTGGGGCTTGGGCATCCCAGTAGCCTGGGGAACAGCATCCCCGGCTCTCAGGCTGCAGCGCATGCCACCGAGAAAGAACGTCAGCCCTCTTGCGAGAGAAGCAGAGTCAAAACACCAGAGTGCTCTTCAGAGGCGTTGTCCATCCGGGTGGGCTAAGTTGGAAAGGAGAATCAAGACACAGCATCAGAAGCATGGTGCGGTGGCTGTTTTTGGTAATTAGCTGTCAACATCCAGTTTCCTTTCCCAATAGTTTTTTTTCCCCCAGTTTTAGTTTCCATGTCATCAAGTTTGCCTCTCTGTGTGTGCCTCTCATAAGACATCGTGCCTGCTTCCTAGGACAGAAGCCAAAGGGCCCGATCCTGCACTTTCCCCTAAGTGCAGCCTGGCATGAGCATGGGACCCACCTGGCCAGTTGGTCTTTCTGTCCTGGACTTTGACGTGGCCGGTGCTCAGGGATGTAGGGACCTCGGCTGCGGCTGTGCCCGTAAGCAGGCTCTTCCCGCGGGGCGGCGGCTCTGGGCCTCCCCGTGCCTGCACCTCTGCAGTTCTACTCCTGTCTTTTTCAGGCTTGGACTCTAGCTTCCTTGGTTCTTCAAGCCCCCACTCTTCTTCCAGTAAATTTTCTTTTGGCCGAGTAGGACAGAGTTAGTTTCCGTTGCTTGCATCTGACAGAGCGTGAAACCAGGAAAACTAGGTGAGAGAGAGAGGGTTTGACACAGAAGGTGGGAAGCAGAGTCTGGAGCACTTCCCTGATCTGAATCGAAAAGGAGGCCCAGAAGAAGCCTTTTCAGATGCTGCATGTCCTTCTCACTCGCCCACCCATTGGCATAGGCCCACCACAATGCATAGGCCTACCATACCTGAAAAATGCCCATGGTCTGAAAATCTTCCTCCTCCTCCCATCAGCATGTTTGCCTCAAGCTTTCCATTCCCTCAGTGACCTACCCGTCTAGGACATGGACTCTTCTACAGGATTAATCATTTACTCTTCCACTGAAAAAACTTACACATTTTATGGTACGAAGCTCTATGGGAGAAACAAAGGTAACAGACGTGATCTCTGCCCTCATGCAGCTCCTCGGACTGTGGTGGAGATAAGAGGACGCCATTATTGTTGGAATCACGTCTGTGTGGCACTTTACAGTATGCGCAGCACTTTTATCTTCTCTCTCATTTAAGGCATGATTAGAGTAGCCATACCCTAAGACAGCAAGAGAAATAGGCATGAGCGTGGGACCCACCTGGCCAGTTCGTCTTTCTCTCCTGGACTTTGATGTGGCTGGTGCTCAAGGATGTAGGGACCACGGCTGCGGCTGTGCCCGTAAGCAGGACATCACTTTCATATCCTCTACCCAAATTAAATAGTCACTCTCTGTAAAGATTAGTAGAGACTTTAACAGGACGAAAGAAGAAAAAAAAAGGAGGAGAAGGAGAAGAGGGAGAAAGAAGAATTTCTTGACATTTGCCTAAAATTATGGGAAATTTGGAGGTGTAATGCTTGAAATGCTGACTGTGATATCTGAGTTACAGAGCCACAGCCCCTTGGGTTCCATCCTGACCCCATATGCCCCAGGAGGCTTAAACACCATGAACAGGACTACTAACTGGAGAGGAAGAAAGCGTTCTTCCTCCTTTCAGAGGAAGAAAAGACTCCTTTCTTCCAGGAAGCAGGAGGAGCTGTGTGGGGGCAATAAGATTTGAGCTGGACTTTGAAGGATGAGTAGGGCCTGAACTGAGAGGTTGGCACTGGGCAGCCCATGGACAGGAAGAGCCCAGAGAGGCTATTTGGGGAATGGAGCAGTGTGTCTTACAGGCTGCTTGAAGTAGGGTAACGCTTATGTGAGTGCTTGCACGATTCTCAGTGCTTTCCATATCCTGCCTCGTTTAATCCTAACAGAAGCTTCATGAGGTAGGTCCGAATATCCCCCCCACTTACAGATGGGGAAACTGAGACACCTAGAGACGTAGTTCCTGCCCAAGGCCACACAGCAGGTTAGTGGGAGAACGAGGTTTGAGCAGTGGGCACCCGGGCTCGAGTGTGAGCACGAACTCCCAGCACTACAACACGGCTTTCGATTCACGGAGCCAGAGTCGTTTGGAGCCCTGTCGTGCAGAGCTTTAAATGCCAGCAACCATTGCAGCTTCCTCTGGGGAGATTTTAACAAAAGGGAACTGCTGGAAGTTTCTGCGCTGGCAAGTTAACGGCTCTAAGGTTGATGCAGAGTTTGAGAGGAAGCGGAATTGGAGAGGACTTCAGTTGGAGATCATTTGCAGATGTCAGTCATATTCCCACAGGCCGGAGGTAAAACCAGGCCACAGTGACAATTATACCCTCACTGGCTCTTCAGCTGCCGTCAGGGCTTCTTCCACCTACTTCGGAGCTCTCCCACACACGTCTTTGTGTTCAAGAGCTGATCCTCCAGCGGCCGCTGTCCCCTGGGGGGGGGGGGGGCAGGGCGGAGAGCACCATGCCAGCAACTTTCCTCCAGAGGTCCAGGAAAACAAAAGCTCTTCATACCATACTTGCAGTGACTTTAGAAGGCTGAAGTCATTTTAAAATTAAAAATAAATAAATAAATTAAAATAATAAAAATAAAAGCTTCTCCTGAGCAGAGGTTAAATGTGTGAACTTTATATTGTTTTTGGCGTGGTTACTAGCATAATCATCCAGGTCTGTGTATTATAGCACAATGGGACAAACCATTCAGGCCTCAGCTGAGTTTTCTGAAATCTTTGACAGCTTTAAGCGCAGAAATGGGCCCTTCAAAACAGCCCTGTATTTTGGTCTATGTGCTGCCAAAGTGCGCCCAAGAGTACTATATTATTTATCCTTAAATAGCCTTTTAGAGCTTCTAGGTAGAATTATGACAGTCAGTCCGGCTGACTCTGGGTAAATAAAAGAGAAGGAGGTAGAGTTGGGGAGGAACAGCAGTGTATCTTTCTTCCTCTCCTTCCAAACCCATAATAACTTAGATCAAAGGGCTTAAATGTAATAAGATGTAGGTAAAACAGGACCCCCTAAGCCACTCCAAGTCTTTCTAAAGGCTAATAATCAATAGTCAATTCTGTTAGAATAGATTCAACGTATTAGAAGCCTCTGGCCTCCAGTTAGTAGTCCTGTTCATGGTGTTTAAGCCTCCTGGGGCATATGGGGTCAGGATGGAACCCAAGGGGCTGTGGCTCTGTGACTCAGATATCACAGTCAGCATTTCAAGCATTGCACCTCCAAATTTCCCATGATTTTAGGCAAATGTCAAGAAATTCTTCTTTCTCCCTCTTCTCCTTCTCCTCCTTTTTTTTTCTTCTTTCGTCCTGTTAAAGTCTCTACTAATCTTTACAGAGAGTGACTATTTAATTTGGGTAGAGGATATGAAAGTGATGTCAAATCTTTGGTGTGAAATGAGGACATAGGGAACACCTATTTATCTTTCAGCCATGTCTACACATAGTTATAAGTCATGATG
This sequence comes from Phoca vitulina, assembly GCF_004348235.1. Taxonomy (NCBI): domain Eukaryota; kingdom Metazoa; phylum Chordata; class Mammalia; order Carnivora; family Phocidae; genus Phoca; species Phoca vitulina. Next base: position 39,550,864 of record NW_022589706.1, read on the forward strand.
CTATACTTACACATTTTTAAAAATCTTGATTAATACCAGTGTTCATAGAAGCATTATTCACACTGGCCAAAATGCTCATCCACAGATGAATGGGCATACAAAATGTGGTATTATACATCTTGTAGAATATTTTTCAGCCTTAAAAGATGAAATTCTGACACATGCTACGTGGGTGAACCTTGAAGACATTATGCTAGGTGAAATAAACCAGACACAAAAAGACAAATGTATGATTCCACTTGTATGAGGTGCCTGGAATAGTCAAATTCATAGACATAGAAAGGAGAATAATGAGGCACCAGGGTGGCTCAGTTGGTTAAGTGTCCAACTCTTGATTTCTTTTCTTTTTTAGAATTTATTTATTTATTTATTTATTTATTTATTTATTTATTTGAGAGAGAGAGAGATAGAGCACGAGGTGGTGGGAGAGGGAGAAGCAGGCCTCCCGCTCAGCAGGGAACCCCACATGGGGCTCGATCCCAGGACCCTGGGATCATGACCTGAGCCGAAGGCAGACACTTAACCAACTGAACCACCCAGGCGCCCCTCGACTCTTGATTTCAACTCAGATCATGATCTTGGGGTCATGAGACTGAACCCTGCATTGGGCTGCATACTGGACATGGAGTCTGCTTGGATTCTCTCTCTCCCTCTCCCTCTGTCCCCACCCCCCCCCTCTCTCTCTCTCTCAAATAAATAAATTTTTAGGGGCGCCTGGGTAGCTCAGTCGTTAAGCGTCTGCCTTCAGCTCAGGTCATGATCCCAGGGTCCTGGGATCGAGTTCCTAATCGGGCTCCCTGGTCTGCGGGGAGCCTGCTTCTCCTTCTGCCTGACGCTCTCCCTGCTTGTGTGCTCTCTCTGTCAAATGAATAAAAAAAAAAAAACTTTAAAAAAAATTCCCGGATGCTGGGATCTCATTTGGTGTTCACAGATTTGGTATTTAAGCAATAAAATTGGTTCACCTTCTTTTGTGTAAGATTTGCAGTCGTGGGTGAACCAGGGAGTCTCTTACTTTCTTGTCATAGTCTAGCAGCTGTTGTTCACATAGCATCTTTGTTCCCAAAGAAATACAAACCTCTACAAACACCATGTTAAACTGATAAGAACAGATACTACACTTGATCTTAGCCAAAAGGCCGAGAAGCGATACAAACACCATGTTAAAATAGAAGGCTCCGTCAGCTGTGACCCAGGCTCCTGAGTTCTGGTTTCAGTTCTGTCTTGGTCAAGTCTCCCTCTCATCCGGGCCCTCAGCTTCTGTTGTCCAAAGAGAGTCAGGTGTGGACTGCGTAGTCACAGAAGGGCCCGTGAGCAGTGACTGTCGGCTGTGCAAGGCCTGCCATCTGTTAGTGCGGACGGTGCCCTGGCTTAGCGCCCCCCGTCAGCTGCTGGTTCCCCTGCAGAGAGAGCCACCGGAGATGTGCAGAGCGGCAGCCCCAGCCTCCGAGCAGCAGGGGTGGGTGGAGGAGCGCGCGCAGGCAGAATGGGTGCAGGCTTGAAGTCGTCTGGGAGCTCAGGATTTTCAGTCCTACCCATTGATTCCTGCATTGTTTTTGAAGGATTTCTGATGTTACTCATTAAGGTCTAACGCACCACAGCTTTCCCCTAACCTGGACCCGACCTCACATAAAATCATACAGCACAGAGCCTGAGGGGTGATGGTAACAAAGAAACAGGAAAAAATGGGAGTTTTGTGGGAAACACTGATGACTTTGATTTCATTGATGTGGAGTTTGCAGACAGTGGGACAGCCAAGTAGCAGGGTCCACTATGTAGCTGGACATGTGGGGAGAGGAGAGCATAGTATTGGAGTCACACAGACCGTTTTAAAAAGCGATTGTTGAAACCAGAGGAGTGGCCTTGGGTTGTTCCACTGTCTATGCCTTTGAAAGGATAATGGTCGGAGTCAGCCAAGAGTGAACGGGAAAGACCAAAAGCTGGGCTCTGCGGGCTGATTGGAGGCCTCTGAAGAGATGTTTGAAACCTGAACCTCTCCACCAATAGCAATAACATCAGTGACAACAGCAACAAAGCCAGGACAGAGATACAGAAATGAGAGTTATGACATCTCAGCCATGCTTTCTGTCCCTAGGGCCCCAGGAACTTCTACTGCCCGGAACTCCAAGTCCAAAGGAACAATTTTTCTGCCCTCTTATAAGGCATGGCTGTGATTCTTCCCTGAACTAATGAAGACTTCCTCAGAGACCAGTGCTGTTATAAATTTCCCAAGTGGGCCTCTTTCTTTCCTTCTAGAGTTTGTTTTTACTATAGGTGCTTTGCGTTTGACTTTAGATCTTGTTTAAATGTAAAGGACTGTTAAATGTATTGACAGTCCTTCATTTAAAAGTTAAAAATCTGGGGGATTTTAGAGGTCTTTATACATCTCTTCTCATGATCAAGAGGCTGCTCTGTATTCTTGGCATGGGAAGAGAAGGTTCCCACACAGCAAGTGCCATTTTTTTCTTTTGAGAACATAAAGCCTGAAGGAAAGTTGCAGCTTTGAGGCTCAAGGTCCTGCCTCTAGGTTCACTCATAATAAAAGGAAGGGGGAGGATTGGCCTGATTCGCAGTCAATTGTGAAAGATCTTTAAATGTCAAGAATAAAGAAGTCCAGATGAACTCTGCTAAGGTACAATTTGTGTTAAATTGCCCCTCCACCTCCCAATCATGTAATTCCTAGTTCCCAGCTGTTAAGGACAATGATTCCACCAAACTCTTTGTTCATAAGAACATAGTTTCAAGCTGAGATCTCCACACGCGGCCTATTCAGTTTGATTTCCAGCCCTGTCTCAAATTCTAGAACTCTGGGCAGTGTTTTTACCTACTCTTTGTCTCAGCTTCCCCTTCAGATAAAAGGAAATAATCTACATTGTAGAGTTGTTTGGAACTGGAACTGGTAACCATGATCACCAAAGATTTAAAATTATACAAATTGCCAAGGATTTAATGTTAATTTGCATTATGTAAACTGAAATATTTAGAGGAGAGTGTTCATTCATATAATCAATAAACCAGTTACCATTCTCCTCCGCTGTTTCTTCTCAGAGCTTTAAAATAGGACAAAAACTAGATCTAAGAAGAAAAAGGTAGAAATGTTTTTGCTCACTTTGAAAAGTAATCCTCTTAAGAGTCATAGCCATATAAATAAGTAGGTTCTGACAAATGTAGAAACTTCATAAATATCAAAAAGTTATTTAATCACTTCTGTTTCTGGCTGTGATGAAGTAGCATGTTGCAAATCAGTGCTCCCACCAAGAACAACTAGGAATGCAGATAGAATATTTAAACAAAGACATCTGTTTAAAGGCATCTGATTGCTGTGAATGCATCAGACTTGAACAACAAGATACTGGAGAGAATGGAAGCCCACTGAATTGAGCCCAACTTTCTGCATATTGCTTCTCCCCTGTGGGCATTAGGTGACTCCTGGTGGAGAACAAGAGACCAAAAAGCCTGAGAGTGACTGCCAAGAGGAGAAGAGAGCAGAGCTGTAGGCAATCTTCTGGAGCCTGGAATAAAAAAGCTGGAGTTTGTGGCTGCCAAGATAGCCAGGACTTGAAGGACTGAAATCCCCAAGAGAAGAGAAACTCAGAAGAAAGAATCTAAATCTAGGCAACAGTTTTCCTTCTGATGAATTTGTTAATAAAGCTGCACAAGGATAGAGGCTGAAAGGCAAGGCAGAGTTTTTGACAGTCTGATGTTGGAAAGATGAAAATTGGGGTCTACCAAGGAGGGGGACCTTAGGAAGCAACCCAGGCTGTCAGTTGAGACAACAGGAGACCTGTACCCTAGAAGTGAGGACAAAGCAGAGGTAGTCTGAGCCTTATAAAGATTGCTAACCAGCTGTGGTCAGTTCAGTCCCTAACAGGATTGAGGTGATCTGCTCCTCCACTAATGGCTGAAGGATTGGGTGAGTCCTCTCTGGGAGGAGAGAACCCAGCCTCTATAATGTTTCATTCTTGATATATAGAATTCAATCAAAAAATTACCAGTGGAGAAACAGACTATGAGAAAAACAAAATAATAGAAGTAGACCCAAAGATGATAAAAGATATTGGAGTTTCAGATATTTAAATAATTGTGATTAATACATTCAATAAAATAGTTGACAAAATAGAGAATTTTACCAGAGAACTGCAATCTATTAAAAAGAATCAAATGGAAATTCTAGATGTGAAAAACACTACTGAAATTAAGTGCTCAATAGATCATTTTAACAGCAGATTAGATACAACTAAAGAGAGAATTAATGAGCTGAAGTCTAGGTTAGTAGAAAAATCCATACTAGGGGACATCTGATTGGCTCTGTCGGTTAAGCGTCTGCCTTCAGCTCAGGTTATGATCCCAGAGTCCTGGGATCAAGTCCCTCATTGGGCTCCTTGCTCACTGGGGAGCCTCCTTCTCCCTCTGCCTGCCACTCCCCCTGCTTGTGCACCCTCTCTCTCTCTCTGACAAATAAATAAATAAAATCTTAAAAAAGTAAAAGAAAAATCCATACTAAGTCATACTGAGTAAAAAGAATTGACAGGTACAGAAAACAGCATGAGGACATATGGCTCATGGGGAGACATTCTAACATCAGAGAATCAGAGGAGGAATAAAGGAAAAAGGGGGTAGAGGCAATATTTGAAGACTGAGAATTTTCCAGAACTGATGAAAGCCACAAGCAACAGGTTTAGGAAGTATTATGTATCCCCAGCTAGATAAATTAAAGGAAAATCACACTGGCCACAAGAGAGTAAAACTGCTGTAAACCAAGGCAAAGAGAAAAATCTTAATATCAGCTATAAATAAAAGATGATAGACTGCCTGTCTTTTCGAAGAAGCAGTGATATAACCTACAAAAACTCTATAAGTTACAGCATAACTTAATGGTAAAATATTGAATGCATTTTTGCTTAGTTCAAGAACATGTCAAGTCTACCATCGTGACTTCTCTTCAACTTTGTGAAGTTCCTAGATAATGAAATGTGACCAACAAAAGAGAGGAAGGGAGGAAAAAAGAAGGAAGGAAGGATGGATTTAAAATAAAGAAACAAAACTGCCTTTTGTCACAGGCAACCTGCTTATATACATAGAAAATCCAAAAGAATCAAGTCATATTATTATAATTAATAAATTTAGCTAAGCTAAGAGCAATATGCAAAGATCAATTGTAATTTAATATTCCACCAATAAACAATTAAAAAATAAAAATTTTAGGCTATACAAACATCAAATATGTAGGAATAAATCTATCAAAATATGTATAAAGCCTCTACGCACAACACTACGAAACATTATTGAGGGAAAGTAAGTGGGATCTAAACAAATGAAGGGATATCTGATGTTCATGGATTAAAAGATCAAGTATTGTAAAGATGTTAGTTATCCCACAATTTATCTGTAGATCTAATGCCATCCCAAAAGCAATTCTAGGAGTGTGTTGAAGTGTGTGTATGTATGTAAATTTATGCAGAGATAAGAATAGCCATCTTGACAAAAAAAAAATCAAAGCTGGAGAAGTTAAACTACTAGATACCAACAGTCATTAAAAAGCTGTAGTAATTGAGACAGCGTGGGATTATTGCAGTAAAAATAGATAAGTAGACCAATGGAAATGAGACCAGAAACAGATCCACATGTATGCAGTCACTTCATTCATTGCAAGTCACCCACTGTCTTCAAGCCTTAGTTTCCTCTTCTGTAAATAGGCTTCATACTAGTGCCTACCACATACGGCTTAAATATTATATGTCAAAAGGACTCAGATATTACCCTGCAGACGTTAGCACACACACAAGGGACACAGCAAGTGTCCGATAAAATCTAGCCAGGATTAATATTACCATTGTGACTGCCACTGTTATTGTGATTATCACTACTGCTATCATTACTGTTCATTTTTCTCTGTTTTTCAGTATGATTATCTGGAAGTGAGGAATGGATGGACATTCAGTTGTGGTTGGCAGCAAGGAACATTTGGGGTAACACAGAAGAGTAGGAGTGTCGATTCTTAGCCTACCTGGAAAAAGAATGGGATCAGGGAGATGAAGTTCATGATTCAGTCAAGGTTGCCTTAGAAACTGGAATGGGCTCTGGCCTACCACCAGGGTGATGTGGCCACACAACCGTAGTACACATTTGTTAGTAAACATTTAGTAAGCTTCTAAAATGACTTGTGTATATATGTGTTTGTAAGGATATTTGAAAGCATGTATATGTGTCTAAGCCACTTGTAGAAACACTGTGTAGACATGAAGTTGGTTGTGTCTTCTCCCATCTGAATCATAGCCAGGAATCTGATAAGTTTAGACGGAATGTTAAAAGATTTGATTCTCTTCTGATGGCACTTCCTATAAAAGATTTGATTCTGTAACTAGATGAAAAGTTTATTTCATAGCTTCTTTAGGTAAACCTGGTTGTTCATCTTGTAACATAGGCCATAGAGTCTCTGAAGACAGGGAGATAAGGAGATATTTAATTCTTTTCACATTCATATCCTAGACAGTGCCTCCTATTTCATAAAGTGCATTGCCGCTGTATGGTGTCTGGTGTTATTTAGCTGAAAGCTTACCGGTTCTTCTAGCTATTTAGTATCTCTAATCCTCCCAGGTTCCAGCCCACGTGGCATTTGCGTCCTGTCTTCCCCTCCCATTGGCCCCCCCACACCCTCTTTCACTCACTAGAGGGAAGACTCTAAGACCTTCCACTGCTTTGAAACACTTCCACTGGCTGGTGAGAGACGGTTCTCCGCAGCTCATTTTCTCATCTATGACTTCTATTCGGACGACTTTAGATAAGGTTATTTGCCCCGAGTTCCATCTGCAACAAGGGGTTGGGGTTGAAATGACTGGAGTAAAACTCTCAGCGGTTTTTCATCAGGGTGGGGGTTGGAGGCAGCTATTAATGGTATTGATGAGGATCACCCAGCCAGGAGGCTCGCATCCAGGTCTTTCGTTTCTCAACCTCATATGCTTTTCGAAGACAAGATTTGGTACTCAGCCTTCCTCACTCCATCTAGATTTGGTCAGGACCCTGCCCGCTGCACGTCTGTGATTGAGTTCAGAAGGCCCAGCCGGAGGCGCCTTTCCCCCCAGTGCTGGCCCCGAGTCACTGATAAAAGCTCCAGGCCGGACCCCGCTCTAAGGGAGGGGCCCTCTCACCCGGGAGTCTGCCCGCGTGCCTGGCACCATGGGAATGTACCTGCCCTGCCTCCCGGAGAGGGTGTGGTTCTGCCTGCCCCTGGGAGCAGCCTTCCCAGAGAGCAGTTAGTACCCGAGGCTGAGTGAGGAACAGTGGGCTTCTGCTGCTCCTCTTCCTGCAGGCCCCCCCCCACCCGCCCCCCTGCCAGGTGGAAGTCCAGACTCCATGAAACACAACGCTTCAACTGAAACGTGCTTACTGTTGGGTACCTACCACTTACGAGCCGCTCAGTGTGCGTGAAGCCCATCGGGATTGCCCCAACTCTCATTTCTCTTCAAGTCCAGCCCCAGAGACTCTACCTGTAGGCCCTACCAGCAATTCTGGGCTGTGTCAAGTCTTTGTTTTAGATGTACGGGTCTTTCTAACAATTTGGTTGTCATCTGAAAGAGAGAATCTCTTGCCTCTAACCTCTAGATCTGCATATGACTTCAAAAGGGCTGGCTGACAGGACTTACTGGGGGAAAACGGATAGTGGCAGCTCGTCAGGCTCGTCAGGACATGGGCTCCTCCAGTTACAATTCCTGCCAGGGCCTCAGGTACCAGGTCCTCTACAAGTCAAGAGCTGTCTTTGAGTTCTCTCCTTGAGTGGCTCTAAAACCTTGTGTTGGAGACATGCTCCCTTATTTCTGGGAGACCCTTTCTCCTACCCAGCTACTTGGCTGACCCCTCGCAGAAAAGGACACAATGCTGGAAGTGCTTTCTGAATGAGACAGGGATTGTAGGGGGAGTCCCCTAAATCAGGAGGAACAGGAAGCTGAATTGCCAGAAGAATTATTATCATCCTAATAAAATGAAGCACATGATTTGCATTCCAGGTCCTTCAACTATTCTATGGGAACCCGGGCATTTTCCCATGACAGTATTTTTATCCCTGATGGGGGAGCAGAAAGTGAGCAGACAGTTCAAGCAATGTCACAGGACAACATCCTGGGCAAAGTCAAAACTCTTCAGGTAAGACAGCTTGAGATTGGAAAGTCAGCCTTAGGAGGGGGCCCGGCGATGGTGGGAAGTGGGAACATCCTGAGAGTGGCCTTGAGTAAGGGATCGGGAGATCCAGGGGGAGCTTCTGGTGGGAATTTTTGCTCTCTCAACCCTGACTATGTTCTCTGGAAGCCTTCTGTCCACCTGGGAGAGGTACGTCGTCACCATTATACCCACCTGCATAACAACTCCACTCCTGTTCTGTCGAGTTGTTCCCTCATTTTTAACTGCATGTCATGAGGACAGGTACCCAAGAGAAGCTGCAGGACTTGGCGGGAGGGGAGAGTTGGAAATGTGGCCCATAATCCCTGAGCACAGGGTTAACTGTTAGCTGAGGGCATGCACAGCACGTCTCCATACTTGGACAGTGAATGGTAAGACTTTTTATTATTTGCCGTATTTGTAAATCTGGCTCCCCCTGAGCCACCCTGTGTTGGAGGAAGGCCACGCAGCTCTTAAACCTCCCTCCTGTTCATGCTGTGGAGCCGGGCAGTTTTCCTCTATAAAATTGACTCAGGTGGTAACTCCTTAATAATGAAGATATAATAAAACAATTACTCACTAAATGTGATTGAAATCATGGGAAATCCAGGGAAAGCAAGAGGAGCAGAGACACCTGGGATGCGACCATGTAGGTTTGCCTGATAGCCTGGTAGAATTCACTCACCTGACAGAAGTGCCCAAGCAAGCACTTCTCTGAGGTGGGAAGGCTTGGAGGCGATCCAGGTTACGAACGGGGGCTCTGGTTTGCTGGTTTCCATCTGTCTGTAAGTCTCCAATAACGAATGTATAAATGAATGAATGGGGGTGGGGGACAGCTGGCTTGAGTAGCTGCCAATACAATGAAGCAGTATACTCGAAGTTTTCTATTTTCTTGAAATGTTCTTGTTTCTACTGAACATTAGCTATGCATTTTGCGATCTGTGTTTGGTTACATGTCCACACACACTCAGCTGAATATAGCATATGGCAGGCGGGGAAATAGCTTACACTCTGGAACCACACCCAAACTTGCCCGGATCTTCATACCTACTGCCCGCCATGGCCCAGGGCCCCCGTCCTGCCCTCAGAGCTAACGTAGCCCTTCCTCCAGATACCAGCATGTCCTAACCAGGTTCTGCTCTTCGTGCTTGCTGGCTGTGCTGCTACATGGGTCTAGACTCAGAAGAAGAAGCAAGCTGTCACTTTTCCTAGGTTGGAGAAGAGGAAGGGGTGGTGATCGCCAAAGAAAACGGTGGACCCCCTCCCCGTATTACCTTTCCTTCGTGAAATCTTTTGATTCCTGGACTGTTATTCCTAAGAAGTTCTGAACTCCTGGCTCATAAATACGCCCTTTCCAAGTGGAGTGACTTCCAGAGTTCAGTCCATGAAACAGCTGTATTTTATAAGGGCTTTCGAGGAGTTCTTTAAAAATTAGATAATAGTGTGTTGTCTTAAATGCTGTCTGTGCTAACATCACACCGCATGCCACTGCCCCTCCAGGAAGTGGATTTGGAGTTGGGAAAAATATATAATTCTGCACTGTTGAAACTCAGTAAAAATATGTGAGTGCCTGTTATTCCGAGTCACACTGCAAGGCACAAGTTTAAAGAATCAGGTCTCACAATTAAAATGTAAAACAACCAACTTCCCTGAAGCAACAGTTCTATTAACAGAAAGGAAATTGTGAGGAAAGCAGAATAACTAACCTGAGTGCTCTCCTTTGGACAATATCTACTCATCCGAGGTCTGCCCAATTTTGCTTTTGCTGTGGATTTATAATCTTCCTTGCAGCTCTCTAGTTACACTTTTAAAAAATAGAGGCTTTGCTCTTTGAGGAGGGAAATGGGGACCATTATCGTAGAAAATGTGATTTTTGGAGTGACATTAAGATATAACTGTATCACCCCCAAAAGACTGTGCTTTATTTTTCAGTCGACTAAGCAGTATGTTCCTGGTAAGTCATAGAAATAGTAGTTAACTTTATTAACTTGCATGAATGCTTTGCATTTTTCCATGACAACGTTATGCTGGTATTGATGCTTAGTAAGCAGCATAAAAGACCGCCCCCTCGTAGACTCCAGCATGGAATGAGGGTGTTAGTTATGTCAGACGCATGTATGTTTTTTATGTTCGATATCGTGTTTGTGTATGTATGTATGTTTATTAAAAACAGAGAGAGAGAAAAGTCACGGATACCTATTTGACAGTGGACGTCCTGGCAGGCTGATTAGCCACCATTATTAAGACATTCTTTTGAAATGAGATTTCTATCATAATGCCATTGGGGGGGGGGAAGCCATTTTTCTCTGGCCTAAGAAACTTCCCAGCCCTCGGAAACCCCCAGAACTGTGCGTGTACTGACTGCGTTTGGAAAGGTTGCCCTCTAGTGTCCACACATGGTCATCCCAGCTCGGCCGGCCGGCCTAACGTGGCACCGCGGTGGTCTGGAACCTATCTACTGAGTGCAGAATGAATGAATGCAGCGTGAATAAGCCTGCATTTTCTGAATCAAGTGAATCTATCACCTGCCAAAATTTCTGTGGCAAATCATTGAACCTTTACAAGAAAAATGACTCTTTTTTTTCCCTGAGTATAAAAATACTACATGTTTGTAGGGAGAACAAATTCTAATATACAGGAGAGTTATAGGGGCCAGAACAACAGTGATGCCCTTTTTGAAGACCCTACACATAACAGTCAGCTGTTCCATGGCCATGGGTGAAATAAAAACTCTGTGCCAGGCCTTCCCCACCACCTGGCTGTGTGGCCTCCAGGGAAGTCATTGGACCTCTCTGACCCTCATCATCCCCATCTGAAAAATAAGGGGATGAATATGATGGATGATCTGGCCCCTCCGTTCTTAAAGTCTGCCATCTGTACGAAATCACTGCTCACCTGCTCTAGCACGGAGTGGTTTGGTAAGCTTCACACGTGGTTGCATTTGGAGTGCAGTGACCTTGATGTTCCTTACAGCTGCCCAGATCACAGACCAGGGAGACGCCTGCTTATTTCAGATCAGACCCAGACTATGAAGTGGGTAACAACTGATGATAAAACTCAGGCAGGAACATCGGAGTCTAAGCCTGCAGGTGATTTTTAGAATTATACCACACCTTTGTCAGAAAATGCTAACTCTGTTAGTCCACGGACTATTTAGCCCGGGAGGGAAAGCCTCCATTTTCAGTAGCCGCTGACTCCTGCGGAGCTGGATTTCACTTAAAAATGCCGAAGTGTCATATGTTGGAGGATTTGGACACCTCATGCTGCTGTCAAGGACACAAAGACTAAATACCTGTTCTTAGCCGCCTCTGCATAGAGCAGATGTCTTTAAATCTATATGCTTTTTCTGTTGCCTCTCTTTAAAAATTCATTTTCACTATGGGTGTATCTGTAGTTCACTCAAGAGGACAGCAACTTCATTTTTCCTCGGCTTTGTTCTCACGGCCATGGTCTAAAGGGTGGCTGTGAGAAATCTGGTGGAACCTAAATACTGGCAGTGTGAGAGCTGCAGAATATGATGTGCTTGGAATTCCCACACCACAGGAAAAAGCCTCATAAATATGGATGTGCATTCCTATAACATCATTCTCTGGCATTCCATATTACAACAAAATGGCCCAATTTGAATGAGTAAAATATAGTCCCTTTTAGCTCACATTCCAGTCCTCACAGTAACCCCATTCACAGCAGCAGGCGGCGTGGCCCGTCGCTGTAGGCGCAGTGTCCCCGCTCCCGTCCGGCTGTGCTTGCAGTGTAGATAAAGGGCCCCTGGGTAGTAGAGAAGGTGGAGGGAGTGGTCGTCCGAACAGCCGGTTGTCAGGGATTGCTTCTATCAAAGTTCCTCTCATGACAATGCCTTGAGTAGTGGACAGAACTAAAGTCACAAAAAAAGTCACACTGATCCCTACATTCAAGTCACATGACACCCGAGATTGCCAAATAGGTTTCAGCAGTCACCTTTTAATTGTCGTTAAGTCACACGGTGTCTCGACAGCCCTATCTCCTTTGAGTCAGCTGAAGGAAGCCTTTGGAGCAGGAACCGCAGGGAGGGAAAACATGCAGGTGCAGGAGCCTCGGCCTTGAGAAGCTGAGGCTCAGTCACCGTGGTCTTGGACCCTAAGGCCTACCCTGGCCTAGTTCTGCGGTCTCATCCCTGACAGCTGCAGGTGTGTGTGTCTAGGAAGGCAGTCCTTTGTCTGGACAGAGAGGCTGCAGCTCGATCCCTGAACGCGGCCAGCATTTCTGTGATGACCCGGGTCCCCCCCCCTCCATCCCCCGAAGCTCGTAGCCACCAGCCTGAATTTATTTTTTCTAGGATTTTAAATCAGCGGCTTTACAGAAATGCACGCTGTTATTCTCAAAAACAACAGCATTGTGTTTCTTTTGCCAGGATGCACATCTCTGTGACATAAATCATCCCTTCGATACACACACATTCTCATTCCTACCCTCCACTTTTTCTTCCCTCCCTCTCTCCCCACCCTCAGCTGGGTACCTGCCGCCAGGCCCACGCCCCACGCCCCTGCACCCTCTTCTCAGCTCGCCTCTTTGATATCGTTCTCCACTTAGCTCTTAACACCACCTTCTCCACTTCCCAGCTTCGTCCCGTGTGCCCTATTTCTCCTGTTCTTATTCCATCGATTTCCTCTTTCCATTCTCTCGTAGCTTTTCCATTGCTCACCATGACAGTCATCCTGTCTTTGGAGCTTATTTCCATCTAGGCTGCAATTACATTGTGTCATATGCTTGGTTGTCTCTTAAGCATCAGGGTGGACCAACATCAGTATTTTAAAAGGTGCCCTAATGAAGAAAAATATCAGCATATTCATTCTTTTTTTGTGATGGTGGCAAAAACCCCTAACTGGCATTGACTGTTAGGCCAAGTTCTCCTTGGAAACTCGTTAAAGAATTATTCTTTCTATTATAACTAGAAGAAATACCCTCATTTTAGTTGTTCAGGAGCACTGAGAGATGGCAGACCTGACAAAAGGAGGTCTCAGTCTAAGGGGATTTAGGACACTTTCCAGCTCTCGGCCAACCCTCCTAGAGCAGGGATAACTGGTAGACCGAAGGCTGGGCTGGGAGTCCCAGAGGGAGGTCCTGCTAGGGCTTTCGCTAGGACACAGGAACCATGCCACCTCCTCCGCCCAGGTCCCGACCCCCCTCCCACAGGTCAGCAGAGTGAGACGGGCCTGTGACTCCGTTACACCGTGTCCTCTTGTCTGGCTCCATCGGCTGCTCTAACCGTGCCTGCTTATTGATCTGCTTAGAGTAGATACTAACTGCCGCTTCCTGCTAAACTGGTTTTGAGAAGACACCTTTTTCAGCCTTCTCCTCCCCAAAACCCTTTCAGGCTGCTCAAGCTGTACTTCACTGGCTGAACTTGGGGCTTTTGATGTGTGCTCCTTCCCTGGGGTGCCAGGGGAGCCAGGCTCAGGCTGAAATAGCAGCAGATCAAATACAAGTCCTCTGTCTTTCTGTGCTCCTGACTTGGCATGCTGGGGTGCCCTGGGGTGTGGGGAGGGCAGTCTTGGGCTCATCTTTTCCATGTCTCTGCAGTCTCACTGTCTACCATGCAGGGCCGAGGGGGAGCTGGGCACGAGTGGGTGGATTTAGTACCCTTGAGTTCAGAAGGGGCATTTCCCTCAAGGGATTCCCCTGCCAGGGAACTTGGACAAGGTCTTAAAAATGCTGCATCATCTTTATTTCCGCCCCTAGAGGAAGAAAGAAGCGCAATGTCAAATTTGTGAGAACCTGTGGGATGCGATGCAAATAACAATGACTGGTTTTAGGAGACCCGGCTTCAAATCCCTCTGGGGCCACACTTTCTTTCCATAAGCTTGGGCCAGTCACCTCTCCCCACTGGACCTCTGACATTTTTTATAAAATGAGGGGCTGGACTATGTGATTGCTAAGGCTCTTTGCAGCTCTATGGGATTAAATATTAGCCAGATTAAAGATAAATATCAGATAATGCATTCCCTTCCTTTCTTTCTTTTCTTTCTTTCTTTCTCTTTCTTTCTTTCTTTCTTTCTTTCTTTCTTTTTCTTTCTTTCCTTCCTCCCTCCTTCCCTTCCTTTCTTCTTTTTCTTTCTTTCCGTCCTGCCTTCTTTCCTTCCTTTCCTTCTTTCTTTCCTTCCTTCCTTCCTTCCTTTCTTTTTTTCTTTCTTTTCTTTCTTTCTTTTCTTTTCTTTTCTTTCCGTCTTTCCTTCTTTCCTTCCTTTCCTTCTTTCTTTCCTTCCCTCCTTCCTTCCTTCCTTCCTTCCGGCACAAAAGGACTATGAAGCCCAAGTCCGTAGGTCTAGAGCAGGAGCTCTCAGCCACAGCAGTTTTATCCTCGCAGCGGACAGCGGGCAACCGACGGAGACATGTTTGGTTGTCTCAGCAGGGAAGGAATTGCTGCTGGCATCTAGTGCCTGGAGACCAGGGCGCTGCTGCTAAACATTTTACAACGCACAGGACAGCTCCCCACAGCAGAGAATGATGTGGCCGAAATGCCAGTAGTGCGAGGTTGAGAACCCTGCTGTAGAAAAAGGCAGGCGTTCCTACAGTATTTTTAATTCAATGGTCCTTCAGGTGGCCATGGCATACCCTTTTTTCTTCCTGAATGTTCATTTTCTCTGCCACAACCCATTAAATATTTTGCCCTTTCTTTAATGTTATATTTATATATTTTTTCTTCAGAGAATATATTTCTTTTCTAATCTGGCTTTTCTCTAATTCTAAACACTATTGATCTTCCTAATTTCTACCCCGTTTCCCCCACACACACCCTTCTAGCTACCTGCTACCAATAATGCATCCCTCCTTGGCCCTTTCCTCCTGCCTGCCTCTCCAGCCCTTCTGTCCCACAGCTCACAGTGTCTAGCTGCAGCAGGGCAAAAAGAGTCCTAGGGACAGGACAGGATTGTTCTGTGCCTTCCATGATTTCCGCATTGATTGTGGAAAGACTTGCCAGCACTGGGGCCTCCTTCACCTTGCTGCCCATTGTGAGAAGAACATGGTGTTCGAGTGAGGGGCTGGGGAGGAAGGTGGCTAAAGCGTAAATATTCAAGGAGAACATGTCCAAAAGAAGCTGGAGGGTTCCCCTGTTATAGCAACCACATGGGTCTTGATTTCCCCCAGTGGTTCCTGCATTTCACGTAACTATTTTCTGTACCATTTTTATACTTTTAAAAGACTTTTTAATAAATACATTTATAGGGTTAATCAAAAAATTTTTGTCATAACACGTATCCCCACTTTTGGTTCGGAAATGCGGTCTCTCTGCCCCCTGGGTAATGTTGGCATCTCCGGGAAAGAGGTGGCTGGATGAAAAAGCTCATGGCTTGAGGGTGGGAAAGGAAAAGAAACTAGAAGAATCCACTTGTTCCAGGACCGCATCATGGCTTACTGGCATGGTATTTAGTCTAGAAATGTGTGCAGAACATGCCTCGGTGCCCACTAGATATGCCGGGGCATCTGCTCGCGCTTCTCGTGACCCGCTTCCCTGCTTCAGAACATCTTTCTTTGGTTTTTCTCCAGCGGCAGTTGAGCAAAAACATCAAGTTTGGGCGGCCACCACCCAATGCCATTCCCATGAAGAAGGCAGACAGTGGTGAGGCTAGCTTAGAAGAGGATCTGTTCCTGACCAGTCCCATGGAAATTGTGACTCAAGAGGACATCATCCTCTCAGACACCGAGAACAAAGTAAGGCGCCTCCAAGGAATGACTTGGTTGCTGATAAGCAAGGGGAGGACGCTGGGCAGTGGCCAGGGGCATCCAGTAACTCTGGGGTCTGCTGTACAGGGAATATGTGAGAGGAGATGTTCTGATGAGTAGCCCTGGGCTGGAGGGCACTTCGTGGTCAGGCACCGTGAGCTGCAGGGAGGCGCACTTGGAGGGGCGGGCGGGGGTGGGCAAGAGGAGACGGGCCCTTCACAGGCGCTCCTCACGGCGTCTTCCACTTACTCCTCAAGACTCAGGTGGGTCCACCTTTTCTGGGAAGCCTTAGTTGGCCTTACCCCCACACGGTGCTCTCTCCTCTGTGTCTTTGCTATGCGTCCTTCGTGCTTCTCACACACCCGTACTCATCCGTGTCCGTGTAATTGTGTTCTCTCCATCTCTAAATGTGGCATTCCCTGAGGACAAACTGGGTCTTCCACATCTCTGTCTCCCCAGGACTCAGCTAGTGCCTTACTTAGTAGCACCAAGTAATTACTTGTCAAATTGGACTAATTTAAAGGGAGATGAGAAAAGAAAGAAGTAGGTGCCTAACGAGACAGAACATATCAAACAGGCCAGCTTGAAGTCTACTTAATGAGGGAAGAAAGTCACATTGGTTCAGCATTGTCCTTTCTGAATTTGGTCTTTTGACACTTGGAAAGAAACACCATGAGGGTATCCCAGAATGAGAGTCCTTCCAGCAGCAGAGGGGACATCCTCGGGCCCCTAGTGGGGAAGGAGGGAAGGCCCCACCAGCAGCTGGAGCAGGGAGGTCTCTAGGTGAGGCACTGAATCTTCCAGTCTCAACAGAAAGCATTTTCTGTGCTCTGCCTAGCAAGGCGCCTGAAATTACACTGCTGTTGTTAAAATGGATGTGCCCCCCGAAGTCATGCTTGCTATCAGCTAATGTGTCATAAGGGCAGTAAGAAAGAGAAGTGATTTGCAGGGCAAAGTGAGGAAGGAAAGAACAGGCCGTTCCCCCGCTGTTGCCCCCGTCTGCCTCTGGCCCTCATGACTCCTGGTCCCCAGACATGTGGGTGGCGGGTGGTGTGGTGGGTAAAGTAGGATGGGGCCAGCCCTCCCACCAGGTCCAACGTCTCCAGGGCTAGGCGGCAGTGACGAAAATCAGCCTTCATGCACGGACTTCCCAAGGACTGAAGCAAATGTCCTCACTGTTCCTGAGGATCTAATAAGTGCCAGGGACCGTGGCCGGAGGGAGAAGGAGGCTCAGTTGGTCTGCAGGCGCTGTCCCAGCCGTGGGTATTGCAGAGATGAGCGAGATTAGCCTGGGGGCTGCCTCCGCGTAGCTTACATTCTAATGAGAGGAGAGTCACGTGGCAAGTCAACACATACGTATAAATATAATAACTTATTTATACAATAAATGTAATAACTCTGCTTCACAAAAAATGCTGCACAGGAGGTCAGGCAGAGTGATGGAAAAGTGAGTAACATGGTGGGTGAGGGGCCGCTCTCTAGACAAGGAGGTCAGAGCAGCCTGAGCAGACCTGGGGTGGGAGCCGTGTTCTCCGCAGAGGGAAGAGCAAGTACGGAGGCCCAGAGATGGGGCTGAAGGTGTCCCAAAAGAAAGGAGGTTGGTGCGGCCGGCCAGACCCTGGAGAGGGGCAAAGGGAGGATAGAGCAAGGTATAGAGGCCAGATAGTACAAACCACGGGAAAAGGTGAATTCTATTCTGAGAGAAGTAAAATTTTAAGCCTGTTGGTGACATAATCTGATTTGTGTTTTCTTCTTTTTTTTCTTTAAATTTTATTTTTATTTGAGGAAGAGTGAGAGAGCATGAGCAGGGGGGAGGGACAGAGGGAGGAGAGAGAGAGAGAATCCCAAGCAGGCTCCACGCTCAGCTCAGCACAGAGTCTGACGCGGGGCTCGATCCCACGACCGTGAGATCATGACCCGAGCCGAAACCAAGAGTCAGACGTCCAACCGACTGAGCCACCCAAGCGCCCGATTTGTATTTTCTAAAGGTGCTTCTAAGTGTGGTGCAGAAAACAGGCTGAGGTACGGAAGCTGACACTCTTGCTCCGGAGGGGATCATAACACCTGTTTGTAGAGATGGGCCATGCCAGCTAGAAGGTACAGCGTGCCATCAGGGGCAGGCGACGTGGTGTGGGCCTTCCCGGGGCAGGTGAGGCAACTGGGCTGGGGATCTTCAGCCTTTTTCTTCTTCCTTCCATGCTGAGGGTTTTGCCTCCTCTGGTCATCCGCCTTCTCAGCCCAGCCCTTTGCGCGTAGCTTTGGTAGGGCCTTTCCTTCCCACAGAGAAAAGGCCTGGCGTAGAGGTGAGAGGTGTCGCAGGTGAAGGGGGTGAAGGCAGCGGGCACAGCCAAAAGCTCTGAGGTCGGAGGCCGGGTGTGTGACCCAGCCCTGCTTCCCAGGTGGGGTGGCGAGAGGCTGGCGCCTGGCCTCTCTCAGCCCTGGGGAAACGCAGCAAAGACGGAGGCTAGAGGCTGCCCGGACGGAGATGTGTTGAACTCAGGAAAAGAAGAAAGTGTACACTCCGTGCCGGGAATCCTAGTCGGGACATTAGCCGAGTCCCCACGGGGACGCCCACCTTTCCCACGCGCAGCAGGAGTCCGCTTATCTGCCCAGGACTTCCCGTTCTGGCATCTGACTGCAGCGTTCTCTTTACTGTTCCAGCCCAGTGACACTCCAAGTTCTCAGAGTCCTCCGAATCGGCCTGGAGCCAGAAGTGAGATGGAAGAGAAGGTAGTATGACTTCAACTTCTGTTTTTAGGGTCTTTACTTTAACTTCCATTTCGCGTCCCCCCCTTTTGTCGACCCACCATCTCATTTTTCCATCCGTAAATGCTGCCTTCACCCATTACCTTCAGTTCCTTCAGAACGTTACCAGTGGTAGATGTTAGAGTGTTCATTATGCACCTGCTGGTACTGAGCCCCGCTTGGAAAAACAGCCACCTCCCAGCCTGCACGTATTTGCACACTTAGACGTTGCTCATCTTCCTAACTGTGCCAGGTCCTTCCAGACACTGTTAAGCCATTGAAAAAGACATTCCAGAACACCTGTACCTTCAGGAAAAGAGTCTCCTTCTATTTAGAGATGCAAAAAAAAAAACCTAAGCTTTTCTCTACTTGTATGTTTTTTTGTTTTTTAACTTTTCTGGTGCTCAGTTGAACCCGGGACTGTGCCTACAGGAGTCTCGGGAATCCTGTAGAGGCCGGTCCACTCCCCTGAGCAATCTGCACCTGCACGGGGCTCCAGGCCTCCTCATGGGGGCTGGTACAGTGAGCAGAGTATGTCCCTGAGTCTTGTGAAGGGGGATGGCTGCAGACAGTGCCACCAGCCGGACAATGAAGAAGCCCGGTTGGAATACACTAGAAATGCAACCTGGCATTTAAATCTCAGCTTCAAGTGCTGCTCTGTGCCTTCAGTCTGTCACATTTGGCTCAGACGCTTTTTATTCATCCATCTATTAGGGGATGGAAATCAATGTTTGATTCATCTCTTTTGAACCAGAGTTCAGAATTTGGTAACTATTAGAAAGATAACTATAAAGAAATAAAAGCTAGGAACCCAGAGGCTGGAATTATTTTTCCTTACTTCTGTGCTTCTTAAGTTATTTACTGAGCATCCATTTTGCTCTTGGAGCTGGCTTGGTCCTTTATCTTTTGTGCATGAATATGGAAGGTAATTGCAAAAAGCAAAGCTGTCCGCGAAGCCCCACCGGCTCTGCATCGGTAGCATGAATGCTGACACACGGACCCGGGCCTCGGCTCCTGGGGCGCCTGTGCTGGGAGCTGCTGGCCCCGCAGGGAGGGCCGAGAGCGCCCTCTGCCGCGCGCTGGCGCCATGCGGCTGGGAGCCGTTCCCTTGCTGCGGCCTGTAATTCTCAGTAGTTCCAGGTGTGGCTTCTCCTCCCATTCAGTGTGGCCTCCGGGAGCCGGCTGAGCTGGGGCTCTCTGACCTGTCTAACTGGTGGTGGTTTCTAAGTGCGCGCATCTGCGTTACAGTGCTGCCGTTCGCCGTCTGAGGGACAGCCCTCACCCCTGGCTGGTACGTTGCTGCCCTTCCTTTTTCCACCAGGGCCTCCCCCTCTCAGCAGCTTGGTGCACTCAACCCAGTGCTCTGTGGCCTTGGAGTGATTGTGCTAGAACATTTTTGTGGGTAGCAATTTCATGCCCTAGGCATAGACGATCTACTTTTTTGTTGTTCCTTCATTCCTCCCAAAATTATGTATTGAGCACTTGCCAAATGAGATTTGCTACGTGGGCATAAAGAGGACTGAAAAGAGGAAAAAGATACGTTCCCTCCTCAAAGGGACTAAGGTAGAAGCTGAGGGATGTTTGCAGGTGTCTGAGGTCGTGTCTTAGATGATAGAGTCCGTAGTATAGAGATGTGCTGGTCCAGGGTTCAGCAAACTATGACTTATTTCAGGCTCTGTGGCCATAAGGTCCAACCAGCACACTCTCCTTTGTTGTGCTCTTCTTTGTAGCCCAAACGCAGCCGAAGACAATGGACAATGGGTGTGGCTGTGTGCTAGCAAAACTTTATTTACCAAAATAGGCTGTGGGCAGGATTGGGTCCCCTGGCTATGTTTTGTCACCCCCCATCTACTCTAACCTCCCCCCCAATATTATTCAGAGTAGGAAAACTAGCCCCTGAAAGGTTACCTGACCTTTATGAGTTAATGCAAATAGCACTGGCAGAACAGATCGTCAGTGTCCCCTTTTACTTCCCAAAGCCATGCTCATCTCACTGTCCCAGTGAGCCCCGCCCGCTCGAAGCCGTCCCTGGGCTGGGCCGGGCAACATGCAGGCTCCATCGAGCAAGGACGATGGCTCTGGGACTCCTCGCATGCGGTTCTCATCGGGACTGTGTGGTTTCCTCTCCATACAGGTGGCTCCAATGAAACCGTCTCGGCCAAAAAGGCACTTCTCTTCTGCTGGAACCATCGAAAGTGTCAACCTAGATGCCATCCCCCTGGCCATCGCTTGCCTGGACAACAGTGCCGCCAAACACAAATTGTCCGTAAAGCCAAAAAACCAGAGGGTGTCCAAGAAGCACCGGCGGCTTGCCAGGGTATGTAGAGCCTGTCGCGGCTGACCAGGCAGCTGCCCGTGCTTGCTGGGCGCCCATTCTACCCAGTGGGGTGGTGCCGTGAGGGGCCAGTAGAACAAACTAGGTCCCTCAAATCGGGGACCTGGTGTGTTGCAGTGAACGAGGGCAAGCAGGCCCCTTTACTTTCCATCGCCCTTTCTAACATGTTGCCTGCCTGGGGGCTGGTGGACCCCTGAATGAGAGGCTGCCGTTTGAGGGCCTCTGGACACTTGGCGTTGGCTTCGCCCCGGCCAGGTGACCCAGCTCCCCTGCTGTGGCTAAGCCAGAGGTTCTTTGGTTTGACTGGGGTGGACTTTGAAGTCACAGGTTCCAGGGCACATCGATGAAGTGCAAATGTCATTTTTTCTCATCTTCCTCATGCTGGGCTATTGGTTCTCCTGTGATTCATTTGTATTAAGCAAAAGGAATTTGAGAATGACCAACAAAGGGGCTAGAGAGTCAACATGAAGTGGATGTGTTTTCCTGCACCCTGGCAATTTGCTCTTGGTGTTTACCAAGCTCTATACTTAGGAACAACTGCCCCTTCTTTTGAGATTAAGAGGGCCACCGACATTATGAATAAGGTGGGTAATGGTTGCCTGTGCTAAAGGAAAAGGCTAAGTCTTTCTTTCCTTAGGATCGACCAAATGAACACGGTGGCCTTCCGCGTCAGCCATCCCTGGACCAGAATGGACACGCTGGAGAAGACAAGCCAATTTGGCACGAAGAGGAACCAGAGCTGCTGGACTCCGAAGAAGAGAAGAGATGCCAAGAAGAATACTGGCTAGAACTTGAGGCCAAGTGCAAACGGCAGAAGGCTGAGGCAGCTGAGAGGAGACGGCTGGAAGAGCAGAGACTCCAGGCCCTGGAGAGGAGGCTTTGGGAAGAGAACAGAAGCCAAGAGCTCTTGGAGGAGGAAGGAGAGGACGAGCAGGGAGAGGAGACAGAACTGCAGCTGGAGGCAGAAAAAAGGCCACGCGAAGAGGAGAGGCAGGGACTGGGAGAGCAAGGTGGCCAAGGCCAAGAGCCGAGGGAGCAAGAAGAAGGAAGGCACCCGGAGGCCCAAGAGCAGGCAGTGTGCAGCGGGCAGGAGGCGGAGAAGCAGCGGCAGCTACAGGAGGAAAGCGAGCGGAAGGAGCTCAGGAGGCACGGGGAGGAGGAGCAGCAGCAGCGGGAGGAGGAGCAGCAGCTGCGGGAAAGGGAGGAGCGGCGGCGGCGGGAGGAGCAGCAGCGGCGGCTGGAAGAGGAGCAGCGGCAGCGGGAGGAGGAGCAGAAGCGGAGGCTGGAAGAGGAGCAGCTGCGGCGGGAAGAGGAGCAGCTGCGGTTGGAAGAGGAGCAGCGGCGGCGGGAGGAGGAGCAGCGAGAATGGGAGGAGAAACGGCTGCTGGAAGAAGAACAGCGCCGGCGGGAGGAGGAGGAGCAGCGGGAAAGGGAGGAGCAGCGCCGGCGGGAGGAGGAGCAGCGAGAATGGGAGGAGCAGCGGCGGCGGGAGGAGGAGCAGCGGCGGGAGGCGGAGGCAGCGGCCGAGGAAAGGGCGGAGCTGGGAAAGCGGGAGGAAGCGGAGCGTCGGGAAGCCGCGAGAGTGCGCGAGGAGAGGTGGCAGCAGCTGGACGACAAAAGGGGCTTGAGCCCACATCAGGTGGACTTTGCAGAGAAACCTGGGAAACGAGAGCACCTGCAGCCCGAGAAGCAACGGGAAAGCTCCGAGGAATCCAGGATTTTCGAGAAGCAGAGTCAGGAGGCCGAGGCAGCCGGCGAGCTGCAGGGACGGCGCGGGGCTGGTCCTGGGCCTGGCCGTCGTGCACGTCCGGAAGAGAGACCAGAAACTAGCGCACAGCCTCCCCAGAAACACGAGGCGCAAGTGGAAGAGGCTCCCGGGGAGAGGAAGGACGCCGCCGCCCCAGAAAAAGACAGAAAGGGGGAGGAACTCCGGTGGCAGGAAGTGGACGAGAGGCAGAGCATGCCCAGGCCCTACACTTTCCAGGTGTCATCGGGAGGGAAACAGATTCTCTTCCCCAGAGTCAATTTGAGCCCAGTGACGCCCGTGAGAGATGCGGGACTGGCCTCAGCTCCCCACGCGCCGAAGACCCCCCCGAGCCAGCGCGGCCGCCCACGCCCTGCACTCCTCCCTGAGTGTCCCCCACACAGCCATTCTGGTGACGGGCGCGCAGCTCTGCGGCGCGGCGGTCAACCTGAGCCAGATCAAGGACACGGCATGCAAGTCTCTCCTGGGCTTGTCAGAAGAAAAGAAGCACGTGGATGTCCCTGCCCTGGAGAGCGCAGCTCGCGGGCCTGTCGAGCCCCGGGCAGGCAGCGGGAAGGTCAGGGCCCCCCAGGAGTCTCCGAGCAGTGTGGCCGCGCTAGCCGAGTGGGCTTCCATTCGGTCCAGGATCCTGAAGAGCGCGGAGGGTGAGCCGCGCAGCGAGAGAGGCCGGTCTCGGCCGGGTGATGAGCACGCTCCCAGGGCCCGCAGTGATTCCCGCGGGAACCTCCGGAAGACCCCCCCAGTAAGTGCGAAGTTCTCTATTATGCCTGCCTGGCAGAAATTCTCTGACGGTGGCACCGAGACCTCCAAACAGAACACAGAAGCAGAGAGCATTAGAAAAAGACCCTCGCCGGCAGCCGGCGACGGCTCGGTGCCCCAGCCCCTGGCTACTAACGAGCTCCCCAAGGGTGCGGAGAAACCAGAGCCAGCAGACACCACAGAGGGGTGCAAATTTGCCAAAGACCTCCCGTCTTTCCTTGTCCCAAGCCCTGCCTACCCGCCTCACAAAGCCGTGGCCCATGCAGAAACCATGGCCGCTCCGGACAGTGAGACCACCAGCGGGAGAGGAAAGCCAGACCCCTCGATGCCTGGCCAGGAGGAAAAAGCCTCACCTTTCGGAATAAAATTGAGAAGGACCAACTACTCCTTGCGCTTCCACTGCGACCAACAGACAGAACAGAAGAAGAAGAAAAGGCACAGCAGCACCGGGGACGGTGCCGATGGCGGCCCACCCGCACCAGGGAGCGCAAAAGGAGAGGAGACGGAAGCCGTGGCCCCCAAGCACGGCCCGGCCCTGCCCCCCGAGAGGAAGCCAGCCCTGTCCGCCTGGAAGGACTCGGCCGCAAGAGCCCACCCTTCTCCCGCGGCCCCGCCGGCCGGCAGCCAGACCCCCGCCGCAGAGCACGACAAGGCGGCCACCAAAACGCCCCCGGCGCAGAAGCCAGCGCTGGCCCCCAAGCCCGCCGGCCAGACGCCCCCCTCGTCCCCACTCTCCAAACTGAGCAGGCCCTACCTGGTAGAGCTGCTGGCCCGCCGCGCGGGGAAGCCGGACCCGCCCGAGAGCAGTGACCCCCGGCCGCCGTCGCCGCCGCCGCCCGCAGAGCCGAGGCGGGCGCACCAGAGGGAGGAGGAGGAGGAGGAAGTGGTGGAACCGGAGCGCAAACCCGCTTCCCCGGCCCTGCCGGCCGCTCGGCCGGAGAAGCCTTCCCAAACCCCCGAGGCCGCGAGGAAAGGTAGGTTGGGGTGGATGGGATCGCTCGGCCTCTGCCGGGCGCCTCGTGTGGGTCACGGCGGAAGCCTGAGCTGCCCCGGGAGCCGAGCCGGGAGCGGCCGCGTGCCCGAGCAGCCCCTCCGGTGGAGGCCCTCTCCCGAGTCCCAGCCGGGCGCTTTTCTTGCTCTGCTTCGGAATTTTGGAGGTGCTGACAGCGACATGTGTGCCGCTCGCACCGTTGGCCGTACTTAGGTCCAGGTGCTGACGCTGAGACGGACACGCTTTCGCTTGACAGCGGAAACTGCAATACGGTCCTAATGAGCCACGACGTCCTTAATCTGGGGCGGCCCCGGCGGGGACGGGGAAGACAGGTTTCCG
This sequence comes from Phoca vitulina, assembly GCF_004348235.1. Classification (NCBI taxonomy): domain Eukaryota; kingdom Metazoa; phylum Chordata; class Mammalia; order Carnivora; family Phocidae; genus Phoca; species Phoca vitulina. The sequence goes on from NW_022589706.1 coordinate 39,575,647, forward strand.
GGACGAGTCGCCTTCTCCCTGGGCAGTAGCGGCGCCCCGCTGGGAGGTCGGGACTTGCAGCCGCCGCCGCCGCCGCCTGAGGAGCTTGGGTGTGGATGACCCCGTTGGGCGCAGCTTCGCGCAAAGCGCTCTGCAGTTGCACCCCCCCCACCCCAGCAGCCTGGCCCGGCCAGGCCTCCTACGACGGATGGCCGACCGGCCGCCCTCGCGCGGGGCCGCCGCTCGTCGTTCTTCGGGGTAGCCGTGAGCACTTGCATTGGCTTTGGGGCCCCCGAGAACCTTCAGCGAATACTTTGTCTTCTCGGGTTCGTAGAGTTGGAGGTAAGGTTCGGGTCATAGTCCAAGAAGTTACTCCCATTTCTCAGAGAAATTCTCCCCTGAGGTTTATTAGGAAACCCGTAAGTCTTCTGTCTTGTTGAATTGTTTAGGTGGTCGGTGATTTTTGCCGAGAAAAGAGCTGTTCCCCCAGCAGTGCTGGTTTGGTTACTTGCCTTATGGAAGGGAGATCTCATTGTCCTTTTTAACCAAGCCTTAGACCGGCATGTAGCTCTGCAGTTGCCGGACCATTTCTCCCTAATTTTGTTTGTCCTGTTGATGAGTAGCCCGTTTTCAGTTTTTTTCTTTGTGTTGTTTTCCCCCTGTGCTGGGCCCTGGGGGACGGCCACGGGGAGTCCTCCCACAAGCCCAGTAAGAGCTGTCCCTTAGTTCCCCATAGCCTCGCGGGACTCGTGCTGACAAGCCCTGTTGGCCTTCAGAGCTAGGTGTTTTGGGGGGCCTGGCTCTTAGGTAGAAGTCTTAAAAGTTGGGGTACCAGATGTGGAGTCCAAACCCTTTGCTCCTCAAGGAGAAGCTAGGAGTTGTGAGTTCCCTCCCAGTTGTGGGTTGTACAGGGAATGGGTTTATGGTGAGATGGCGTCTCAGCTTCTCCAACCTCCTTCCATGTGGGGTTTTTCTCATTCATCCAATGTGTAGGAGTTGCTCAGCTAGTTTTTGGATTTCTTTTAAAGGGAATTGTTGCATATGTAGCTGTATATTGGGTGTGTCCCTGGGAGGAGAGAAGTTCGGGGTCCTTCTACGTCGCCATCTTGAACTGGAGCCTCATTTTCAGTTTTAACATTATGATCTCATCAAAGTCCCTCTCACTGTCTGGAGGACTCTACCACTCTCTTTAGCTTCTCCCCAGAGAAATAACTCTCTGTTGTGCTTCTTTCTCTAGAGAAGTCCCTTTATTACAATTTTCTACCAAAAACCATTACTGCTCCTTTTTCTTTCCCAGGGTCCAGATTCTGGGCTGTTAGGCTCTGCTAACTGAATTTTTCTTTATTTGCTAGAAAAGAAGCAATGGATGCAAGGTCCACATGCCTTGGGGGTGCTGTCTAAAGACCACTGGGATTTTCCCACCCCACACTAGGCCAGGCTGACCAGTGTGTTGGACTGAACACCCCCATCAGAATAAAAATGTTAAAGCCTAGATCTCCAGTTTCACTTGTTACTTGTGTACCTGTAGTGCTGTCCTCAGCTAAAACCCCTGGAGCGCCGCGTGCATTTAGGGTGAAGTTCATTGAGACAACAGGCGGACATAAATCTGTGTTGCAAATCCTGGTGCTGCCTCTTACTTTCTTTGGCCAGCTCCTTGACAGCTCTGCCTTCTTCATAAAGTGGCCCGCAGAGAGCTTGCAGCTCGGCTAGTTTCTTCTGTTTGTATTATTAGTGGCCACAGTATGCTCGAAGCAAAGGAGTGAGGATAGCGTCACTAGTTCTCTGCCCTCCCTGCACTTGGTGCTTCCAGCTTCCCCCGGGGGCTCTGTAAATACACTGTTCCATGTGGCCTTCTGGTATATGGCCTGAGTGAGGATGTCTGTGCCAGTCTAAATATTAAATATTAGAAAAGCTTAATTTCATTTTTCTTTTTAGATTTAAAAATATATCAGAAATTTTAATCTTTTCTTCCTTTAGCCCCAGTGACTTGCCTTGCACATCCCCTAGGGCACACACACCCTTTATTTTGTAGACCACTGCTGTAGAAAGAGATTTCCATCCCCAAGGCTGAGGCCAGTGAGAACCAGTCCATAGGGGGAGCCACTGGGAGGGCTTTGACTCTGAATCCACCCCGTGTTTGTCCTCTAGAGGTCATCTCATTCTGAAATTCCCACCTCCGTACGGTGGGTGGAATAGATATTTAAGTGGCCCTTTCTCCAAGAATTTACCTTTGGGAGCAGTGGTTCAAACTCTGTAGGGCCAGGATGTACTTGCTCGTATCCCCAGAACCCGAAGGAGGGAATCTCAATGGCCTGTGGTTCCCCTCGTCCACTGTGTTTAGAATGAGAGAGAATAGGTTTAAACAAATGTTTTACCTTGGCTCCTTCTCTCCCATGATTTTTCTATGACCTTGTGGTAGCTGTCTGGGCCAGTCCGAAGTTGGTGATCTAGAACTTTACTTCAGGATATGAGAGTTGGAGCCATTATTTGTGGAAGGCCTTTGGGCAACCTGGGCTGAAATTCAAACAGGAGCCCCGTTTTAACATTCTCAAACGTTTTCTGTTTATTGATCCTCAGCTACAATCCAGACCTGTTAGACCCTTAAACATATTGTGTTACAGCCTTTTTAAAGTCTGGTCATAACTCTAGAATGTGCTATTCAAGGGCCACAGTTCTAAGGAAATAAAAAATCTGGCTAGCGATTTACCTTTTCAAATAAAAAAAAAAATAGGCAATTCTACTTTAAAGGTATTTTGACCCTTGTGATAAAACACCAGTCAAAATTGTTGTCAGGAAACTGGCCAGTGGTTTTAATGACTTTCAGATGGAATGTTTAGTGTAGGATTCCCTTTTACATAATAGCTTCAAATGGAAATCATTTGGATCTTGGCAATTTGGTTTTCAGACATTTTACAAACAGGTGTTACACGGCCCTTGAGTAAAAAAAAACAATTTATTAAATTAGTTCCCATGTTAGGGCACCTGGGTGGCTCAGTCGTTAAGCGTCTGCCTTCAGCTCTCAGGTCATGATCCCAGGGTCCTGGGATCTAGCCCCTCATCGGGCTCCCTGCTCAGCGGGGAGCCTGCTTCTCCCTCTCCCTCTGCCTCTCCCCCTGCTCATGCTCTCTCTCTTTTTCTGTATCTGTGTCTCAAATGAATAAAATCTTTAAAAAATAAGTAAATAAATAAATTAGTTCCCATGTATCTAAAGCGTATCTAAAGCATAATGCTTGCATTGGTGAATACCAGTTGACCCTTAAACATCGTGGGGGTTAGGGGCGCCAACTTCCTGTGCAGTTCAAATCCGTGTATAACCTTTGACTCCCCAAAACTTAACTATTAATAGCCTATAGCTGACTGGAAGCCTTACTGATAATGTAAACAGTCGATTAATTCATATTTTGTACATTAAATACTGTATTCGTACAATAAAGTAAGCTGGAGAAAAAATGTTATTAAGAAAACCATAAGAAAGAGATAATACATTCACAGTACTGGGCTCTGTTTATTAAAAAAAAAAAAATCCACGTAGAAGTAGACTTGGCGCAGTTCAAACCCATGTTCAAAGGTCAACTGTATTTTTAAATTTTTTTTGTTAATTAAAGATTCATTAAAAATACCTTTAATTGGGCACCTGGGTGGCTCAGATGGTTAAGCGTCTGCCTTCGGCTCAGGTCATGATCCCAGAGTCCTGGGATCGAGTTCCGCATCGGGCTCCCTGCTCCTTGGGAGCCTGCTTCTCCCTCTGCCTCTCTCTCTCTCTGTCTCTCATGAATAAACAAATAGAATTTAAAAAAAAATACCTTTAATTTTTTTTTTAATACTTCTTAAGTGTGCCAGTTTTCTTTACTGTGTTAGATCATACCTGAATGTTTATTTGATGATTAGGGATAGTGTAACGACCAAGACCCATTATAAATAGGAATTCTCTTTGTACAGTGTTATAGATCTAAAAGGTATAGAAAAGCAGAACCTGCCCCTTTTTTTGTGCTTGAATTCCTAATTTGATTTTACTTTGGTTCTTTCTCCTCAATATAAAGTCGAGTTGACTGAGAGCCCTGTTTGGTAAGGTTTTGGATCATCAAAGTGTAAACTTTTATTGGATTTCTAAAGAACAGGACTATAGTGAGCCCTTTTCCTTTGAGATAGTAAAGCATTCAGTGCCAGAATGATCATCTCTAAAAGGGCATGATTTTTACTTGAGGGAAAAGAAGGGGATGATTCTCATAGACATAAACAGAACAGGTCTCTTGTGGAGCAGTTACTCTATGCCAAGCACTGTTGTGAATGTTCTGCCGTCCGGGATCTCTTCATCCTCGGGGCAGCCTGATGAGGCATGCGCCATTATCATCTCTACTTAGGGATTAGAAGACCTTAGGGAGGTTCAAGTAGCTTTTGTTGGACATGAGGGCAAACCCAGGGCTGCTCAGTGTAAAAGTCTGATGACTCAGCCTGGGCGGCCCACCACCTGTGCAGCACGTCTGCCCCGGGTGCACGGGGGAGGCAGTCAGCCACAAGAAAAGCACAGACTGGAAATTGGAAGTCCTAGGTTCAAACTTCGGCCAGGGCGCTAACTGCTGGGTGAGCTCGGGCACGGCACGCTCACACTCCCGTCTGTCAGAGGAGAGCACTGGGCCAAAGTCACAGTTTCCTGCTGCGTCCCTCAGAGCCCTGTGCCCCCAGCAGCCTCACTAGGTAGAGCAGCCTCCCTCGGACCTCTTTCATCCATTGGGGTTCCGCATAGGATGTTTGGGGTTAAAAAGCAATAAATAAGAACAATAAATCAGATAACAGCCTGGGTTACCTGTAGGCCTGAGATTTTCTGACACCGGAGATCTTATTTTTACTTCCATTTTGAGAGAGGGAAGATGCTTCTGTGTTTCTGTTCATCAAAGATGTTACCTCCCCACCCAGAGAAGTCTCTCAGGCATCGGTGCAGAGTTCAGGTCAGGAAAGGACGGTTGAATAGTTCACGTTACAAGTTGTAGGGGGTGCGGGATCAAGAGAAGTGAGCAGTCTCACTGCAAACCTGCTTTTGCCTTTCCCGGTTCTGATTACAGTTCCATCGGGGGGATGGCGGGGGGGGTCTCCACACCACCAGACAGTCCTCAGACACTACGTTTCAGCTGCGTTCCGACACGGTCTACTTGGAGATGGCATCAGGCCCCACAGGTTAAGGGCTCGGTCCCACAAGATTGTCCCCACTTCAGATGCCATTCCCAAGTCCAGGGCATCACCTGTGCTTCCAATCGACTTAAATCAGAGATGCTCATGACCCCCTCCTTGGGTTCAGTTAATTTGCTAGAGCAGCTCACAGAACTCAGAGAAACATTTTGCTTCCTAGATGACCAGTTTATTATAAAAGGGTATAATTCAGGAATAGCCAGATGGAAATGACACAGAAGGGCAAGGTATGGGGAAGGGCATGGAGTTTCTCTGCCCCCAGAGCACACCTCTCCTTTCAAATCTCCATGTGTTCATCAAGCAGAAACTTCCTGAACCCCATCCTTTTGGGTTTTTATGGAGGCTTCATTACGTGGGCACGACTGATTAAATCATCAGCCACTGGCGACTGAACTCAGTCTCTAGTCCCTCTCCCCTCCCTGGAGGTTGGGGGTGGGAACAAAAGATCCAACCCCTCTAATCAGACATGCTTGGCTCCGCTGGCCACCAGCCGCATCCTTAGCGTTGGTCCCAGAGTCCTCTCGTTAACAGAGTAAGAGACACCTTATGCTGTCATCACTTATGAAATCCCAAGGGTTTTAGGAGCTCTGAGCTCTAGAAATGGGCACAAAGACCAAATACATATTTCTTTTTAAAATTTTTTTGAAGTTTATTTAATCTCTACACCCAGTGTGGGGCTCGATCTCTACGACTCAGAGATCAAGAGCCACATGCTCTACCAACTGAGCCAGCCAGGTGCCCCCAAATATATATTTCTTCTAAATCACAATATCGGGGCGCCTGGGTGGCTCAGTCGGTTAAGCGTCTGCCTTCGGCTCAGGTCATGATCTCAGGGTCCTGGGATCGAGCCCCGCATCGGGCTCCCTGCTCAGCAGGGGAGTCTGCTTCTCTCAAATGAATAAATAAAATCTTTAAAAAAAGAAATCACAATACCACAATCTCTTTTTCCACAGAAAAGCCGGTTCTTCAGAGCAGGCACTCTTTAGACGGCTCCAAACTTGCGGAGAAGGTTGAAACCGTGCAGCCACTGTGGATAACATTAGCACTGCAGAAGCAGAAGGGGTTTCGAGAGCAGCAAGCAACTCGAGAGGAGAAGAAGCAAGCCAGGGAGGCCAAACAGGCCGAAAAGCTCGCCAAAGAGAACGTGAGTAGCCTGGTCTTCAGCTTTAACTTTGCCTTCCCTGAATTTGGCTCTCTTTTAGGTCACAAGGATTTTAAAAAAAAAAAAAAAAAGCTAGCTAGGAGTGGTGGAGAATACTTAGGTTTAGAGCCATAAATAAACTGACCACCGTTAAACCAGGGAAGTGTGTTCGATTAGTAATTTTGTTTGGTTTCCTTATTCTCTTAGGTTAGCCTGACTTGGTAGAATCCGTGACGACTAGCAGCAATCCATGCACATAGCAGTTACACAGGAAATAGGAGAGTGATTGTATTTGAGCAGGGAGTTGGGAGGAAAATCAGGAGTCTTGCACTGTGGCCCTGATTTTATGGTCTGTTCGACAGGCCTCTCCTTGGAAAGTGACTTTCCCTCTTTGAGACCTTTGAGCTGAGCTGCTCCACGGCTGGGGGTCATGGTTGGCCCCACTTTGCTCCCACGTGCAGTCCCCGCTGCTCCTTTAGGAGCAGAGGTTGGGGGCCGGCAGGCAGAAGCCCCCACGGCCTTGCATGGTCAGTCTTTCCACGTCCTTAGGTTGACAACACATGTGCCCTGACTCTGCCCACCCAGGTCAGTGTCGGCCCACAGCCCGGAAGCAGCAGCGTGAGCAGGGCGGGGTCCCTGCACAAGCCCACTGCCCAGCCGGAAGAGAAGAAGCCAGAGACGGCAGCATCCAGGCTTGAGCGCAGAGAACAGCTGAAAAAGGCCAACACCCTTCCTACATCTGTGACAGGTAGGGAGAGCAGGTCCACAGCTGGTCTCGCAGCTGCTTTCCGTCCTTGAGTGTGAGCACAAGGTCAGCACACGCGGCCCTCCAGGGCCCAGGCTGCCTCAAACCCCACAAGGCCACCCTTTGAGAAAGCTCATCTGGTAAAGCCCACTGGGACTCCCCATCAGTGGTGTGATGATAAATGGCTAACAGTCACCCTTCAGGGAGTGGGGAGACCTGGGATTTGTAGCATTTGACAGTTTTCATGGGGTAAATCCTCCCACTGTGGCCAGTTTCAAGCTCCCGGTGTGCTATCAACTGGTCCGATCACTTCATGTTGAATGAGCCCTCTCCATGCCCCACTGCCTCTAGTCTAGCAACATGAGGTTCATTAACTTCCTCCTGCGAGGGAGACTAGAGACCGTGAGAATCATCTCAAGAAGGGAAGAGGCAAGGGCGCCTGGGTGGCTCAGTTGGTTAAGCGACTGCCTTCGGCTCAGGTCATGATCCTGGAGTCCCTGGATCGAGTCCCGCATCGGGCTCCCTGCTCAGCAGGGAGTCTGCTTCTCCCTCTGACCCTCCCCCCTCTCATGTGCTCTCTCTCATTCTCTCTCAAATAAATAAATAAAATCTTAAAAAAAAAAGGGAAGAGGCAAGATTATAATAGGATTTGGGGGAAAGGGTGAAGTTTAGGTAAAATGTAAGTGGAATGGGGTTTTGGCGGGTTCAGAACCGAGCAGGAGTTGTATATAAAGGGGTTGATTTCAAACCTGAGATCAAGAGTGGACTCGGTCCTGTTTCCAGGCAAAAGTGGGACGGTGTCTACTCACTGGTGGGATTTCAAATAGCAAGTTTCTGACCAGCAGGACTTCAGAGCAAGGTTTTTCAGCTGAGTCCTTTATGAAACACTGCTGTTAATATATTCATGACACATAAAAGACATTTTTAAAAGCTTCTTTATTCTGTTAAAGTGATCCTGTAATGTTTCCAACTATTTCCTTGTTACAGATCACTTGAAGGATGGATAGGAGTTGGAACAAGCTTCCTCCCAGGGGTTAGCAGGGCGTCTGTTTTCCCTTCTGGGCCACCTGGGCCCTAGAGGGCACCCACCCTGGAGACCTAGGCTGTTTTATGCCTTTGTTACCTGCTAGCTTGGGTATGGAAATGTAAAGAGGTCTCACCCTTAAAGCTCTATATACTGTTTTGGTGAGGAGAAAAACAACTATATTTGAAAACCACTTTGGAGCACTATGTAATTTCTCAAAAACCTTCATGGGCATAATTTCATATGATCTTACACCCAAGACTTGAGGGTTCTAACCATCTGGGTGTGTCAGAGAGATCATTCTTTCAGAATAAAATTCCAAAGTCAGAGATCACACCTTTCTCTGCCTGACTTCTGTGGCCGTGCCAGAGAGTGGCTCCAGCTCACTGAAGCAAACCTTTGTTCTGATGTATTTGTCTTTTCCATCAGTATTTCCTGAGTTCTGTTCATGTGTAGGCCATTGCCATGGGCAAAGTCCAGATCCCTCATCTTAAGAAGCCTCTAAGGTCTGGTACAGGAAGAATTGGGGGGCAAGCCTGAACGTGGTGAGGGCTGGCGGGAGCCGGGGCCTCGGGCAGGGGGCACCCCGGGCCTGCCTGGTGGAGAGGGTAAGTTTTGACCTCACCAGTTCAATAAATTCAGACTGCTGGTTTGATGTTTTTCTTCATGGAACTGACTGGTTGCAGCATTTACCTTTTATTTCTTATCATGTAGGCATAGCTTTTGTGCACAAAAAATTAGGCTTCTGCACTGTAATTCTGTATGCAGTAGTTCTGATCACATTGCTTTCTTTCCCTAATTCTCACTAAAGATGCCCAGTGTTTCACCGGGGTTTCCCTTCTGAATCTTGCACTCCTAATACATCAGAATGTGGCTCTGACTTACTCTTATCCTTTTCCTTCAAAACCCAATCCAGTGGAGATCTCGGATTCAGCCCCTGCCGCGCCGCTGGTGAAAGAAGTCACAAAGAGGTTCTCAACCCCAGATGCTGCCCCCGTGTCAACAGAACCAGCCTGGCTGGCTTTGGCCAAAAGGAAAGCCAAGGCCTGGAGCGACTGTCCACAGATCATTAAGTAGAGGGACTTTTATCCACTCCTACTGCCAGTTACTGGCTCTTCTCTTGCCCTTGTTATTTATTTTTTATATGAGGTAAAGAAACCACGCTAGGGAAAAGCAGCATGTTTTATAGGCTCTAAAATAATGTTCAGAAACTGAATCGGTGGCATTCCTTGTAAAGAGTGTATTTGCACAATCCTAGGTCCTGGTGCCTTGAGCTCTTCCTCGTTCTCAAGAGAAAATTCCATCCGAGGGACCACATGAAGCAAAATCTCCAAACTAAGAACTTTTCACAAGAGCCTACCATGCCCCTACCACAGCCCTTCCACACATACACATCCACACACCATTTAGAACAGGACGTTTGCCAATCTTTGTAATGACTTTTTGATTCTTCAACTTCTTTTATCTAGAACATTTACACTACCATATGTTTGGTGGTTTCTTTCCTTTTCTACAGTAATGGCGAAAGAAGGGGTCATACAGACAGAAACAAGATGCCCGTTCTCCTGAATGCATTGAGTAACTGGGAATCCTAACAAACAGTCTGGCTGCCAACTCTGCCCACGTCTGCTTTTCTGAATCCTACCTATCTGAAACCGTAACACAGAAAGTGAATCTATTCACACTTCCACCACACTGATGTCCGACAGGTCCTGTCATACCGGTACTTTCCTTCAGGACATGCTAAACATTTGGCCTAGTTGGCTCCTAGGGAACATTTCTATTTAGGATCATGAAGAAAGGAAGCCATAGATTCTCTTCCCAGCTCTGAGAATTCCCACCTAGTGCAGTGGTTCTTAAGATGCCCTGGCCCCATCTCCTGCCTTCCGAATTTGATCCTGTGAGTCTGGGCTAGGAAGGTCTATTCTGGCAAAACTCTTCAGACCAATTCTGATACATCCCAAAGGAGAACCTTGGGATACACTGCTTCCAGGGTAATCTAGCTTTTAAAACTCTGAAGGGGAGGCTCATTTTACCCAAAGAAGTGAGAGGAAAAATTAAAAAACCAATCCACCAAACCAGACATTTACTACAAGATAGGGGAGGCTACTGACATTGAAGGTCTCGAGTATTCCCTTAGGTCTTTAGGGAAAATTTAACAGGAAGCCAAGATTTGGAGCCTTTGTACTAAGGACTTCTGTGGAAAGTTTCTTTACCATAATCGAGTAATTCATATTTAGAGTCAAATGTTCAATAGCATTTGTAATTTTGAGCATTCACCTTGCTATCTTTGAAAACATCTCCCGAGTCTTAAGTGGCCTTGCTACTCCAACCGTGTGGTCCAAAGAAGGGACACGGTGATTCAAAAGCATGAAGCACAGGCCTCCCAGCCAACCACACGTTGCCAGTACTGACTTTATATTTCATGGTGTTGGCATATTCTCCTTTTCTGAGATTCTGACTCCATAATAGAAGTATACATCCTTTGCCCAATGCATGGGGAACTGCATTCCTTTTCCCTCTCCTGCAAAAACCCATCTTATCAGTATCCATCATCATTTTCCTCTATGCGGAGCTCACCTGACAGGCGATGTATTGTTGCTTTCCTGCCATTCGCCACAGAGAAGGCATTTTCTTTTCTGGAAACCATGGCTCAGCCTCATGGTTAGCAGTGGCACGTACGGTCACGCGGACGGTTGTACTCCTGCAAGCTGGACTTAGTAGTCTATATACTGGACCTTCCAACTGTTAAGAATCAGTTAACTAATTTTCTTTTATTCCTGTGGGAAGCAATTAATATTCCACTGCATGTTTTCCACACTGATGTTCATTCCTAAATCAAACATATAGGCATTTGTCAGTTTTCAGTGATTTCATTACTAACATAACACACTTTTTAATGGGAATCTTTCCACCTAGAGCCCTGGTATTATAGTGCTACGATAATTCTTCTTAACTTTCTCTTTCATCCTGTCAGCTCTGGATAATACCCCAGTAAGGGTGGAGAACAGGGGAAGCAATCGGGTCACTGATGAAGAATCCTAGGTGAGCCCACCGCTCCTGGCTCACACAGCACCGAGCACATGCGAAGTAGGAGAAAATACCTCAGTTACAAAGTTTCTCTTAAACTCTGCAAAAGTAAAAGAGGACACTGAGGACAGGACAGTCACAGCACTTACTTCCAGCAACTTCTAAAGGGTACATGTTTAATATTTCATGTAAAATAACTCCACCAAATTTGCACTAAATACCAATGAAGTGTTATTTTGCTTTAGTTGTGTTGCCGTCTTTTCTGATCAACAAACTATGGGGGAAATTCTGTAAAAAGACTTTTTTTTAAATGAATAATTGCTATGTTAAATATATAAGTTTTTTTTTTTAACTTAAACATACACTTCTCTTGGCAAAGGTAACAGATTAACCTCTGTTCATAAACTTATATATATAACTAGAGCTTTTTGTTTACTTTTTTAATTTTTCAAGTGCAATTCTTACACATTAATTACTATTAAGTTATTTTAGAGCCAGTTATCAGCAAATTACAGTATGTATTCATTGTCTCTTCTTGTGACATTTAGTTTAATTGCTTATTTTAAAGCAGAAACATTAGTTACAAGTGTCTTGCCATATTTTTACCAATAATAAAATTAAGTAGAGACAACAATGAAAAATAGTGTGATTTTAATATTATTTTGAGATTTTTGGTTTTGGTATAAAGGTTTAATGTAAGATGTCCATTATTGAAGGAAATGATCTTTCAATAAAAAATACCTACAAGATCTTCAGCATTGATGTAATTTCCTTTTCAAGTTGAAGTTTTTGCCAATTTCAATGACCATCTAAAAGCAAGCTCATATTTACGTAACTTTTGTTGAGAAACATTTCAAGGCATTTTATGTGCTACCTTGTTATTTTTTACTAGATGTCGTAGAGAAAAGTAATGAATAGGGGCAAATAAAATGTTTATCTCAATCCTAAATTGGAATTGAATGGTCTGCATCTCAGAGAAAAGACCACCACACAGCCTCCTTACTCCACGTGTGGGCTGCAGAACCGCAGCGATGGCTGGAGCTGAAAGCCTGTGGGAAAGGCAGCTTCCGGCTCCACACCAGACCAGCTGACTGACTGACTTACAGGCCTATACACCAGGGCACAATGAGTGAGGTGAGTGAGGCCCTCACACCTTGGGTGCCACAAAACTGATTAAGATACTGTTATATTTTAGTATTTTTTTAAAATAAAAATTAGTACTTGGGGCACTTGGCTAGCTCAGTTGGTAGAGCATGTGACTCAATCTCAGGATCGCTTAGTTCAAGCCCCATGTTGGGCTTAGAGATTACTTAATAAAATGTAAATTAGTACAAATTCCATTGTGAACAAATATCAAAATTTTAAGACGGGTCAGTATTACTGATTTGTCTGTCTTTGTGCCTCAGGATCCATATGGCTTAGCAAAGCACTCTTTCAGCCCTCTCAATTGGAATGTGCATTTTATTTTAGCAAGAGCTGCAGGTGGTTAATACACACATTAAGATTTAAGAAGCACTGATCTAAAACTTGGCAGAAGATGTGTTCTTTTGGCCAGTCTGTACCTCAGTCCCCTTTCTAGGTTTGGGGAAATCTCCCAGCTTATGGGTCTTGCACTCCCCTCCCACCACCCCAGATGAAATGCCTGATACATGCTTTGCTGTACTCTCTCACTGGCACGGAACCTGTTTCACTTGAAACTGGAAGAGACTCTGCATTGATCTCCCAATTCAACTGTGTGTGGAAGTCTGGCAGCGGCGGGGAACGGTGTCTAGTGTTAGCAGTTTGAGCATTTAGAGCTTCAAGGACAGCAGCTTGTGTCTTCCCCAGGCCAAAGTCATGGTGATTTCAGGCATAATTGTTTCTGGCTGTAGAGCTCTAGCCCTGCCCCAATTCTCTAAGCTATTCAATATTCTTTTTTAAAAATTCTTTTCTGCTTAGGGGCACCTGGGTGGGTCAGTTGAGCGTCTGCCTTCGGCTCAGGTCATGATCCCAGGGTCCTGGGATCGAGTCCCACATCGGGCTCCCTGCTCAGTGGGGAGTCTGCTTCTCCCTCTCCCCATCGCTCACGCTCTCTCTCTCAAATAAAATCCTAAAAAAAAAAAATTCTTTTCTGCTTAAAATAGCCTAAGTTGACTTCTATAGCTTGCAGCTAAGAATTCTGGCATGTTTATATCTGGGACTTTACTGAAGAATAAATGGACAAATGAAATTGATACTACAGTTGACTAGAGATGAAGGGAAGGTAAACAATAGGAAACATTTCTGTTACTTTAAGTGCTTTAGCACAGTGTCTGATGTAATATGCTCTAAATAGTTACTACTACCACTAGTGGCTAAAATCCTAATATCCTAGCAAAAAAAAAAAGGCTGCTTTATTACCTGAACTAGATCATGAAATTTCAAAGAAAACTGAGACATCTGTCCATCTATTTGAGTAATTTAAGTGATGTGGGAAAAAAGAACACATAACTTCTGTTCCAGTAATCTTCGCTACTACCACCCAAAACTTACTACCCTAACATACTACCCTAAAACTTAATGGCTTCAAACAACTGCCATTTTATTATTTCTCAGGATCCTGTGGGTGGGGAATTAAACGTGTGGCATCAGGCATCAGCCTGAACAGCTGGGGGTTGGCTGGAATGCCGAAGGCAAATGTGTGGGGCCTCACCTGTCCCTGTGATCTGGCTTTCTCGGGTTTTATAGCGCAGTGTCAGGGCCGCTCCCTTCCCACGTGCCTCTCCATCTGGCCGCCAGACGTTTTAGGTGGCAGCTCAGGCATCCCATGAAAGCAGAAGCTGCCAGGCCTTCTTAAAGCTTAGGCTCAGAAGTGACGATAATGTCACCTCCACTGCATTCTATTGGTTCAAGCAAACCATGGATTAAGTCCAAGTACAAGAGAACGAGGATGCAGAAAGGGCATGGCTCCCGGGAGGAGGTATAGTTCACTGGGGGCAACTTCATGCCAGGCAGATGCAGCTATGAGCAAAGTGCTCTGGGACTGGAGAAGTAGCTCCAGCCCCAAACCATACATATTATGAGAAATCAGGATACTGAAGAGTATATAGGGTTTTTTCCCTTCCTGGTTTTCGCTGTGTTCCCTTCCACCAAGCCAGTGAACAAAAAGAGACCTACCACCACAAAATCTAATAAATTGAGAAACAGAGGTACAAAAATATTCACTAAAGTTTGTGTATCAAAAAACTGAAAAAAGAGGGTAAATCACCTTAAAACTCTACATAGGAAGAGACAGATCTATAGATATAATACTGGTATTTTGTTCATTTAAAAATAGTGAATAAGGAACCTACTTTGACAAAAAGATCCTACCTTTGAGAACCTTTTGTTACGAATCTCACTGTAAATAGGTAAATGGTGCATAACATCATGGACTAAGTTTTTAACCCACCAGGTATACTCTGATCTTCTTTTCACAGAAGTCTTCTATGAAAAAGTAAAAGAAAAAAAACCCAAAGTAGGATATCTGTAGCCTAATTAAAAGAAATAAAAGAAAATTAAAAGAAAGTGGTACTAAATAAATTGATCTTTTTTGTCCTATAATACCTTTTAAAAGCATTTGTTGCTCCTACAGGAAGCAAAATATGATCATTCTCCAATAAAGTATAGTAAAGACAAGTTTCTTAGGCAAAATACAATCTTTAGTATAAAATAAGACTATCCAAATGCTCTATAATATTTTCAGATGTCTCAGATAATCCAATAAGGACCGAACTTGATTATATTTGATAGCCACCCAACAAATCCAGACAATAAACATAATTATTTCTGCATCCAATAAGAAGCATTGATTCCCAGATCACAGGAGAAGAGAAAACTTCCCCGGGAAGTTCATATACACTTTGCAATCGTCCACTCTTAGATTCCAAGATCCACAGTTTCCCATCAGTAGATGCTGCCGCCAGCAACATTCCATTGTTACCTTCTTGGTAACGGAAAGCAAACGGTGTTGCGTACACCCGCGAAGTAGTTTCAAATTTCCACTGGAGGTGACCTTTCATATTACAACAGTAGATAAAGCAATCATGGGAACCAAAAAATATTTCTTGCTCTGATGCTGAGGCACACGGGGATGAAAAGATTGGTTCACTGGTAGAGAACTGCCAAACCTGAAAGATGATAAAGACAAAAATAATTCATTCATCTAATTTCAATTCTCCTGTATAGTGAAGCTTTGTTCTTAATACAAATGTAAGTGGTGAAGGCTACTGAACAGTAGCTACACACACACACACAGAAGAAATAATGGCTTCTTCTGAAAAGCATTCTCAAATTAGACCTCTGTCCCAGGGGTAAAGTCTAGAACAAAATACACTGGAGTCTTATTACATGAGTCACTGCTATGCACAACAGAATGAAACAAAATTAATTTTGAACCCCATTCAAGAAGGAGCTACTACTACTATGCTTAGAGATGCAAAGTTCAAAGACAAAACTGCACTCAGTTTTCAATGTATCTTTTTTTTTTTTTTTTTTTTTAGATTTTATTTATTTATTTGACAGAGAGAGACACAGCGAAGAGGGAACACAAGCAGGGGGAGTGGGAGAGGCAGGCTTCCCGCTGAGCAGGGAGCCCGACGCGGGGCTCGATCCCAGGACCCTGGGATCATGGACCTGAGCCGAAGGCAGACGCTTAACGACTGAGCCACCCAGACGCCCCTCAATGTATCTTATTAAAAACTGTACTTTATTCTATTCTCCCAATGTAAGGAAAAAGAAGTGGGCTGAAAGGAAGAGTTTCTGTGCAAGAATTGAAATTAAAGGTTTAAACAAAAAGCTAGGAGTTGTGGGTCTGCCCTGTGGATGTAGCCTATCTGCTTATTTTAAAGCTACCACAGACAAACCTGTCAGCCAATATTTTGAAGAAAAGATGAGGAGGAAAAGGCCTAAATCAAGACCATGTTTGCAAATGCACAGTAACAGCAGCGTAAGAAAAACAAAATGAAGACAGTGGGCATCTTCACGAAATAGGATTTGTACTCCTAATTCTGTCCCTCACTTGGACAAAATCACTTTCATCTTTCTATGGTTCATCGAAAAAAAAAATATTTGCCTCTTCTTACTTCTTAGGATAAGTAAAGGTGAGAATATATTCAAACTACTTTGTGAATAAAATATTAAGTGAACTATTATAAGATTTCATCACAAAGTAATTGTCACACAGCAAGAGGAACTGTTAGGCTATGAAGGCTGAAAGTAGAATGAAAAGCACCAGAATCCACTTGGCCACGAATGGGCTAACTTGGGTTGGAACTCGTGCACTCAAGGCCACCAACCCCCCAGATCACACATCCAGCACCAGCTGTGTTGGCAGTGACAGTGGCCTGTGGATACAGAAGTGGAGATGATGCTCCCAACAAAAAAGATCTCATGTCGCCCAGAAGAAGTCTCTCTGCCGATCATGAAGTTGCAGATGGGACCTCCATTCAATGCAATTTGGGTTATGCAACCTATTTCCATTTTCATAGAAAAAGCAGGGGCTTCTTTAAATGTTCAAAACCGCAACAGAAGTTATAATAAAATTGGCTAAAAGCTGGTAAAGGTTTTAAAATTAGAGGAGGGCATGGCACAAGTAGAACAATGCTTGAGTAGAATCTTCAATCTACTATCCCATCATGCAAAAATTAAGAAACCCAATGCTTGACAGTTAAAATCAAACTAGTTTTCAACACTGAGTTGAAAGGTGATGTTTATAAAATTTTACTTCAGTTGTCACCAACTGTCATGACTTGGAGAAAGATACATAAAATAGAACCAGAAATTTTTCACCTGTTCTCCAAAGTGAGTAAAGCAGAGTAAATTCCCATCCACACAGCCAATACAAACATACTGCAGGCAACACCGTGGAGAAGAAAAGAGTGGTTTTCCACAGGAATGTTTCCAAACTCTGTTCCCAGTGGCCTGCCATGGGCAAAAAGCAATTCACAGCATTTAAGTCATTCTACTAATCAATTACCCTTTATAACAAACTCATATATCTCCCAGAGGCAAAGCTATAAATATCAGAATAAGCTATAATGGCATGCTGATATCATAAATGAAGCTAGTACATATACACTGCTATAAAATTAATCAGTGCTCTTTATGAGAGCTGAAATAAAAATTTACAATAAAACCAGGAAATAATTAGTATATAAGATCTATCCTCAAACCATTCTAAGTTCGAATATCACTGAGAAAATTCTGCCAATTTAAAAAACAGATAAAAGACACACATAGAACTTCTATTTTCTCATCTTTCTAGACTTCATGTCAATCATTTTTAATGAGATCTGGTTCAGTAAGAGATCGGCTATATCTAATTAAAAACTATCTCAAATTGCAAAAATAAAACATTTAAAAAATAGGTAATAAAATCAATACATATTTTATGCCTACAGGATTTATAGCCAGTAAATGTCCTCCCAGTGTAGCCACATATAAATGTTGTGGAATCAGGCTCAAACAAGGGGAAGAAAAGACAGTTCCTCCACATTTTAACTTCCAAACACACTTCTTTTTCTGCAAATAAGAAAGCAAATTAATTGGTTTCTGTTGGTGGTTAACAAATCTACATGTCCTAATCCTTGTGATACTACATCTATTTAGTTAATGTAGCTTTTTATTCTTAGTATAAAAGTAATATAGTCTACTTGTAGAGATTCAAGTTAGTATAAAGAAGACAAGGACCACCCAGAGACAACCACTGTTAATAGTTTAACATTTTCCCTTTTGATCTTTTTGGGACATACACAGTTTAATATAGTTGAGATCATTTTGAATATGTACTTGGTATCTAATTTTTTTTAAAGATTTTATTTATTTGAGAGAGAGAGAGAGAGAGAGACAGAAAGAGAACAAGCAGGGAGGAGGGGCAGAGGGAGAGAGAGAAGCAAACTCCCCACTGAGCAGGGAGCCCAACGTGGGGCTCAATCCCAGGATCCCGGGACCATGACCTGGCTGAAGGCAGATGCTTAACTGACTGAGCCATCCAGGCGCCCCTACTTGGTATCTACTTTAGCTCACCTATTTGGTAAAATTCTTCAGATATTACTTTAATGCATAGTATCCCATCTGAAGATAAAATAATTTCTCTATCACTGAAAATTGTTTGGACCTAATTTCCTGGTATTATGAACAACTTAGGAATAGACATCTTGGTGTACATATATGTCCATGTCTCTGATTCGTTTGCCAAGGACAGAATAATTTTACTGAATCAAAGGATATGAGGGGCACCTGCGTGGCTCAGTCAGTTAAGCGTCTGCCTTCGGCTTAGGTCATGATCCTAGGGTCTTGGGATCAGCGGGGAGCCTGCTTCTCCCTCTGCCCCTCCCCCTGGCTTGCACTCTCTGTCAAATAAATGAATAAAATCTTAAAAAAAAAAGGGGGGGGGTATGAAAGTTACCTATAGCCAATCTGTTTTCCTCAGAGGTTTCACTAGTTACAACCTCCCCCTACTCTCACCAGCATTTACCATACCATTCTGATCTAATACTATCTGTTTCTTCATTACATAACTTTTCATTCCTTTGATTACTAAAGTATGAAACATTTAAATATATTTACTAGGCATTTCTTCTTTGGGGTTTTTTATGTTTATATCTCTTGTTTTTTTTCTATCTGGGTCTTTATAATTTGTTTTTGTTTTTTATTTCCATTTATTCTTATCAATGATTTTTAACCATCACATTTGCTTCAAATTATTTCCCCAACTTATCAGGTCTTACTGATATTTTCCTTTGTGACTCTTTTCTATTGTCAAGACAGTAATTCTAAGTTCTTTATACTTAAAAACTCTGAGTAGCAAATTTATTTGTGAAAATCTGGTTAGGAAGTTAAAAATGTCTTCAGATATTAAGACTGTTAATTGGGCGCCTGGGTGGCTCAGTTGGTTAAGCGACTGCCTTCGGCTCAGGTCATGATCCTGGAGTCCCTGGATCGAGTCCCGCATCGGGCTCCCTGCTCGGCGGGGAGTCTGCTTCTCCCTCTGACCCTCCCCCCTCTCATGTGCTTTCTCTCTCATTCTCTCTCTCTCAAATAAAGAAAAAAAAAATAAAAAAAAAAAAAAAAAAAAAGACTGTTAATTAACTCATTCTTCCCAGACCACAATGCTAAACTTAGGGAATAGTTAATATCTGCTCCCTTAGTTAAGAGCACCTGACAGTTTCACACTCTTCTAAGCTTATGATAAGAAACTGATGAGGTGAGTTCTTACATAAATATCCAAGGCATATGCATGCTGGTCATGAGATCCAATGTAAAGGAGTCCTGTGGTTGGATCCACAGTTGCTGAGCTTTTGACAGCACCCTCAGTAGGAAACATCCAGTATTTTTCTCCACTATTACTTCTCAGAACATAGACTAACCCATTATAACAGCCTGTTGGGAAACAAAATAGAAAAGATGAGATTTAAATACGTCACTGGAAAATAATTCTTTAGCCTAAATCATGACAATTTATATTTGATGCTCTTCATGTGTACATCTGTGTTCAGCTCAGATTTAAATTTCAGCAATGTAAAGCAGAAACCAAATAGTAACCACTTGTAAAAAATACTTATTTAGTAGGTATACCTTATTTTGTTTAAAGTACCCTAAAGTGCTTCACTACTGAGAAAACAAATCTCTTCATGGTCATCCTTGGGCAAATTACCCAGCATCACTGAGCCTCAGATTATTTTTCTGCAGCATGTGGATACATCTACTCCAGTGTTAATGCGATAATTAAGATAATATGGATAAGTACCCAGTGCATAGAAGGTGTTCAAGAAATGCTAACGTTAACAATAGCCAGCCTTTACTGAGCTTTTACCTTGTGAAGTGTTCTAAGAATTTTACATCTATTAATTCATGGAATCCTCCCAGTGAGGCAAGTGCTATTATATCTGCATTTTACAGATGACAAAAGGAAGCACAGAGAGCTTAAGTTACTAGGGTAAAACTATTCAGCTGACATGTGGCAGAGCCAGGATTGAATCCAAGAAGTCAAGCTCCAGAGCCCATGTACTTTACTACAGCAGACTGCTTCTCCCAAACTGCTGCAATGAATGGGAGGCTAGGGCAGCAGTCCCTAACTCTGGGCAGCCAGAGTAACCCAGGGGGAAGTGGGAATGCTGAAAACCTACAAAGTGAAGATCACTCAAGTTCCCTGCAGTGCGTGTAAATCAGGGGAAGCTGACTTTGGGCACTGGCCCACCATTCTCTCCTCGGCTCTGCCTATGCTTATTACCACAGCTGCTCACTTGAGGCCCAATTCCAGAATTAACTGTGGTGCTGTTTTCTTTCGAGCAGTTACTACTTAGTAGCAAGAAAGTGGCCTACTTAGTGATGGTGAAGAGAAATGTCCTACACAGTGCAGTACCCCACGACTCAGCTGGGTAATGAAAAATTTCTTTCAGTTCAGTTCATTTCCAGAAGGAAATCTTTGTGACATTGGGTTTGGCAAAAATTTCTTGGATAGGACATCAAAAGCATGATCCATAAAAGAAAATAAATGACAAACTGGACTTCATTAAAATTAAGAACTTCTCAGGCACCTGGGTGGCTCAGTCGATAAGTGTCTGCCTTCAGCTCAGGTCATGATCCCAGAGTCCTGGGATAGAGCCCCACATCGGGCTCCCTGCTCAGCAGGAAGCCTGCTTCTCCCCTCCCACTCCCCCTGCTTGTGTTCCCTCTCTCGCTGTCAAATAAATAAAAATAAAATCTTTAAAAAAAAATTTTTTTTTAAAATAAAATTAAGAACTTCTCTTCAAAAGACATAATGTTAGGGCACCTGGGTGGCTCAGTTGGTTAAGCGACTGCCTTCAGCTCAGGTCATGATCCTGGAGTCCCTGGATCGAGTCCCGCATCGGGCTCCCTGCTCAGCAAGGAGCCTGCTTCTCCCTCTGACCCTCCCCCCTCTCATGTGCTCTCTCTCTCTCATTCTCTCTGTCTCAAATAAATAAATAATCTTTAAAAAAAAAAAAAAAAGACATAATGTTAACAAAACAAAGGGGGGGGAAAAAGCCACAGCCTAGGAGAAAATATGCAAAACATATATCTGATAAGGGACTTGTATCCAGAACACATAATATTCTCAGAATCCAATAAGAAAACAAACATAACAATAAAAAACTGGGCAAAAGATCTGAAGAGACAGGTCATAAAGGATACACAGATGGCAATTAAGTTCATAAAAAGAAACAACATCATTAGTCACTAGGGAAATGCAAATTAAAACCATAATGAAATACCACACCATAACAATCTGAATGGCTAAAATAAAAATATTTTCAAATTCACCATGCCAGGTGTTAGCAAGGATGTGGAACAACCTCTCACATATTGATGGTGGTAATGCAAAGTGGTTCAGTCAACTTGGAAAATATTTTGGGCATTTTTTACTAAGTTAAAATTATGCTTACTGTATAATCTCCACCACCTAGGTACTGACCCAAGTGAAATAAAAACTTATATTCACACAAGATCCTATTCACAAATGCTACAGCAGTCTTATTCATAATTATCAAAAACCGGGGGGAAAAAAACTGGAAATAACCCACATGTGAATGGGACAAAATATGGTATATCCACACAACAGAATACTTCCAGCAATAAAAAAAAAAACCTCTTGGGGCGCCTGGGTGGCTCAGTCAGTGGAGCGTCCCACTCTTGATTTCGGCTCAGGTCATGATCTCAGGGCTGTGAGACTGAGCCCCATGTCTGCCTCTCTACCCTCCCCCCACCCCCGCTCACATGGGCTCTCTTGCTCAAAAAAAAAAAAAAACAAGCCTGTTGATACATGCAACAATATGGATGAATCCAAACACATATTAAGTAAAAGAAGCCAGACTCAAAAGCAAAAACTAGAAAAAGCAAAACTAGAGGGACAGAAAACAGATCAGTGGTTGCCCGGGGTTAGGAGGAGGAGGAGAGATGACTACAGAGTGACACAGAACCTTCTGAGTAATGAACTCTTGATTGTGGTAGTGCCTACGTGACAGTACACATCTGTCAAAACACAGAGCTATAAAGAGGGTAAGTTTTACTGTATGTAAATTATATCTTAATTTAAAAATGTTGGGGCACCTGGGTGGCTCAGTCAGTTAAGCGTCTGACTTTGGCTCAGGTCATGATCTCAGGTCCTGGGATAAAGCCCCAGGTCGGGCTCCCTGCTCAGCACAGTCTGCACCTCCCTCTGCCCCTCCCCCTGCTCATGCCTGCTCTCCCTCTCAAATAAATAAAGAAAATCTTAAAAAAAAAAATGTTTGAAGTACTAAGTGACCACCATGTGCCACAGGCCTTGACTCTTGGGCTACAAACAGTAACTTACATGCGCTGACTTTCAGGATGGGAATGACACCTGCTCATGCACACAGATCACTAAAAGTTTCCTGTAGCATATGTTTCAAAATGTACATGGGCAAGAGGGAAGGATCAAACTCAGATTCTAGATACCAGCTAGGATACCACAAGTAGGGAGACATATTCCTAAGCACTTCGCACAAGATTCGATAAGCAGATAAAGTAAAAACTTCATGCAGCAGAGGGAGTAGAGAGAACGGTGGTCAAGGAGAGGCACTACACCTGGACCCCATATTCTTAGTAAAGTAAGTCACATACCTTAGTGAAACTGAATAGCAGCTAGTAGCTAACACTTAATGAGTCAGTACCTTGCAACGTACCAAAGGATTCATAAGCTTCTCCAAAGCTCGATGATGTATGTGGAATTTGAGAAACCAAATAAGGGTGGGGGGGTGGGGGTGGGGGGTGGAGAGACAAACCAAGAAACAGCTCTAGAGAACAAACTGATGGTTGGGGGGGGGGGTGAAACAGGTGATGGGGATTAAAGAGGACACTTGTCATGATAAGCACTGACTAATGTATAGAATTGCTGAGTCACTATATTGTACACCTGAAACTAATGTAACACTATGTTAACAACACTGGAATTAAAATAAACTAAAAAAAAAAGCTCTATGATGATTGTAGTGGTTTTAAAATCTGTCCACAAATTCTCTGATAGTCTTCCTTTCAAGAGCTGGAGCCTAAATTCCCCTCCCCTTGAGTATAGGCCAGGCTCAATGATGTGCTTCTAATGAACAGAAGCAAAAATGATGGTACGCAACTTTGGAGACTAAGGCATAAAAGTACTGCATTCCTCCTCTCCCCTTCCCTCCCCTCCGTCCTGCCCCCACCTCTCGGAGCACTCACTCTGAGGGAAGTTAGCTGCCAGGTTGTGAGGACGCTCAAGGTTGTGAGGCCCATGTGACAACAAACTGGAAAACTTCCTGTTGAGAACCAGCTCAGAACTGAAGCCTTCTCCTGGCTGCAGTGTGAGTCAGCTGTCCTGGAAGCAGATTTTCTAGCCCAAGTCAAGCCTTCAGATGACTGCAGCCACATGGGAAACCCTGAACCAGGACTTCCAGCTAAGCTGCTCCTTTCTGACCTCAGAAACTGGTACGTGTTTGTTACTTAATCTAAACCATTAAGTTTTGGGAAAATTTACGATGCAACATGTTTTATTTATTATATCCATATACTCATAAGAACACATGAGGTCCTAAGAGGTTTCAGCAACTTGTCAAAGTTCACAGAGCTGAGAACAGTTTTAGAGCTAGGTTCAAATCCAGAGACTAGGACCCAAGGCCCACACTGTGAATTAGCATGTGGGTAACAATTATTCTTTTTTTTTTTTTTTAAAGATTTTATTTATTTGACAGAGAGAGAGACAGCCAGAGAGGGAACATAAACAGGGGGAGCAGGAGAGGGAGAAGCAGGCTTCCCGCAGAGCAGGGAGCCTGACACGGGGCTCAATCCCAGGACCCCAGAATCATGACCTGAGCCGAAGGCAGACACTTAACGACTAAGCCACCCAGGTGCCCCAACCATTACTCTTTAACAACCACCAAACCCACCATACATAAGTTTTTAAATTTAACTTGCTGGTACTAGCATTATCATATGGTAATTAAGTTTAACTCTATAAACCTCAAATTCAAAAACTTACCTACTACAATAAAGTTTCCACACTTAGATACACATGCTGAGGATTCAATTCGATCTCCCAAAATCTGTTCCCATTTCACCTTCCCAGAGTGAAGGTCAACTGCCATCATTCTGTGAGAATGGGAGCCAATGTACACAGTTGCGGATGACTTATCAACAGCGGGGATTACTACTAGAGGTGAAGCATCCACACATTTGCCTGTGTCTGACCTCCATCTCACATGTAGCTCCATTTTCTTGGCTGCTATTACATATGTTCCCTCTTCAGAAACTTCTGCAACATGGGATGGGTCATTCGACTTCCCAGTAAGAGCTGAAGGATTTAAGCTTTTCACATTTTGAATATTAGTTTGTGAAATTAATTCAGAAGAATGGGCTGAAGAGCAAAGTCCTAACTTAGTTAAAAATTTAGTATTCAGTGACAAAATCTGACTCCCTCTGCTCACTGCAGTAAAAGCAGTTAGCTCACTGTCACAACTTAACGTCATGACAGATTTCTGATGTAAAGATCTTCCACTGGTTTCTTCTTGATTAATGTCGCTGAATTTTCTTTTAGTGGCATAATTCTTGCTAAATACCAGATCTTCATCTGGAAACACTGTTTGAAGTACGTGATTGTAAATCTCTAAAATGGAACTGCTTAGAATAATTTCCAGAAGCCCAGGTACTGATGTGCCAACTAGTTTCTCAATCTCATTGAGGAGCCGTATGGACTTTAAGGAATCTCCACCACTATTTAAAAAGAGTGACTCATCAGGAACCTTCAAAGGATCTTCTGAGAGATTCAGAATAGACTATAGATGAGAAAAGGGAGAAATATGGTGAAGTAAAGGCCCCAAACCAAAACAATTCAACCAATTTATAGGTAATATATACAGCATAGTACTTACATTAATGATATGAACAAAAGACACACAAAATAAATATTTTGTTAATTAAAATAAACTTTAAAGGTATTTTCTTTATAATAAAGGAGACGATCACTATGCTACCAATTTTGTCACAAACTCACTCTAAAACTACAAGTTTTATCTCCCTTTAGAGCACTCTTCCTACCCATAAAATAGCGAGAATTATAAAAATATGATTTACTAATTATAGACTCCACAAAATACTAATATCTGATATTTCTATAATATGGGAACAATATTTATATTCATTTGCTTCACTAAATCAAAATTATATTCCAAGAATCTAAGAATGAAGTGAGACTTACCAAGCTATCCTTTACTTTCAAACAAGACTATATAATTACATCCTCTTTTCAGAACCCTTCAGAAAGCTCCACATTTTATCTAAGAAAAACTGTACTGACCTATGGTTGTAATATATACATATTTCAAATTTATTTATTTTTATTTTTTTAAAGATTATTTGAGAGAGAGAGAGAGAGAACATGGGGGGAGGGGCAAAGGGAGAAGGAGAAGCAGGCTCCCCGCTGAGCAGGGAGACCAATGCAGGGCTGCATCCTGGGACCCTGGGATCATGACCTGAGCCCAAGGCAGACGCTTAACCGACGGAGTCACCCAGGCATCCCTGTCTACCTCACTTCTAATAAATTTCTTTATGGGGAGCTTAATCTTACAGTAGAGAACCTAATCCTTATTTTAATACAAATTGAAAAAACAATGGTATATTACTTAACATTACTTAACATTTGGGCATCAATAACATTCTTAGAAACTTTATCAGCCGTATTAGGATGTTAATAGTCCCAAAAGATATAACATAACTTCTTTATAATAACAAATTTGTATCTTAAAAGTTATACCTTCCACAAATACTGTAATTTTCCCCAGAGTTCCTCTTTTCCATTGAGTTTGCACTCAGACTTCAAGTTTAAATAGTTTAAATATATCTTGTTTAACTCTGAAACATCAATTTTGCCTAAAAAGAGAAATTATTTTAAAATTTCAGTTCAAACCCTTTCTATCTTCATTAGTCATAAGAATCTACACATTTTTCAGTGTCAAAGTCTGAAATCTTATAGAATAGTTTGTGAAAGATAATCAATTCTAAAGAACGTAAGCCCACGCTACCAAGAATGTAATGGGTAGTAAGAAAGGAAGAGCTAATGTTTATCTTATTTAAAGAGTTAAAAAATGGTCTTATTAACGGAACAACTACTGCATTTTGATGTAAATATTAAATAAAGATGAAACTGGGAAGGCAATATCGTCACTAAGAACATATATTTTGAAATCAAAAAGCCTTAGAATTTCAACTCTACCATTAACCAGCAATGTAATTTTGTGAAAATTACTTAACCTCTTTAAGCCTTATTTTCCATATCTGTAAATGGGAATTATACTACCTACTCACAGGATTTTCTAGAGATAAAATGAGTTAATTATACAAAGCACTTAATAGAAGTCTACCACAATATATGCTAATATTACTTAGAATAATAAGGATTTAAAAGGCCTTTAAACTAGTTATGAATTAGTATTCATTTGGCACTGAAACATATCTGCTTCAAATGATTTTACCATGAGATGTAAATGGTAGAGAATCAATCAACAAAAGTTCATCCGGGATTGCATGACTTGGAAGATGTTTCTGCAGTTCTTTAAAGATGTATTCCTTTACTAAATCATT
The DNA here is from genome assembly GCF_004348235.1 of Phoca vitulina. Lineage (NCBI taxonomy): Eukaryota > Metazoa > Chordata > Mammalia > Carnivora > Phocidae > Phoca > Phoca vitulina. The sequence continues at coordinate 39,602,335 of NW_022589706.1, forward strand.
TTTGGACACCAAGAACAGAATTAATTTTTCCTGATTATACCATGTAACTGCACAAGACTCCACTTGCTGAAGTCCTTCAGCAACCTGTGAGAGAAATTATCCCAATTTGTCAGAGGACATTTAAAAGCAAACTTCATAAATGCTCAAACTTCTCATGTCTGAAATCAACACAGTCGAATTAAAATGTAAAATAACTAGACACTTAAAAAAAAAAAAATCGACTGCTACTACTGCTATTACCAGCACACTGGGTTCTTCCTGTTTTTCAAAAATAATTGCTCCCAGAGCAAAGTAAACCATTATTTTCACAGTTATCAAAATCCATTCTGTCACTTATTTAAAAAACAACTCTTTCTTCATGCTGGGAATAAGGGCACACTGAATAACCCACACCTATTATCGTAATCCATCATTAATACAAAAAATCTTAGGTTTAAATAACATTAATAGAGAATGCTGGCACAGAAAACTGGTGGAGGCTACCTCTAAAACCTACATATGTTAGTAGACACTTAGTATTTAAATAGTTCTACCTGTTGCACAAGTTCAATGTTAAGACGTTTGCCATGTCGTTTGATCTGACTGTCCTTTCGTCCCAAGAAAAAAATCTCTCCATCTTTCACCATCACCAAGTCTCCTGTGGCTCGCATCATGCCAAGTGGTACTGTCATTTCATCATCAAGAAAACATACTCTGTTTCTGCCACCTTCACAAGATATAAACACCAATGTAATAAAAAAAAAAAAATCCATGGAAAATATATTAAAAACCATCAAATCAAGAACATCTTCAAAAGTTCAGTTACTAAGTTTCACATTTTGAATTATTTATAAGGAAAGGGGGCAGCACACTTTTAAATGTTACCTGGTAAAATTAAATATAATAACCTCAGTAAAATAAAGGAATAAAACAAGATTTCTAAAAACATATATGTGATTAAAAAAATTCTTAGAATACTGATTATAGAGAATTTTGGCTATAAATATAAAGATCCAACCTGCAATTTCTACATTACTTTTATATTTTCCCTAAGGGTATCAAACATTGTTATCTGAAATAATTATGGTAACATATTAAATGTTTCATGACTGTGAGAATGAGATTAAAAATTATCATCATTGAAAAGAATACCAGACATAAGAAATTGATCAAAGAATAAAATTAACACAGATTATTTTCTTGGGGGAAAAAAAAAGATATTCCCAATCAACAAATGTAAAATCACCTAAAAATACTTGGCCACGGCCTTCTTGAATTGTGAAACCATTAGTATCTCTGACTTCAACTACCGTTCCAAGCAGTGGAAATCCCAGTGGTACCGGCAATTCAGATCTATGAAAACACAACAACCCAAACCACATTTAAATTTTTCATTTGAATAGATTTTCCAATGTATTTAAATCACATCATACTAAATAAAGAAAAAAAGTTTTGGTTATGTTATAATTCAAAGACTGCCAAGAGGAAAAGGTTAGGTGGAAAGGTTATTATAGGTTATTTATTTTTGTTTAGTCACAAAAAAGTTATAGCAGGATCTGTAGCACCAGTTATAAGAAAGGTTCTGGATCCCCAGCTTAAAGTTCTAGATAAAACAGGGGCGCCTGGGTTGCTCGGTTAGTTAAGCGACTGACTCCTGATTTCGGCTCAGGTCATGATCTCAGGGTTGTGAGATTGGGCTCCGTGCTGGGCATGGAGCCTGCTTAAGATTCTCTCTCTCCCGGGGCACCTGGGTGGCTCAGGTCATGATCCTGGAGTCCTGGGACTAAGCCCCACATTGGGCTCCCTGCTCAGTGGGGAGCCTGTTTCTCTCTCTCCCTCTGCCCCCCACCCCTCGTGCTCTCTCTCTTGCTCGATCTCTCTCTCAAATAAATAAAATCTTTAAAAAAAAAGATCCTCTCTCCCTCTCCCTGTGCCCTCCCCCACCCTCCCTCTAAAAAAATTTAAAAAATAAAAATTCTAGGTAAAATAGTGTTTCTAAAATTATTACTGCAGTGCCTATCACAAACATTATTAGTGTTAATATTAAGATACTGGAAAAATACAGTTTCTCTCTAGTCTATTTAGTAATTAAAACTCTTACTTCAAAGTAGAATTAAGAAACTCCTCTGGAATCCTGTAAAAAGTTGCCCAACTTGATACCTCTGTGATACCATAAACATTAAATATTTGTGTTTTATTGTCTATTCCTCTCCAGCTTTTGAGAACAGTCAATGATGGAAATGCTTCACCACCAAGGGCTAATACTCGAAGAGAAGTACTGGCTGATAAAACGGTTGACTTGATAAGCTGAGATCCAAATCTTCTAAGCAAAGTTGGTGTCGCCTGTGAATATATTAAAGATAATTTATTTCCCTTCACTTCTTTAAAAAAGTAAATACTGTAATAATTAGTTGAAAGCTTAACACTGGGCACCCACATGGAAATTAAGGTGGTGTTTATAAAATTATAAATCATTTTGGAAATCTCCTGAAGCAGCATTACCTTCTTAATGTAGATATCAATTTTGCTTTAGCAAAAAACTTAAGAAAAATATTAGTTATGCTTCATTGGATAGTTTAGACAAGACGGTTTAAACATAAAAAGGACAAAATATATAAAATCAGTTCATACTTCCTTTTCCATTATCTCTATGTAGAAAAAAGTATATAAAGGATTAAAAAAATGTTTCTAAACAATATGAAAAAAGATCTTTAAAAACAGCTTTAGTGAGGTATAATTGACATAAAATAAACTGAACATATTTAAAGCATACAATATAAATTGAGATACAGATATATAGATATATCAGTGAAACTATCACCATAATCCAAATAATGAATATATTCTTCAGCCCTAAAATTACCACTGTTAACGCTCCCCTTCGACTGGACCCCTTTTCCAGACAACCACTGATCTATTTCCTAATGATCAGCTGGCATTTTCTAGAATTATATGAAAATGGAATCACACATCATGTATTGTTTTGACGTGACTTCTTTCACTCCATATAAATACTTTGTGATGCACCTATGTTGTATTTATCAATTCCCTTTTTGTCTCAGTTCAGGCTGATATAACAAAATACCACAGACTAGGTAGGTTATAAACAATAGAAATTTACTTCTCACAGTTCCGGAGGCTTTAAGTCCAAGATCAGGGTGCCATCATGGTCCGGTTCTGGTAAAAGCCCTCTTTCAAGGTTACAGGCTGCCAACTTGTTGTATACTCACATGGTGGAAGGGGTAGGGAGCTCTGTAGGGTCTCTTTTCCGAGAGCACTAATCCCTTTCATGAGGGCTCCACCCTCATGACCTAAAAACTCCCAAGGGCCACACCTCCTAATACTATTACGTTGTTCATTAGGATTTTAACAAATGAATGGGGGAGGCACAGACACTCAAGACCATGGGGCTCTTTATTGCTGAGTAGTAGTCCATTGAACAGATCAGGACTAGCGTTTGCATTTCCATACAAATTTAGGATCAATTTATCAATTTCTACCCCAAAAAGCCTACTAGGATTTTGATAGGAACCATGTTTAATTTATAGATCTTGACAATATTGAGACTTCAATCCACAAACATTTAATGTCTCTTCATTTATTGAACTCTTTAACTTCTATCAGTAACGTGTTGGGTTTTTTTTTTCCTTTTTGCACTGCCTGGACCAACCAGAGTAATGATGAAGAGAAATGACAAAAGCAAACATCCTTGTCTTGTTTACAATCTTAGGGTGAAAGCACGCAGTCAGTCTTTCACCAAACAGGATGTTAGCTGTAGTTTTTTGCAGATGCCCTTCATCACACTGGGGAAGTTCTACTATTCCTACTTAAGGTTTTTTCCTTCATCACACGTGTTGGGTTTTGCCAAATACTTCTGCATTTGTTAATATATACTACATAAATAATGAACAAAAAGCATAATTATCAGTGGATTTTTGGATGTTAAACCAAGTGTGTCTTCCTGGAATAAATACCACTTGGTCACATTTTAAATTTACTGAAACATGTTTTGTGGTTGAGAATATGATCTATCCTAGAAAATGTTCAATGTGCTTGCAAAGAATGCATATTCTGCATTTACTGTATATTGTGTTCTATAAATGGAATTTGGCTGAAAATGTTGTTCAAGTTTTCTATATTCTATGTTCTGATTTCTGTTTAGTTTTTCATGACCTAGGGGTATTAAAATTGGGGTATTAAAAGTTAAAAGTGAGGTACTAAAATTTTGAACTACTGGGTTGCCTAGTTCTCATTTCAATCCTGTCCATTTTGCTTCACGTATTTGGAACCTCCATTTTTAGATGGATAATCGTTTATAATCGTTACATCTTCTTGATACAACAACGTACCTCTTTTTTTTTTTTTTTTTTTTAAAGATTTTATTTATTCATTTGAGACACAGAGATACAGAGAGAGAGAGAGAGAAAGCATGAGCAGGGAGAGAGGCAGAGGGAGAGGGAGAAGCAGGTTCCTCGTCGAGCCAGGAGCCCGATGCAGGGCTCGATCCCAGGACCCTGGGATCATGACCTGAGCTGAAGGCAGACACTTAACCATCTGAGCCACCCAGGCGCCCCACAACAACGTACCTCTTTATGTACTGGCCATTTTATCATTATGAAATGTTCTTGTTGCTTTTTTGCTTGTTACTAATTAGCCTGGATTAAATCTGTAAAATCTGTCTTCCTGGTGATGTGTGGCCACTAATGTCATTGCTCAGTTGTTCTTTTAAATATGTATTTTTTTTTCTAAATTCATTTGAGAGAGAGAACACGAGTGGGGGGTCAGGGGGGAGGGAAGCAAGGAGCCCAGTGTGGGACTCGATCCCAGGACCCTGAGATCATAACCTGAGCCACCCAGGTGCCCCTTAAATATATATTCTTTTCATTTTTAAGTCTTACTTCCTACGAGTCACCTTTTGTCTGCACAGCTCAGTAGTCGAGCAACGACTAGACAGACTGTCCACAGAGATGGATTTGTGTGTATAGATAATGAGCTCAAAGTTTAGGTCATTTTCAAGCCTAATCCAGCTTTTATTCTCCATGGGTCCTTTTGTGTCTCTAATGTACATGCACATACCCTCAAGGTCAGCCAGGAATGTGCTTGGGCCCTCTGGTCTGATTCCCAAGTGCAGCCTTAGCCAGAATGTGCTTTCCCTCCCTGTGACCACAACCTCAAACCAGTGGAGTTTTTGGCCCTCCATGCCGGCCTGCTTCAACATTTCCACAGACAGTGCTTTTGGGCATGGACATAACCTACCATTCCAAACTGAATAATCACCCTTATGAGCAAAAGGCCCTGACAGAAAAGTCTGTTTTGACTGTGCTGGGGGAGGCAGGGAGAGCAGCTTAGTCTAGAATACCACGAATTCCATTTTTATGCAAAACACAACAGTTTTTAAAAACAAACACTCTTCAGGTAGTTGTAGGCCTTTGGTTATTTCCAAAGTGTTGACGTAGTTGCCTTCAATTTTCTCCAGCTTTATAGTTGCTTTCTATCAGGGAGAGGATCTGCCAATCTCTTTACTTGACCATAGAAAATTTCCATGTGATCAAGATTTTTAAATGGTTTCTTTCAATAAAAGCTAGAAGCAGCCCTAATGGACAACTTGAATTTTAATTCAAAAAGATTAAAGTCCTGGTTTGTCAAAATATTTAAGTAATAGGATGACCCTACATCCCAGTACAAACTTACTATTCCAGATTCCTGTCTAGGAATTTAGCACCTCCATTCACTCTCAAGATTCTGGGTTTTTTGGTAATAAATTATAATGGCCACCCTATTTATAAGGCATCCTAAATCAAGTAAACTGTTCCACCAAGTTTTATCATAAGGAAAATCTCTTATCAAAATGAAATGGGGGCGCCTGGGTGGCTCAGTCGTTAAGCGTCTGCCTTCAGCTCAGGTCATGGTCCCAGGGTCCTGGGATCGAGCCCCGCATCGGGCTCCCTACTCGGCGGGAAGCCTGCTTCTCCCTCTCCCACTCCCCCTGCTTGTGTTCCCTCTCTGTCTTTCTCTCTGTCAAATAAATAAAATCTTTAAAAAAAAAAAAAAAAATGAAATGTTCTAGGCATGCCTGGGTGCTCAGTTGGTTGGTCATCTGACTCTTGGTTTCAACTCAGGTTGTGATCTCAGGGTCCTGAGATAAGAGTTCCGCGTTGAGGTTAGTGCTCAGCACAGAGTCTGCTTATCCCTCTCCCTCTGCCCCTCCCCCTACGTGCACGTGATCGCTTGTTCTCGCTCTCATAAATAAAATTAAAAAAAAAAAAGAAATGTTCTGGCCTAATTTCTGGTGCTAAAGGTAATTATTTCAACTTTGAACTCTACAAATGATTGCACAGCTATGAATATTCAGCATGATAAAGCATAGTAACACTCTTCAGATACTCAAACTGAAATGATAAAATTTAGTGGCAGAATTCTAGTCAATATGCTTTGTTACCAAATCATCCTAGGCACAGAAAAATAGGACTTAGTAAATAACAGATAAAACAGGGTATGTTAAGGTTCCTTCCAAAATTTCTAAGGAAAAATTCACATAAAACTGAAAAACATTATTTTGCTGACACTTTGGTAGCTAGCAACCTGAGATTTCACTCTAATTAAATGGTTGCACTTTTATTTATTTATTTTAAAGATTTTATTTATTTATTTGACAGAGAGAGACACAGCGAGGGAGGGAACACAAGCAGCGGGGGAGAGGGAGAAGCAGGCTTCCCGGGGAGCAGGGAGCCCAATGCGGGGCTCGATCCCAGCACCCTGGGATCATGACCTGAGCCAAAGGCAGATGCTTAACAACTGAGCCACCCAGGCGCCCCTAAATGGCTTCACTTTTAAAGGGCATCAAGTTTAATATAACTTTGCTACCCAGAGTATTAAAAAAAAAAAAAAAGCTCAAATGTATTTTAGGTTTGTAAAAAACCAAAAAGGTCCTTATTCCTTATTCCTGAAACAAAGTCAGTCTTTAATTTCCTCAAAAGCTTAGTCCATTTCACTTTGGGGCCTTTCTCCCCCACAGTAAATCAAGATGTTCTTTTTTAATTTTTAAAACCTTAATAAAGGGGCACCTGGGTGGCTGTCGGTTAAGCATCTGCCTTCAGCTCAGGTCATGATCCCAGGATCCTGGGATCGAGCCCCGCATCGGGCTCCTTGCTCAGTGGGGAGCCTGCTTCTCCCTCTCCCTCTGCCTGCCACTCCCCCTGCTTGTGCTCTCTGACAAATAAAATCTTAAAATAAATAAATAAAATAAAACCTTAATAAAGCATGTACTGTCTTTTAACCTGTTAAGATCCTTGCTTAATATCCATTTAGGGGGCGCCTGGGTGGCTCAGTTGGTTAACCGTCTGCCTTGGGCTCAGGTCAAGATCCCGGAGTCCCGGGATCAAGCCCTGAATCAGGCTCCCTGCTCAGTGGGGAGTCTGCTTCTCCCTCTGTCCCTCACCCCTGTCACTCTCCCTCACTCTCAAACACAATCTTATATCCAATTAGGTTTTTAGGTAACATTATTATTTATAAATAAAATCTATACAGGAAGCTTTCTTTTTTAAGTATAGAATATCTATTATATAGGCAAAAAGGCAAAAATCCTTAATGACTTATATATCATTTGATAAGAAATTTGACTTTGGAAGGAAAAAATGAACCCTAACAACAAATGCCTCACTATGAGACATAAGAGACCCGACAATACTGAATCCATCTTAGCACTCCATCTTGTTCATGTGGGCAGTTAAATGAGATCTTGTTCACATAGGTGGCTAGGTGTTACAGGACCTTTGGAGATTAATATACGTAGCTTAGCAATACCCACTGAGGCCAGGATAGGGGGAGGGGGAGGCTTGCTTTGGCCCTCCATAAATTTGTTCAAGATAACACATTCTCTCCCCTTTCTGAGGCAGGGATTGTGCCACAAGATCTAATTAAAGATTAGCTGTCAGGTACATGTAGACCCTTTGATCTTACTATAGTGCCTTCCCCTACACATCCCTCTGGTCTATAAAATCTGTAGACTAAGGTCCGGTCTTTGCAGAGAATAGCTGCACCCCTCCATATCATCATCCATCCATCCCTCCCTGTCAGTATGTTACCGTGCATAAAACTATGTAAACTGTATGGAGTTGCCTGCTTTGTTTTTTTCATCTCAAAGTCCCTTCTCAGTTTGGAGGATACTTTACAGTTCTTCCTCCCCAACCTTCTAACAAGAGAGGACATGCCTTATAAAGAGGAAAGTATAGCCTGTCAGTTTGTGTACTTCTCTTCCTTCCTCAAACTCAAAATTTGGGGGCGCCTGGGTGGCACAGTCAGTTATGTGTCCGACTCAGTTTTGACTCAGGTTGTGATCTCACAATCATGAGCTGGAGCCCCAGGTTGGGCTCTGTGCTCAGCGAGGAGTCTGCTTGAGATTCTCTTTCCCTCTCCCTCTCCCTCCTGCTCATGCTCGTGCTCTATCTCTCTCAAATAAATAAAGCTTTAAAAACAAAAATAACTCAAATTTCATCTGCTGATAATACTCCAAATTAAGTATTGTGAATTAAATAAAATCACCATGAAACTATATGCACAACTTGCTGTGTTCTGGGATCTGAGTTAGTAAATGTATATCCGTTTCTCAAAGATTTAGGACCCCAAAAAGGTTAAAACCCACTACTAGAGTAAATTTATCTGAGACTGTGCTAAAACATTAAGCAAGGGGATCGGATTTAAAGAGAAAGAACTCATTGACTTGATATAGAAGGAAAGTCTCCTTTCCTTTAGTAACTATCTCTCAAATCTACTAAGGTACTTTGCAAATGTTTCTTGAAAATTATACTCCTTGAATGTTGTAGGAAAATAAATTATATTAAAGTCTTGTCCAGACTGATAGAATGATCACCAGAGATTGAAAATGTATATGCATTGATATACCCATCAAGCCACTTACTATATTCATTGTATATGTATTATATATATAATATATATACATATATATATTTTTTAAGGATGAAAAACTTCCTAAAAACAAAGTCAATATCAAATTTTGCCTTTTGACTTACCTCAAGTCTCTTACACTAGATATAAATCTGCTATTTTTAGTTTATCATGATTTGCATATAATTTTGTTAATTCTCTTTAGTATCTTTAACCACTTGCAATGTAACATCAGTCACATACTTTCAGATAAATATTTTTTAAAATCTTTAAAAATGACAAACTTATTTGTTTCTGTAAGTTAATATAACATATAGTGATATAAAAAGTCAGAAAATCTAAATTCCTAACTAATTATCATTTAACTTACTTCAACTTTGTGTTTTCCACTAAAAGCTAAAGTTTAAGATAGGAGAGGCAGTGTATCCCAAAAGATTTGAGTGAAGGTCAACTTCCTCTAGTCATTATTGTACCAAATGGGGCAGTAAAATAATTTTCTAAATAGAATTAACTTTTTTTTTCATTCTCAGGCAAATTAAGTGATATCATCAGGAGATAACCCATAATAATCTTACTAGATTATCATTAACCTACTGTGAAAAACTACAGGAATACAAAATATTCTCTAAAACTTTAAAAATGTTAAATAATAAAAGACAAAGCATTTCATTTGTCCCTGAAATGTACCTGCAAAATAGTTACTCTGTGATGGGAAAAGAGAACAGCAGCTAATTTTGATGGAAGCACTTTGACAGAAGTTGGTACAATAAGCAGACAGGCACCACTTGAGAGAGCAACAAATATTTCCACAACGGAAGGATCAAAGGTCAGAGGTGAAGCCAGAAACAAAACATCTTCCTGTGTGATCTCGAAAAGTACCCTAAGGCAAAACAGAATGCAGTTATGAGAAATGTCTAACATTTGGTAATCACATATCCTAAAGAATTAGGACCATTAAGTTTCTGGATGTTGGCCAGATTTTTACTCTTTTCTCGTCGATTAACCAAAATGGTGCTATTAATTCTAGAACTGTTCTTTATGAATATAAGGATTAAAAGCCATTTAAAGCAATATCTTGGGGCGCCTGGGTGGCTCAGTCGTTAAGTGTCTGCCTTCGGCTCAGGTCATGATCCCAGGGTCCTGGAATCGAGCCCCACATTGCGCTCCCTGCTCGGTGGGAAGCCTGCTTCTCCCTCTCCCACTCCCCCTGCTTGTGTTCCCTCTGTCGCTCTCTCCCTATCAAATAAATAAAATCTTAAAAATAAATAAATAAATAAAAATATCCACTTCTTACCATGACATATTTTATCATCTGTGATGGCGTTCTGATGTGTAAGTGTGGCTGGATTAAATGACAGTCCCCAGAATTTCCTTTCTAGTATGTTTTCTGTTAGGGTAAAAAAGAAAGGACCTTCTCTCTCAAGACGTGGAGGACAGGGCGCCTGGGTGGCTCAGTTGGCTGGGTGACTGCCTTCGGCTCAGGTCATGATCCTGGAGTCTCTGGATCGAGTCCCACATCGGGCTCCCTGCTCGGCAGGGAGTCTGCTTCTCCCTCTGACTCTAACCCCTCTCATGTGCTCTCTCTCATTCTCTCTCTCTCAAATAAATAAATAAAATCTTTTTTTTTTTTTTTAATTTATTTATTTGAGAGAGAGAGTGGGAGAGAAAGAGAGAGTACAAGAGGGGGGAGCGGGAGAGGGAGAAGCAGACTCCCTGCTGAGCAGGTAGCCCGATGCGGGACTCGATCCCAGGACTCCAGGATCATGACCTGAGCCGAAGGCAGTCGCTTAACCAACTGAGCCACCCAGGCCCCCAATAAATAAAATCTTAAAAAAAAAAAAAAAAGACGTGGAGGACAGAGGGAGGCAGGTGCCATTTAGTAGAACACACACCTCTCTGTTATTCCGTCAAACACTAACCTAGGTGCACTAACCCAGGTGCTGCTGTGAAGGGATTTTGTAGACAGAGTCCCTACTCAGCTGACTTTAATCAAAAGGGAGATTATCCTGGGTTAACTCAATTTACTCAACTGGAAGGCCTTTAAAGAGTGTTAGGCCTTCTCTGAAAAAGAGACACAGCATCTGGGTCTACAATTACTCTCCCTTCCCCCTAGATCTTTCCTGACTTGCCTGTGAACAAACACATGCCTATGGGGTTCCAGTCTGCTCATGATCATCCCTTTCTATTTATACTACAGACTTGAGTCTTCCTTAGCCCCCACAAACATAAGCCAATTCCTTATAGCAAGTCCCTGATATATCCTCCTGGTTCTGCTTTTCTGGTAGAAACTTGCCTTCTTCTATCCTACTTACTTAATGATGCTTAATAGAGACCTCTGACTCCCTTTTCCTACTATTTGGCCTTTTCTCTCAGCAGCTGAACAAAGAACAGAATATATGTAGTTAGGATATTACGGAGTATTAGATAGGCAGTGGCAAGCCTATGGCATGGCTTCATTTTGAATACATAAAACCCACTCTATTTAAAAAGCAGGGATTACCTTAACTTCAAAATATCTTCAAGTATGGTATTGTGGGGACCCACTCAGAACCCCAGAGTTGATATGAAGATTACTTTGAGCTGAGGACATTTTGGATTTAACAGATGTGGAAAGAAGCCTTCTTAGAGCTTCCCTTATAGGACTACTCATAAAAACTTCTGGGAAATGAAGTTGCCATAAATTCCTTCTTCAGAGTGGCTTTTATTCCCAGGAAGGAAACCAAGTGTAAACCTACTATAAATCCCCTCTGCAGTGACTTTTATGGCCCTGAAAGTAAAGCAAAAAGGGATTTTTAACAGGTAAATGAATTTCATTAAATTCAAGCACAAATAGCAATCAAGAAATTCCTATACCTTAAATAAGCCCCTTGGGGCGCTTGGGTGGCTCAGTCATTGAGCATCCGCCCTCGGCTCGCGTCATGATCCCAGAGTCCTGGGATCAAGCCCCACATGGGGCTCCCTGCTCAGAGGGAAGCCTGCTTCCCCCTTTCCCACTCCCCCTGCTTGTGTTCCCTCTCTCGTGCTGTCAAAAAATTTTTTTAAATAAAAAAATAAATCAGCCCCTTATCCCTCATTGGGCACAAACCTGTTCCCACTTTATACGTAATTCCTGCCTCTGCTGGCCCAGTGCCTCTCCCACCTCCACTAGATTCCAAATCTGCTCCACTCTTCAAGTTCCCTGCATCTCCATCCCACCTCACCTCTCATACTCTTTAACACATGACTTTGCCTTCTGTTGCCTAGGAAGTTACAATCCATCAGCTTCCTCTAACATTCCTTACCCTTCCATCTCAAAGTATCTTACTCCTTTACAACACTATTTCTTGATTTTTCAAACCAATTTTCCCTACCAATTCTCTACCATCAGCCTATTAATGTCTCCCATCTTTTTTTTTTAAGATTGTATTTAATTTATTTGAGAGAGAGCAAGATTGTATTTAATTTATTTGAGAGAGAGAGAGCGCGCACACACAAGTAGGCAGAGTAGCAGGCAAAAGGAGAGGGAGAAGCAGGCTCGCCACTGAGCAGACCCTGGGATCATGACCTGAACGAAGGCAGCCGCTTAACTGACTGAGCCACCCAGGCGCCCCTCCTTTTTTTTTGGTTAAGATTTTATTTGAGAGAGAGAGAGACAGCGTGTGTGTGTGAAAAGGGACAGGGGAAGAAGGAGAAAAAGAATCTCAAGCAGACTCTATACTGAGTGGAGAGCCCAATATGGGACTCGATCTCACGACCCTCAGATCACGATCTGAGGGGAAATCGAGAGTGGGACACTCAACTGACTGAGCCATCCAGGCACCCCAGTCTCCCATCTTAAAGATAAACCTATACCCTCCCAGAATTCTTTCTTTCCCATTAAAACTAGCTCCTAGAAATGAACACTTTATTATCTCCATTTCCTTATTTCTCATTCCCTTATTCCCAGCCTAATGTACTCTGTCCTCAGTGTTGGGCACTCGGAAATAAAGTCACTAAAGACCAGATTATCAATTACAAGACTCCTCTCTGCCTCATTTCACCATTCCCTTCTTCTAGACCTGCACTGTCCAGTATGGTAGGCAGTAGAAACATGTGCCTATTGAGCACTAAAAATGTGGCTAATCCATATTGAGATGTGTAAGTGTAAAATACACGCTAGAATTAAGATAAGCATAAAAGGGTGTAAAATACCTCACTAATTTTCATATTGATTACATTATTGATATTTTAGATATACTGAATTAAATAAGGTATTGTTAAATTTTCTTATTTCTACCTTTTTTTTTTTTTTTTTTTTTTTCAGGGTAGGGGGGAGAGGGAGAGAGAGAGAGAGAGAAGCAGAGGGAGAGAAAGAATCTTAAGTAGGCTCCACACCCAGCACAGAGCCTGACTCGGGGCTCAATCTCACGACCCTGAGATCATGACCTGAGCTGAAATCAAGAGTTGGATGCTTAACTGACTGAGCCACCGGGCACCCCTCTTATTTTTTTGTACTTTTAAAATGTGGTTGTTAGAAAGTTTTTAATTATATAAAACTTAAAATGACATAAAAATGTATGTCACAAAGTTTCTATACTTGTTTGTTTCCCCTTTTGATTTCCTAAGACTACTCTCCTTTGGTTCCCTTCCTCTTCTCTTTCCTTCTTCTCAATCTAAGAATCGACTTCATAGAGATTTCTCATCTCCTGATGAGCAAACCAAATTCTACAATGCTATAGGAACGAACGTAATGAACGCAAATCTTTTTACATCTACTGGATTTAAGTGCAAAATTCTTCAACAGGGCATACCAGGCTCCTGCCCCCTCAGGTCACATGGCTCCTGCCCTCCCACTCCTTCCTCAGCTCTGCCCTGATACACTCTAGCAAGCCAAACTTCTTTCTCCCATATGTCTGCTGTACCTCTACCAGGAATACACTTCCTTCCTATTAATAATTAAGAAGCAAAGCTTCAACCATCATTTGTTTGCTCCCTGTTTGGCTCCAGGTCTGGATCAGAGAGGTGAAGTCCTAGCCTGCAAAGAATTAAAGTTTAGATATAGCCAAAACAAGAGCCCCAATTACTTATGACTATCAATTTAGGAACAAGAGTTCTAAAAAACAGGGGCATCTGGGTGGCTCAGTCGGTTAAAGCATCCAACTCTTGATTTTGGCTCAGGTCATGATCTCAAGGTCATGAGATTGAGCCCCACGTTGGGCTCTGCACTCAGCGGGGAGTCTGCTTGAGATTCTCTCTCCCTCTGCCCCTCCCCCCTACTCAACGTGCGTGCTCTCTCAAATAAATGAATCAATCTTTAGAGAAAGTTATAAAGAATAGAGATTAAAATTTTTCCCTTGGGGGTGTCTGGGTGGCTCACTCGGTTAAGCATCTGCCTTCAGCTCAGGTCATGATCCCAGAGTCCTGGGATAAAGCCCGGTGTCAGGCTCCCTGCTCAGCAGGAAGTCTGCTCCTCCCTCTCCCTCTACTCCTCCCCACTGCTTGTTCTCTCTTTCTCTCAAATAATTTAAAAATAAATAAAAATTAAATTTTTCCCTTGGGTTGCCTGGCTAGCTCAGTTGGTAGAACATGCAATGAGTTCAACTCCCACATCGGGGGTAGTTTACTTATAAAAATGTTTTCGGGGTGCCTGGATGGCTCAGTTGGTTAAGTGTCTGCCTTCGGCTCGGGTCATGATCCCACAGACCTGCGGATAGAGGCCCACATCAGGCTCTCTGCTCAGCGGGGAGCCTGCTTCTCCCTCTCCTACTCCCCCTGCTTGTGCTCTCCCTCTCTGTCAAATAAATAAATAAAAATCCTTAAAAAAATGTTTTTCCCCTTTAAAATACAAGTTCTTTCTTTTTTTTATTTTTTAATTTTATCATGTTAATCACCAAACATTACATCATTAGTTTTTGATGTAGTGTTCCATGATTCATTGTTTGCGTATAACACCCAGTGCTCCATTCAATACGTGCCCTCTTTAATACCCATCACCAGGCTGACCCATCCCCCCACACCCCCTCCCCTCTAGAACCCTCAGTTTGTTTCTCAGAGTCCATCGTCTCTCATGGTTCGTCTCCCCCTCCGATTTTCCCCCTTCATTTTTCCCTTCCTACTATCTTCTCCTTTTTCTTAACATATAATGTATTATTTGTTTCAGAGGTACAGGTCTGTGATTCAACAGTCTTACACAATTCACAGCGCTCACCATAGCACATACCCTCCCCAATGTCTATCACCCAGCCACTCCATCCCCCCCACACCCCACCACTCCAGCAACCCTCAGTTTGTTTCCTGAGATTAAGAATTCCTCATATCAGTGAGATCATATGATACATGTCTTTCTCTGATTGACTTTAAAATACAAGTTTTGAAGAAGGATTTGAAGGACAGAACTCACCGAAAATGTTGGATGTTCAGCACTATACATGCATGAGGGACTCTGACAATCTTAGGTATCCCTGTAGTGCCTGATGTATGGAGAACATAGGCCAGGCAATGATTTAGCCTCACATCCAGGTGCTCATCTGACTTTTCTTCATTGCTGTTCCCAGAATTTGTGTTGTCTGCCGTTTTTTCTTTTTCATATTTCTGTTTTCTGTCATTTAGCATCAAGCTCCCTTCAACATTTTTCCAGTGAAGTCTGAAGAGTACTAGGTCATTATGTTCTTTAAGTGTATCATAATTCAATAATACTTCATAGGAAGATTTGAATTTCTGTTACATGGGGAACAAAGTTCACAGTATAAATATGTTAAAAGAGGTTCTTAAAAAAAAAAAAAAAAGAGGTTCTTTTTTACATAGAAGTAATACAAAGTATTCATTTACTCCTTCAACATGGTTTTGAGTACTTCTATATAACTAGGGATTAAAAAAATAAATTAGAAACCTGCAAGAATAGGGGTGCCTGGGTGGCTCAGTCGTTAAGCCTTCGGCTCAGGTCATGATCCCAGGGTCCTGGGATTGAGCCCCACATCGGGCTCCCTGCTTGGCAGGAAGCCTGCTTCCCCCTCTCCCACTTCCCCTGCTTGTGTTCCCTCTCTTGTTGTCTCTGTCAAATAAATAAAATTAAAAAAAAACAAAACAAAACCTGCAAGAATAAAGTGCTGTCTTTATTTTCAATGTCACCTTCAAAATAAAAAGACATAAAAACATACAACTGTAGGGCAACTATGACAATGAATATGCTTGAAATGTTAATGGGAATAGGAGACTGAATTTAACTCTGTCTGGAAGGTCTGAGATTGCTACATCATATGTAATATTTGGGTTATAAGAAGCTTTTGTCCAAATGAAGTGGAGTACTTTATTATTCAAACACCTAATGCAGAGTATACGACCCGAGAAAGCTAATGTTGTGGAGAATGTTAACCATTCCAATAAGTTGAAGAACTGGGGGAGAGGGAGAAGGTAAGTAGAAGAGGAGATGCTATCCTTAATATCCTTTTGTATATACTCAATACTAATGAGTTTACACCTTAACCTTATAAGCACCTTATAAGCAATGAGATCCAACTGAAGGTGGCAACAGCATAGTCTAGACTTTACTCCATCAAGGACAGACTGGTAATTGGTAAGATTTTTGATAAGTGAGGGTCTTCTAATGAAACTTTTGCAACAATTGGGATATGCATATAAGGCCTGAACTAGTCTGTTGCAACAAGAGTGGACAGACAGAGCCTATGAGCAAGAGTCAATAGGGTTGCGTAACTCTCTGGATACAGAGTGAGTCTAAGAAGACTGCAGAGTTTCTGGCTCAGGTATTTGGTAGATGGAGATAGATTAATACAGATTTACTTAATTTGGATAAAAAGATGCTAAATTCAATTTTTACATGCTAAAAGTGAGGCTCCTTTGAATATACCTTTTTAGGTTGATAAAAAGCAGCTTAATGAAACATAACAAGTTTTCACATCAAAGAAATTACTATAAAAGACAAATGAGAGAAAAATAAGAGAAATGAGAGAAAAAGGTCACAATGCAAGAGCCTATAGTGTTTTGTTTGTTTGTTGTTGTATATTAGGGGTCAGGTGTGGTGTGACCGGCTTTCCTAACTGTTTACATTTGTCAAAACTCATCAAAATATACACATAAAATTGGTGATTTTTATTGTATGTCCAATAAACCTCAACAACTGATTTTTTTTTTTAAGATTTTATTTATTTATTTATTTGACAGAGACACACACAGCGAGAGAGGGAACACTAGCAGGGGGAGTGGGAAAGGGAGAAGCAGGCTTCCCGCTGAGCAGGGAGCCCGATGCGGGGCTCGATCTCAGGACCCTGAGATCATGATCTGAGCAGAAGGCAGACGCTTAACCAACTCAGCTACCCAGGTGCCCCTACTGACAGCATTACAAAAAACTGAGAACCACTGCTCTAGTGGATGCTGAGCATATTATACATGCTCAATAAATATTTGATTGCTCATGTGTTAAGGAGGAACACTTACATCAAAGTCATGGAACAGGAAGCAAG
Organism: Phoca vitulina; assembly: GCF_004348235.1. Taxonomy (NCBI): domain Eukaryota; kingdom Metazoa; phylum Chordata; class Mammalia; order Carnivora; family Phocidae; genus Phoca; species Phoca vitulina. The sequence continues at coordinate 39,619,653 of NW_022589706.1, forward strand.
GTACTTTCTAGGGGATTTTCTATGTGCCCAACTCCTTATAAGCAGTTAGAAAGAATACCTGATACTGACAATTCTCATACCCAACCACCTATTTTATAAAACTTTCACCAAGGTTAAGAAAAATGAATGTCGGGGCGCCTGGGTGGCTCAGTCGGTTAAGAGTCTGCCTTTGTCTCGAGTCATGATCCCAGGGTCCTGGGATCGAGCCCCACATCGGGCTCCTCGCTCAGTGGGGAGTCTGCTTCTCTCTCTCCCTCTGCTGCTCCCCCTGCTTTTGTGCTCCTTCTCTCTCTGTTGAATAAATAAATAAAATCTTAAAAAAAAAAAGAAAAATGTCACATCCGTTTTAGTTTTGCTTACATCAACAAAGAAATAACCAATCTGAGAAGAAAACTTTTGACTAGACACGAATAGGTTTATTTAGAGAATGTTAACCCATTATATGTAGCCTATTATACCTCAGTTGTCTCTTTCTAGAGACTTTAATACCCGTGATTCTCTAGGAAGTCCTCCATATATCTCAAGCTCTTGATATTTTTTGCTATATATACAGATAGAGATGCACACACATACAGATACATAGGTGGATGTATTTAAGTTACCCTCAAATATAAATTGGTTCAGATAGGAAAAGGGTAAAAACAGGCTAAATTAAATATATGTTCTATAATGCTCTATTCCTCCTTGGTAAAAATATTTTACAAATAAAATGATGAAACATGGGATGCATTTTGCTGAACACCTAACACCAAATATTACCCATAAAGCAGTGTTCCTTGCCTAGGTATTTGGTTGGCAGTCATTTAAAAAATTAAAAAATAAATTTAGTTTTCCAGAGAAGTCTGGAAAGTGCTAATCTCTTTTTCAAAATTTAAGCCTGGTTATAATTCTTTAATGTTGCTGACCACTGTAAATTGAAACACTTATCTTTTATATTTGTGGCAAGTATTATAAAATTTTCCTAGTATAGAAACAACTTTGGAAAGAGAAAGGAAATTCGAAACAATGCAGTACCTTATTATACATCTAGAACACACGTTCATGCTATAGAGCAGTGTTTCTCAACAGATTGTAGGGGGTAAAGGGTGCCTCCAGGAGATATCTGGTAATTTCTGGAGACAATTTTGGCTGTCACAACTCGGGGGGGAGGGTGCTACTGGCATCCAGGGGGTCGAAACCAGGGATGTTGCTAAAACAACCTATAATATACAGGACACTCCTCACAACAATTACCCAACCCAAATGTCAAAAGTGCTGAGACTGAAAAACTGCAGAGTTAGAAAAGGTGGACATGGATGGACAGACACACAACCTTCAACTGAAAAATAAACATAACACATAAAAAAAACCAATTTAAATACACACACTTACATGAATTTGCTGTTTTTCAACAAGAATATAACTTAGATTACATTTTTTCATAAAATGAGTTGATAATGCTGGTGGTGCATCTGGATCAAGAGGAGCATAAGCAGCAGGGACTTGGAGAATTCTAAAGAAACAGTACAGAGTCAGCATAGAAGATCTGCTGAAAATCATCTTTAAGTATTTCTCTACGTACTTTACTGTTGACTATATCAGAAATGCCCAATATTTTTGTTGACACATCTTTGGTTATAGTTATTTTTATTTTGTCTTTAAGACCGAATATCCGTTATTAAATTTTTATCACTTAATATACAGAAATCCAAGATTTTTTTAAAGCTAATGTATTACAGTAGAATATACTTGGTTAACACTACTACTAAAATACCAAATAGGTAGCAGAGTCTTGTTTCTTCATCTAACTAAGATAACATAAGCTAAATATCCATATGTAACTTACTAGTATGCAGATTAATACAATCTATACTAAAAATGACATTTCACCAAATCCAGGATACCTTAAGGGGGAGGGAAACAACTTTAAAACTGATTTTTAAGTGGCAATAAAGATCCAAAATTAGTTAGTTGTTTTAACTAAAAGTACTTTCAGGTAGGGGGACCTGGCTGGCTCAGTTGGTAGAGCATGGGACTCTTGATCTTGGGGTTGTGGGTTTGAGCCCCACTTTGGATGCAAAGATTACTTCAAAATAAAATTTTAAAAAAGCACTTTGAGGTATACTTTGGAGACAATAGATTTTTGTAGGAAATTCTCAATAAAATTTTGTCAATGATTGGATGAAAGTAAAATTTTAACTTTTTTTGCTTTACATTTATACAATTTATCTACTAACACACATCCCGTGGGATGAGTATCAACTTTTCTAATTCTTTAGCAGCTCTTATTTACTGCAGAACCCAAGTACAGAAATCACTATATAAGGATAATATTCTGGAACTTAATGAACATTTTGCAAATGATTTTTTGAATTAGTGTCTTCCTCAGTTCATAGCTCAATTTTTATGAACCATCATTCAAAACTTTCATTTATTAATTCATTCACTTACTGAATACCTGAGTACCTAGAACTTCAGTCTCAGGGGAAAAAAACAGTTACAATATTTCTGAAATACTTGTTTTCTCTAATATAACAGAATTTATGACTGTTTTCTTTTGGCAGACAAATGAAGCCCTTATATCTTGGAGATATTTAAGTGTTCTATTAGCGAAAACTTCTGGTCTCTCCTACATAAACTCAGATTAACTAACTTAAATGATTAAAAATAATCTTGGGGTAGGGGCACCTGGGTGGCTCAGTTGGTTAAGCACCTGCCTTCAGCTCAGGTCATGATCCCAGGGTCCTGGGAACCAGCCCCAAATCGGTCTCCCTGCTCAGCGGGGAGTCTGCTTCTCCCATTCCCCTTGCTTGTGCTCTGTCAAATAAATCTTTTAAGAATTTAATAAATCCTTAAGAAAAATAATAATCTTGGGATAAATATGAATTCCTTTAGCCTAAAATCTAACAAGCAATACATAAAAATAAAATAGTAAACAGAATAGTAAGTTACAACATATTCTATGTATTAAAGAATTATAAGTTAGATTAGAAAACTAAAAATTTAATATTAAAACAATTACCCTAAAATCCAAGAGGGTAAGTTTATCCCAGGATGGCAGTAGAGACCAACTTCCCGAATTCCTTGAAAGGTACAGTGTAATTGCAGGAAATTTGATAATTCTGAAGCAGCATTAACCACAGTCTTATAGGTGTAATAAACTGGAGGCTGGTTGTTACACTCATCAAAACATACAGCTATTTTATCTGAATAAATGGAGGCAGCCTGATGCACCAATTCTTGAAGAGTCATTTCACTGAAGTTTCTCTAAACATCATTGGCAGCAGAGAACTCTACCTATATACAGAAATATTATGGGGACAGGGAGTTTTAGGGAAACTAGTAGGATGAGAAAGGGAGAGAGAAACTTCTATATAAATTATTCCTCACAAAAATAAATATACCAAAAACGTTATTAATCTCAGAAGCCAGGAATGGTCTGTGGTGAGAACAATGAGGCTGAAAATTAATCTGATACCCCTGACCTAATACTGGGTCAGTGCTGGAAGAAAATTTGGGAGAGGAGCGGTATACACAGGGGAGAATGAAACAGGTACATATGTAGTCTCTCTCAACTGCCCACAATGGGAAAAAACAAAAAATTAACCAATAAAACTCAATTTAAAGCACTACATGCTTAATTTTTTCATTTTTCTTTGGTTATCGTTCCAGATTAAGATAAAGTGGTTAAAATCATGCACAAAAGATTAACTCAAATAAACTGTGCTTTTAGGAACTGAACTTAGGTGACAGCAAAACAAACCTTTGATAGGAAAAAGAAAACTACCTAAATCCACCCAATTTTAGTCCACTATATATAAACTATATTATTTATTATAATACTTCAGAGGTCACATCAAGTCACTTTTATAAATGTTGAATAACCTCTTTATTCTCTCTTTTTAAACTGCCAATAAATCCATTTAAATTTAAACCATAGTGTTATAACTCAAAGCACTGTATCAATACAATATTGTCTGGACTTCTCAATAAAAATATAAAGATTTTAAACAGTATTTCATCAAAAAAAAACTTTAGGGATCATCGATTTAGAAGAAATAACTGCTAGTATTTCCTTGAGAATAAAGGTGATTTTTTTTTCTCTTCTGTGAACTCTTTTCTGTATTTCAAAAGCAGGTAAGATTTACCAAGTAGCCTACTTTAGTTTTTTTTTACTTGTGCATACATATTAGAACTGATTTCATTGATTCAAAATAAAATTAACTTTTACCTATATCATTTAATTTATATGAATTAGTAAACAAAATATTCCTAAAGAGAGCGAAATGAACCAACAACCATTGAGACCCATAAGGTTTGAAAATGCCACGTTATCTAAATATAAAATTTAAAAACATAACTGTGGTACTTAGTTTTTAATAAGCATTTCTATAAATATTTTCTTTTGTAATGTACAAGATAAAAATTTTAAACTTTTCCTCATACACACAAATGATCATTATATAAAGACTGTCCATAGCACGCATTAATTATGCCAAATGCGTTTTTCACAGGAGGTATAGTCAGTGCAGAAGGATATCTTCTGCTACGCTCTCCTGCTAGAGAGACAAATGGCTTACACTCTAAGGCATTTTCACAAAAATGGTATATTGTATGTATCCCCCCAAAATGCATTTTTAATGCAAAAACAATTACAGCCATTAATTTTCCACATGAAGACATTCTGATTATTATACTCCAAAATACCTGACATCAAAGGGGCAAGATTATAAAGTTAACTTTAAAAAATACCATTTTTATGACAAATTACAACACTCACCACACATCTATGTAATTCAGATGTTTTTCTACTTTTAACTGCCAGTTTCCCAGTGGTTGCTACAGAGACTTAAGGCAAGATCTATTGCGTAACGTTTTTATTTTAACAATCAAATACATTCTCTCCAATAAAAAAAATACTATACTTAAAAAAATACTTATTGGACACCAAACATTTCTGAGACCTCATGGGGGGGGGTAGCAAATCTGGTAAGCAGATTTTATAGGTAATGGAATCATTAAGATATTCGCTACTTCATTTGTAACAGTAGAGGCTATTTATGAAGTTATCAAAGGTCTTAAGAGTGTCAACAAATTCTCGCGCTCCAAGGGTTTCTCTTCCCAAGTTATCAGTTATTTTAAAGAGAGTTAAATAATCTAGAAACTTTATTTTGCTGTATCCACTGGCTTCTTAATTTACATTATGCAACTACATTTAATAACAATGCACTCTGTAGCTCCCACAACGCTTTTTCATTTGCTCTTCCAAACCAATAGGTGGAGCAGATTTATTTCCTTCAGAATGAAGGAGCCGAGGTCTGAGGCTGGGTAACTCTGGAGAGATCACACAGGTCAGTTTAGTCTTTGCAGGACACCAACCTGCCAGACGCCACTGACACACATCCCAGGCGAGGCGGTGGCCTTGAGGCTGAACCAATCTGCACAGCCAGCCCGAGGCCTCACCCTACTTCACTTCCCTCACACAAGCCCCTGCTGGATGCCGCCTCCTGCGAGACTCAGAAGGCCTGACGACTGCGGCAGAGGCTTTAGCCCATCCGGACCCTCCAAAAGCCCGAACCCAGAATCTCCCCCAACACATATTAAAAAAACAGTTACCCGCAAGCCGTAAAGTGAACCCATCGCACTCGCCGCCGGGGTCTGAGAGGCACGGGCTCTCCCGTAATCTTCTGCGTCGCTGCATTGACGTCAGCTCGAGCGACCGGGGGCAGATAGTGTCCTAAAGCCCCGCCCCCTCCCAAAGGGGCTTGCGCCAACTCGGGCAACACCTGGCAGTGTTTTTGCCTACTGCTCTCAGCTCAGACACCTGTTGTGGTCACGCTGGATTTTTGGACAGGGTTTGCATAGACTTTGGAGCAGCTTAGAGCTGTGCCCTTTCATATTTAAACTCGGGCGAGATACTTTAATTCGGAGCCCATAAAGTGCAAAGATACTGTCTAGGTTTGATGTGAAGGAAGGTGAAATAGCTGTGAAATGCAATAGTAAATGGACTTAATCCATCTGACAATTTCTCAGAGTAGAAATGGAGTTTGGAAGATTGTGAGTGCCGTGATGAAGCCTGCAAAGGAGGTCCCTGTCACAATTAGGCTGGCATTTTAATTGGAAGAGACCGATTTAAACGATGAGTAAGAAATTTTCAGCTTTCAGTAGGAGCAATAAATAAAATGGGGGGGGGGGAGTTACCTAAGCTATACGCCTGAATAACAATTGGTTTCCAACTTATTACAGTTGGAGACATGTAAATTATTACAGATGTCAAGGGAAATAATTTTATTTTTAAGCTACTCTGCAATAGCAGAGGAAGTGATCAGGTTTTAAATTTTTTGCTGTGGGGCACCTGGGTGGCTCAGTCGTTAAGCGTCTGCCTTCAGCTCGGGTCACGTTCCCAGGGTCCTGGCATCGAGCCCCGCATCGGGCTCCCTGCTCAGCGGGAGGCCTGCTTCTCCCTCTCCCTCACTTGTGTTCCCTCTCTTGCTGTGTCTCTGTCAAATAAATAAATAAAATCTTAAAAAAAATAAATTGCTGCTAGAGTGATGTTGGTTTTATTATAATCTTTCACCTCGGATATTAATGATAGTTTTAGTTGTTTTTCCCCTTGTACAATCTACTTTTTTTCTTCTGTTGGTTTTGGACTCTTTCATATTAGAGGCTTCCTGACGTGTCTGGTAGTCATGCATTATCTGCACATATTTAAAAGTGGGACATTTAAAACTTGATTGGAAACAGTCTGTGGGACAATTTGTTGAAAATCAAGTTGAGAGAAAAGGGCTGTGGTGTATGTTTCGGGGTGTGTGTCTCAGAATGGAGTATAAAATTTATCACTTAATTCTATTTCAGGTGCCTAATATCCTCCAATATGAAGACATTGTTTTTGTGGGGTTTTTTTTTTTTTTTTTTTAAGATTTTATTTATTTGACAGAGACACAGCAAGAAAGGGAACACAAGCAGGGGGAGTGGGAGAGGGAGGGAGAAGCAGGCTTCCCGCCGAGCAAGGAGCCCAATGTGGGGCTTGATCCCAGGACCCTGGGACCATGACCTGAGCGAAAGGCAGACACTTAATGACTGAGCAACCCAGGCGCCGCAAGACATTGTTTTAGGGGCACCTGGGTGGCTCAGTCGGTTGAGTGTCCAACTCAATCTCAGCTCAGGTCTTGATCTCAGGGTCAAGAGTTCAAACCCCACATTGGTCTCCACGCTGCGTGTGGAGCCCACTTAAAATTAAGAAGAGACACCTGGGTGGCTCAGTCAGTTAAGTCTACCTTCAGCTCAGGTCATGATCCCAGGGTTCTGAGGGCTCCCTGCTGAGTGGGAAGTCTGCTTCTCCCTCTGCCCCTTCCCCACCAGTCATGCACGCTTTCTCAAATAAATACGATCTTTTAAAAAAGATTTTAAAAATTAAAAAAAAAAAAAGAGGCGCCTGGGTGGTGCAGTTGGTTAAGTCCAACTCCTAGTTTCAGCCCAGGTCATGATCTCAGGGTCGTCAGGTTGAGCTCTCCATCAGTGGACAGTCTGCTTGAGATTCTTTCTCCCTCTGCCCCCCCAGCTCATGCTCTCTCTCAAATCTTTAAAAAAATTTTAAAAAGAAAAAAACCATTATTTTACTTTCTCCTGAACACAGAAGCCTTCAGAATTAGGCTATACAGGGGTGACGGGTAGTGGCATAAGGATAGAACTCATTCCTAAATGAACTTCCAATCCTTTTAGTTACCCTTGTCACCCCTCTTTCCAGAAGCCAACTTCTCAGTTCCTTAAGGGGTTCCGTCATATAAATAGGATTGTTTATTGGCTTTGCTTCCTGCTGGTTTAGAATTTAGCTTTTCTAAATCAGCTGAGCCCTTTGCTTTTGACTCCAGAATCTTTTCCTCTATCCTTGAGAGTTTAGGACTCTTATATCCCTTTACTATCATTTTCAGGGGGTCTTAAGAGTAAACAAATGCAGAAGACTATGTTCAAAACACCATTTTTACCTGGTAATCTAGAGTGATCATTCTATAACATACACCAGATTAATCATAGCATTCTCCTGCTTAAGACCTCCTTCAGTGGTCCCTCATTGCCTACAGGATGACAGACTCTACCAAGGTAAACAAGATGGCTCATTATCTAACCCTGTTACAGTTAACCACTGCTCTCCTACCCTCCACATTCCTCATACCTGGTCCTGAAAGCTCCAGCTATGATAAGACCCTAGTAAATCTTCTGAGCATGCCAACCCCTTATCAAATTTCCACACCTGTGTTTTGGCAGGGTCTCAGGCTGAAATACCCTTTCTTCTCCCCATGTCTGCTCAATGAACATTTATCCCCTATGAAAACACAGCTTAAACATCACCTCCTTGGGATGCTTGGGTGGCTCGGTCGGTTAGGCGTCTGCCTCTGGCTCAGGTCATGATCCCAAGGTCCTGGGATCGAGTCCCACATCAGGCTCCTTGCTCTGCGGGGAGCCTGCTTCTCCCTCTGCTTGAGCAATCTTGTGCTCTCTGACAAATAAACAAAATCTTTAAAAAAAAAAGTCACCTCCTTGGTCCCTTTCAAGCCTTGTATTAGAATTTACCCATCCTCCCCCCACCATCCCATGAACCCAACATACTGTTGGGAGGGACACTGCCATGACCCTTAATGTCCTTGCAAATTCTTGCTGGGTATGTCAAAAACACAAGGTATTGATTGCTCTTTATTCAGGTCATTTGTCAGGGTTGTTTGGGGTGATGGATCTTCAGAGCTGAGGTAATGTCTTTCCCAAGGAGCAGGTTTGCTTCCATTTACTATAAAAGCAAATCCCCCAAACTTAGTATTCCTTTCCTGTCACACAACCCACTGCATGTGCAGACATCCATCTCTGCCTCACTCCATCTCCCCAGTGGGACTTGGGATGCATGGCGAACTGACAAATGTGAAGCTCTGGCCACTGCTTTTGCCATGAGTAACAAATTTCTCTTTGACCCAGGAATCTCAGGTCTATTGCCACGAAACAGTAACAGGCTAGCATATTAGCTTTTCAGTAGGGTATAAGCCTACACCTTTCCCAAACGGTAACTTACACTTTTTTTTTTTTAAGATTTTATTTATTTATTTGATAGAGAGAGACACAGCGAGAGAGGGAACACAAGCTGGGGGAGTGGGAGGGAGAAGCAGGCTTCCCACGGAGCAGGGAGCCCGATGTGGGGCTCGATCCCAGAACCCTGGGACCATGACCTGAGCTGAAGGCAGACACTTAACGACTGAGCCACCCAGGCGCCCCGGTAACTTACACTTCTTACAGAACCTATCAACAGCTGCATTTAACTTCTTATACTAAAGTATCTTGAAAACAGTTTCATGTCTTATGCACCTGTTTCCCCAACTATCTTTTTACTCTTCTCCCATCCACTACATTAATTCCTGGGAAGTTTCAAATGCCTATCCCAGAACCTTGCTGATCCTTTGCACATTTATTGATGCATTCTAATTTCACTTCTTTTCACCTAATCCTCCACCTCATCTCAGTTGCCAACGTCCTTTCTTTTAAAAATAAAAATGATTTCAAAAACAATTTTGAGTATCCTTGACCCTACCTCCAATGTGTGGGTTTTCCATCCATCACGCAATTAACTCAGGAACAGCTAGTTGGAAGGAACGCAGAGGACAAGGTATGTGGAAAGGGAGCATGGAGCTACCACGCTCTCCAAGCATACCACTCACCCCCGCGTCTCCATGTCACCAACCAGGAAGTTCTCCAGACCACGAGTCCTTCTGGGTTTTTATAGAGGCTTAATTATGAGGGCACAATTGATTAAATCACTGGCCATTCCCTGTTGATTTAACCTGTAGCTCCTCTCCCCTCCCTGAAAGTCAAGGAGGTGCGGCTGGAAGTTCAACCCTCTAATCACATGATCAGTTCCCCTGGAAAAGAGTCCTTATTCTTTTTTTTTTTTTAGATTTTATTTATTTATTTGACAGAGAGAGACACAGCGAGAGAAGGAACACAAGCAGGGTGAGTGGGAGAGGGAGAAGCAGGCTTCCCGCGGAGCAGGGAGCCCAATGCGGGGCTCGATCCCAGGACCCCGGGATCATGACCTGAGCCAAAGGCAGAAGCTTAATGACTGAGTCACCCAGGCGCCCCAAGAGTCCTTATTCTTAGGTGTTTTCAGAAAGTCACCTCATTAACATAAACACAGGTGTGGCTGAAAGGAATTTGTTATGAATATCGACACCTTTATTAGAGGCAAAACAAAAAACACTCAACCATAGAGAACAAACAAATGGTTACGAGAGGGGAGGTGGGTGGGTGAGGGATGGGTTAAATAGTGATGGGGATTAAGAGTACACTTACCTTGATGAGCACTGAGTAATATATGGAACTGTTGAATCACTATATTGTACACCTGAAACTAATATAGCACTGTATGTTGACTACACTGGAATTTAAAAAAAACACACCTTTATTGCTCTTATCACTTAGGAAATCTCAACGACTTTAAGGTATCTGTGCCAGAAATAGGATAAAGACCAAATATATATCTTATTATAAAGCACAGTATCATACTACCCTGAAGACAAGGCTAGCTCCCTGTTGTGTGCTTTGCAGCATCACAGTTGGGATAATGGTGTGTTATATGATTTACTCTTTTTTTTTTAAGATTTTATTTATTTATTTGAGAGAGAGAGAATGAGAGAGAGAGCACATGAGAGGGGGGAGGGTCAGAAGGAGAAGCAGACTCCCTGCCGAGCAGGGAGCCCGATGCGGGACTTGATCCAGACACTCCAGAATCATGACCTGAGCCGAAGGCAGTCGCTTAACCAACTGAGCCACCCAGGCGCCCGATATGATTTACTCTTAACAGTACTCAGCTGCCCAGTTGAAGGTGGAGAAAATTAGTGGTTGGGGTCACTCAGGCTTGTTTTGTCAGATGGCTAGGAAAGAATGGAGGGATGAGGAAGGTCCCACTGTTCGCAAGAGGGAGTCTATTGTATTAAAGTTCTGCAGAGGAACAAAAACACGTATAAACATACACATACCACATAAAATATATAAAAGTATATGTTTGAAAGAGAGAGAGATACATGTATTTTAAGAAATTGGCTCACACATTTGTGAGGGCTGTCAAAGTTGAAATCTATAGAGCAGGCCAGCAGGCTGGAAACTCTGGCAGGGTTTCTACGTTGCAATTTTGAAAATTCTATCTCCAGGAAACCTTCATCTTTATTCTTAAGACCTACAACTGACTGGATGAGGTCCACTCACATTATGGAGAGTAATCTGCTTTATTCAAAGTCTACTGATGGGGCACCTGGGTGGCTCAGTCTGTTAAGTGTCCGACTCATTTCAGTTCACGTCATGGAATCGAGCCCCACGTGCACTGAGCGCTGCATCACGTGGGGCTCTATGCTCAGCAGGGAGTCTGCTTGAGAGTCTCCCTCACCCTCTGCCCCTCCCTCTACTCACGCTCTAAAATCAATTTTTTTTTAAGTCTACTGATTTAAATGTTAATCAAATCTAAAAAATAACTTCACCACATCCAGACTGGTGTTTGAACAAACAACTGAGCACCACAGCCTAGCCAAGTTAACACAAAATTAATCATCACACTGAAGATATCCATCAGAATGTCAATATTGAAGCCAAACAATTTTCAATGAAGCAAATTCAAAGGCTGAGGAAGAGTACAGGACCCTTGTGGGCCTCTTTCGTGCAGTCATTTTCCATTTTGTCACAGTGCAAGGAGTTCGGTATTATGGTAGATCCTGAGAACTTCCAAAAAAGTTAAAAGCAGGGGCGCCTGGGTGGCTCAGTCGTTAAGCGTCTGCCTTCAGCTCAGGTCATGATCCCAGGTCCTGGGATTGAGCCCCGCATCGGGCTCCCTGCTCCACGGGAAGCCTGCTTCTCCCTGTCCCACTCCCCCTGCTTGTGTTCCCTCTCTCGCTGTGTCTCTCTCTGTCAAATAAATAAATAAAATCTTAAAAAAAAAAAAGTTAAAAGCACTGGTTCCTGCCATCTAACAACTTCTCAGCTACATAAGAAGAAAATTTATGCACACACAAAAAATGAGTTTACATTGCATACTATAGCTTAGTCTAAAATGTCGAAGGGGCATGCAGCTTTTCCTAAGAGGCTTGGATTTTCATTTTGACTTAAACAAGAAGGCAACTTTCCTTAGGAGTTGACTAAGCTCTATTTGAAATCCAAAGAAAGAAGGCATGAGAAGTGATGCCCTGGGGCAAGATTTTCAGAGGCAATAACATATATGCATATATTATTTTATTTTTTGCTTAGAGGTGGGACTTGGTATGTTTATTTTTAAAAGAGACTATATTTTAGAGCAGTTTTAGTTCACAGCAAAATTGAGCAGAAATACAGAGTTCTCACAAACCCCCTGCCCCCACACATGCATAGCCTCCTCCATTATCAACATCCCCCACCAGGATAGTACATTTGTTTCAACTGATAAACCTACATGGATACATCATTATCACCCAAAGTCTATAGTTTACATTAGGGTTTACTCTTGGTGATGTACACTATGGGTTGGAACAAATATATAATGACATGTATCCACCATTATAATATCACACAGAGTAGTTTCACTGTCCTAAAAATTCTCTGTGCCCCTCCTATTCATCCCTTCCTCCCCCACCACCCCTGGCAACCACTGATGTCTCCACAGTTTTGCCTTTTCCAGAATGGCATATAGTTGGACTCACACAGTAGGTAGCTTTCACAGATTGGCTTCTTTCACTCGGTAATATGCATTTAAGTTCCCTCCATGTCTTTCCATGGCCTGATAGCTCATTTCTTTTTAGGACTGAATAATATTCTATTCTCTGGATGTACCACAATTTGTTGATTTACCTACTTTAATTTGATTTTTAAAAAAATTCCCCCAACCACAAACACATGCACACACACATTTTGGAAATCTAAGACACCTCTTCTGTTACACTCCCCATTCCCACTAGTATTTTTACAGAACTTACTACTATTATAGTGCTTACTTAGCATTACATTTTAAATAACTTTATGTGTCCTTTCTACTCAGCCAGGAGTTTTTTCCTGTTCATAAGCAATGGCCTATTTATTGAAATGTCTGGATCAGAGAAATAAGATCTGACTAGCTGGTGTTAAGAAGGGAGCCTGGATGTGACTATTCCTGTGCTATTCATCATAATGCACTGAGTAAGGTCACTATTAAAAAAAAGCACACACACATATTTAAACATATTACATGTATTTGTCACCAATGCATCACAATGAAGTCACAAAAAAGTAGGCTTAGTTTAATTCACAACAAGATAGATCCTGTGAAAACACATTTTTCATCTTCTTTGTGATTTTCAATACTCTGCTTATTTTAATTTAAAGCAGTTAAACATTTGAGAGTATATGTATAAAACTGTAATTTAATTCAGACTTCAGAAACTTGGGAAATAAAAGGTCATGATGGAGAAATATTAAGAAATTTGTAGAATTACCAAACTCTCACAGTACCATATTCCTTTATAAAAGCAGCTCAGTAAAACAAAATAAAAACAATGGGAGACAAAAACTATGGAAAACACAAAAGTCAAATCAGAGATTTTGGTTTAGTACTTTCCCTGAGTCTCTTGTTTTTAAAAATCAAATGTAACTGAGGCCAATTCAAAATTGACCCACAGGTCTTGCCTCCTCCATGCTGACATGAGGAATACATTTAAGACAAGAGGCTATATACTCAAATGGTCCCAGGGCTTTATTCAAATGCCAATTTGCTTAAGTCACTGCCACAGGGTTATGTGACCTGCTGCTGCCTGTTGTGCATGGGCTTAAAGAGCTGTCAAGATTTTATCTTGGCCTGCCATAATATAACATATGAGACTATATACCAAATGAAGACAGAAGATTTCAGTTATTAATAAATATTAAATTTCTAAATGGATTTGGACACTATATACATCAAATTAAGGTAACTTAATAACACAAAAACAAACACTTTTATGTTTTAAAAAATCTTACATAAACAGGGGTTGGGGGCAGGTCAACTTAATATTTTAAATCTCAGATGTTACAAGAAAACACTTTTAAAAAATTGTTAAATCCCAATAAAATAAAGTAGAAAAAAGTGATAAGGTGATGCTTAGAATTAGATGGGCATGCTAATTCCGAAATAGTTGTCACCTTGATTCTTAAGCAAAATTGGCCCCTACAATGTTTCTACTTGATCATTTAATTCCAACTATGTATATATATTTATACATATATATGTGTATATGTTTGCAAATGATCAAGCAGCAGTTCATTAAAAGAAAATATAATTAATAAGGATAAAAGGGTTGTTAGAATCTAAAAATTTTTTACTTCAAATGTACTAGGTTACTTGCTGGGCTTATACTATAAGGGCACTAAGTAGTATGAATCAAATATACTTTATAATCAAATGTAGGAAAGCACCTTCCACAGACATGTTTTTAGAATCATTTTTAAGACATCTCAAAGACAGGTGGCAAAGCACTGCTAAACTGTCTCCCTTCAACATAATGAAATCTCAATTTCAGAGTAACAGCCAACATTTCAAAAACTAATAATCATGCACTATCTTAAAATTGAGGGGTGAAATGATGGCTCTAACCACCAAAAGTATGACACTTTTTCACATTCCTATTAATTATTTAAGTAATATAAGTACCCGTTGCACAGGCGGGAAAAGTGAGGCACAAAAAGGTATTTGTTGTTCTTGTTTTAAGTTTTGTTAGACAGGGAAGCCAAGGTCAAAACCACACTGAGAACTCCAGGAGCCTGACACTTTTAGGATATAATGGATTCAAGGTTTGCATGAAATGTTATATTTAACTCATGTCCTGTTTACATCATACCACCTTAGTCTAACCTCTTGCAAACTCTTTAAAGCGTGGACCTGGCAAATGCCACTTACCCCACCTTCTCTGACCAGGTAAAAAAAGGCTAGCTGATGCTTGTGCGTTAAAAAAAAAAAAGAACAAAAAACAAAAGAAACACCAATGTTGTAGTATTATTTACGATTAGCAAGGTTTCAATTATGAAAATACTCCACAACTGAATTTCAATAACTTTCAAGAAACATTCCACAAAATTCTCTAAGAATCTGTGGGAAGGTACAGTGCTGACAATCCTCACTAAAACAGAAATTTACCTATTCTTTGCATTACTGTTGCTGATGTGAAATTAAATGTATGTGACCTCGGAAGTGGTAGACTCAAAGTACTAAACTACTAAATAAAACTGAAAGGATCATCCAAATTCCTAGATAACACCAAAATATTTATCTAGGATTGTTAAGGAAAGCATAGCACTTTGGTACTCTTTTCAGAACTCTCAAAACTTGTAAAGGTAAACATAAGCATGTGGCATTTTACATCGTTTCAAGGGAGTAACAGTAAATGGACAGGATGTTAACCACCACTAAAACTTCTTGACCAACTTTATATCTTGAAAAATCTTATCTGTCCCTACCAGCTACCATTCCAATTCCACAGGGTATTTTCCAGTGAGACAAGCTGTACAATGACCATTCTTCTCAAAGCATTCCAGACCATTCCCATTCTCTTGAATCATAATATCCTGCTTTTCCACTTTCTGTTTTTTAAACTTTATCCCTTCTTGTACAGATGAAACCAGTCCTCCCACTGACAGATATACAACACTGTTTGCTCCTACAGGAGGAAAGAGAGAAAAAGGAAAAGGTCATTACACTTCCTTTGGAAAGGATGAACTGCCTCAAAAAATGACAGTTACAAACAGAAAAACTCAAGCCACGATAAAAATTCCTCCTTTAGCCTCTTTAAAAGGGGGCGGGGGAAGGAAGAAGTATGTAATAAAACTCTTGGCCTTTATTATTTTTTAAAATATGAAATTGGAATTTAAGGGAGAATATAATTTAAAATAACAGTGGAGGCTTCAAATCTAGAATGGATTCAGTAAGCTTCAGGAGTAATTTTCTTGATAATGAAAATAGACTTTGAAGTCAGGAAAATCTGGGTTCAAATATAAGCTCAAGGTCACTTACTTTTCCTAGGTCTATTTTTCCATCTATAAGATAAGGGAAACATGGCCTAACTGTAGAGTAGCTGTGATATTATTACAATAATATAGATATGTTCCTGGCAAAGAGTAAATGTTCACAATAAGATATCAATTGGGTGATATTCAAAATATTTAACTGGTAAGGCACAGGCATGTCAAAAGACGCACCTGCCGTAATCAAGCAGTGTGGAGGTACCAAGGTACACTGGCTAAACATCTGTGTGCTATTTAAATACTTTCTCTCACCTAATTTGAAAAGCAAATGTTTTATCCAGGATAACCTAGATCTCCAATTCTGCTGACTTCATTATTAAAGATAACTCTACAGTAGCTTTTCACTTTTCGATTTGTACCCACCTCCAAATTATTCTATTAGAATCTGTGGTAAAATTATTTTTTTCTTGGGATCTGATCTTTGTAAGGCTTTAACTGATATGCCTGCAGTTCCCTCTACCTGGAAAGCCTTTCTTCCTTTCTACCTGATCTCACCTTGGCCTTGGTCTCCAATACAGCACTTACCACGGTGTCTATATACACCAGGCACTCTCATTATTCAGGATAGTGTTCAATATCGGCTCAACATGTCATACAATATGTATTTTTAACAAATACTGGACACTGTTTTTTTTTATTACAAGTGTAAAGACTGACAAGCTTTGGATTTTCTCTGTTAATAAATAAAGTTTAGGGGCGCCTGGGTGGCTCAGTCGTTAAGCGTCTGCTTTCGGCTCAGGTCATGATCCCAGGGTCCTGGGATCGAGCCCCACATTGGGCTCCCTGCTCAGCGGGAAGCCTCTTCTCCCTCTCCCACTCCCCCTGCTTGTGTTCCTGTTCTCGCTGTGCCTCTCTCTGTCAAATAAATAAAATCTTAAAAAAAAAAAAAATTAAAAAAAATAAAGTTTATAGAAATTTTAATACCTACCCAGATATTTTGCAAGATGTTCAAATTCAGGTTTATTGGCAATAAGCTCTTCTTTTGTTGGTATGTTTATTCCCATAAAGCATGGATATCTAATTGGTGGTGAAGCCACTCTAATGTGTACCTTGGAAAGAAATCATTTTCACATATTATTTTGACATGCATTTTAAGAATAATCGTGTAAGGGGCGCCTGGGTGGCTCAGTCAGTTAGGAGTCCAACTCTTGATTTTTGGCTCAGTGTCATGACCTCAGGGTCATGAGACTGAGCCCCAATTCAGGCTCCATGCTCCTCATGTAGCCTGCTTAAGATTCCCTCTCCCTCTCCCTCTGCCCCTAACCCCCTCACATACTCACAAACTCTTAAAAAAAAAAAAATCTGAAGAGATTATCATAATCATAATAACAGTCATAAAAAAGTTGGAAACTCATAACTGCAATTACTTTTTATTCATTTATTTACTTTTTAGAGAGAGAGAGCACACACACAAGCAGGCAGGGAAGAAGAGGCAGAAGGAGAGGGAGAGAGTCTCAAGCAGATTCTATGCTGAGCACGGAGCCCAAGGCCGGGCTTGATCTCATGACCCTGGGATCATGACCTGAGTGGAAACCAAGAGTCAGACTCTGAAATGACTGTACTGCCCAGGCGTTCCTCATAATTACAATTATCTTTTTTTTTTTTTTTTTTTTTTTTTTAAAGATTTTATTTATTTATTTGAGAGAGAATGAGAGACAGAGAGCATGAGAGGGAGGAGGGTCAGAGGGAGAAGCAGACTCCCTGCTGAGCAGGGAGCCCGATGCGGGACTCGATCCAGGAACTCCAGGATCATGACCTGAGCCGAAGGCAGTCGCTCAACCAACTGAGCCACCCAGGTGCCCCCATAATTACAATTATCTTTAAAGCTTTGTAGAAAGACTGCCACTGCTTTCCATGCCACTTTCTCCTACAAGAGATTTTATTTTTGAATCCATTCAACTATTAGTTGTAAATTACATCTCTTCAGTAATTTTTATTTATTTTTTAAAATCACTTCTGTAATTTGAATTACTGAGATATTTAGAGTTAGAATAAGCTCTGAGATTTAAAAATATAACCCGATGTGGCAAATTTATTACAATAGGATTTGCTCTGCATCTTCAAAAAGAGAAATACTCTAAAAATTTAAAAAGCACTCTATTTTGTGGTTTTAGTTTTTAAAATTACATATATGTTTTCCAAGTTACTGCACAGTTATTACTAAACCAACTTATATGAAAGATGACAATTTATTATATTGAACTTCCCATTTTCATTCACTGTACTACATTGCAATTTTTATGCCAGTATCCTATTGTTAATTATCAGTACTTTAGGATATGTTTTAATATTACTTACCTCTTTTGCACCAGATTCTTTGAGCAATTTGATTATGGGTGAAATGGTATTGCCTCTTACAATTGAATCATCTACAAGAACAATTCTTTTGCCTTTAAAGTTGTCCGACAATACTCCAAATTTTTTTGCAACACCAAGTTGTCTTAACCTCATGTTTGGTTGAATGAAGGTTCTTCCCACATACCGGTTTTTACATAGCACTTCCACATATGGAAGCCCACACTGATAGACAAGAAATAAAAGGACAATGAGCAGCAATAAATAGAGAACCCTAGGTTCCTATTTTCTCTAGGTCATGCTTCCATTATAATATGTATACAAACATTTGAAATGCTATTCTGAACTCTCCATTAACAGATTACAATTTTCCTTCACTAATTAAATTGTAGGGAAAAAAGGCAAAAAGAAATATCATTCAAAGTAACATACTCAGTGGGAAAACCAATTCATTTTGCCAGGAGTTATAATGCTTTTAAACAAATATTTCTCTGTCCTGGAAGGGAACACTAAGCGTGTGAAGACATGACAAAGAATAAATCACTGTCAGAAAAATTCACAGCAAGAAATGAATTAAAACCAGTATGCAAAGGATATACTTTCTGAGGGGGCAGGCGGGATTTATCCATCTTTCAAGGTAATACTAACCTAAAATGTATGCATATTATTTCTTTTAAAAACTAATAAGTTAAACTTTTCAACATAGTGAATATTGAGCAGGACACCCCAGGATCACTATAGTTATATTATCTACCTAGTCATGAAAAATGAAATTAAGCATAGTACTAAAAACATTACATTAAAAAAAAAAAGTTTAAGAAAAAAGGGGCGCCTGGGTGGCTCAGTCGGTTAAACGACCGGCCCTTGATCTCAGCTCAGGTCTTGATCTCAGGGTCGTGAATTAGAACCCTTGCGTTGGGCTCTGCACTTGGCACGGAGCCTACTTAAAATAAATAAATAAATAAATTTAAAAACATTACACAAAATGAACATAAATTGCTTTATTATCACCCATACTAAATAGGGAACAGATATACCAGGGTACTTCAAGAAATAGGTTTTAATAAGTAAATATTACCACTAAATTCTATATATATTCATGATGTTACCTTTTTTTTTTTCATGATGTTATCTTTTTAAATGAAAAGGATCATTCTGCTAATCTTTGGGTGGACTCCACTAAAATAGTGCCATTGAATGAAAAGGCTGGAAAATAACTCTTGTAAAGGACCCAGCATTTTCTTTTTCCTTACAATGTGTTGGTAAGTTTCTCTTTATATACAAGGATTTCTAATTTCAGTGCTCAAGAGCATTTCACTGCGTGTCCAAAGAAAATACCTTTCCTGCGTAACCAAGAGCAGCAGGTGTAGCAGATTCCGGAACAGTGCTAACCAAATCTGCATCCACAGGGGCTTCAATTGCGAGCTGCTGACCACAGCGATATCTTACTGTGTAAACCATTTGGTCTGGAAGGTTTGGAAAAGGAAACGGATTATTTTTACTTAACATGATGTTATTATTCTACGAAAATTAGCTTGTTAGAATGCCATACATGGAGTATAAAAAGTAAAGTAAAATATATAAAACAACTAAAGTGGAAATATATAAACTGGGGAATTCACTATTCAAAAAAAACCCCTGGCCTTAATACACATCTGAACATCATAATCCTTACTCCTAAAAAGGAAAACAAAATCCAGGAGTCAAATGAAAGGGAAAAATAGTGATCATATGACTTGTAGATTCAGTCCCATATCCACAACATGTAAGCAATGTGCCTCTAAAGAGCCAGGTAAGCCTTCGAACCAAGAACTGCCACATTTCAGGGGCGCCTGGGTGGCTCAGTCGGCTAAGTGTCTGCCTTCGGCTCAGGTCATGATCCCAGAGTCCTGGGATCGAGCCCCGCATCAGGCTCTCTGCTCGGCGGGAAACCTGCTTCTCCCTCTCCCACTCCCCCTGCTTGTGTTCCCTCTCTCGCTGTGTCTCTCTCTGTCAAATAAATAAAATCTTTAAAAAAAAAAAAGAACTGCCATGTTTCGATGAGATAAATACAACACTTATATAAAAAGTTAAAGGTATTTTATTTACCTTCAAATATACTATCTGGTCTTGCAAAATAAACATATTCAAAGATACAAAAAGCCATCGGGTTTCCTTCAGACCTTGGTATAATGTCAAGAGTTTGGACACTACGTTTGGTTATTTCCACGATTTCTCCAGGCAAGACTTCACGGTAATATCTTGGGAAACAATGTTGAAGAAAGAAGACTTTAAATAAACCAGTCCTTAAGACCGATAATAACATCTATTGTAAAGTACACAGAGAGTCCCTGCCCTTATAAAGGAAAAGTGGTTCAGTTTAAGAGATGGCTTAAAAAATTAAAAAGTAATATTCCTCCAGCAGTAAATCTAATATGTATATTACCCCTAAATTCTAATTTTGAATTTTAAAAAATAAAAGCCCTAAGTTTTACTGAGTTTTGGAAGAATAGAGGCTAAAGAGAACATTTTTATTCTGGCTTAAATTTTTTGATCCTAACTATTCCTTGTTGAAGAGATTCTTGATTCTTGCTTTCTAAAAATAGGTCTCATGGGACTGTGAAAACAAGATGCCAGTTTCAGAATTAGAAGGTATTACAGGAACATTAAAGTCAGTACAACTGCTGAGTACAATGTACAAAAGAAACTGCATTTATAGATATGTCTTCTTGCAGACATCAGAAAGAAAACTTTCATTTAAAAAATTTTTTTATTGATGTGGAAAAAGTGAACATGCTGAGTGAAACAAAACTTACCTTGCACCAATTGATAAAAAGCTACAAGATTCTGAAGATACCACCCATCCTTCTATTTCTGAAGATTTTTTCTCTGTAAATCACAAGGCAATACAGTTAATGGATTCAAGAAATTTTACAAGAGGCTACCTATTTCAAGTGAGCAGTTAAACACCAAATAGATAAATTTAAAAAATCCATTTCTACAACTTTTTTTTCCATTTCTACAACTTTAAGAGCACATGAATCTAACTAGAACTTAAATAAAAATTTGAGAAGAAAAAAACCACATCGATCTTCATTCAACTTGAGCCAAAGATAAAACTAATGATACCAAAATTCTTTCAAAAACTGATTTCAATGTCTCAAACAGACATCTAGTGAGTCAAAAAGAAAATCACTGAAATCATACTACAATCAAATGAAAAAGCTAGGCAAAGGCAATTCAGACAAAACAGGAATGTCCATTAAATTCTTTAAAAATGGTTCATCCTCAGAAATACTCAAAGAAATGTACGTTAGAAATTGCCATTTTTTTTCTTTTTACGTAGTTCCTTCTCACTTATAAGCTTCCTATGCCTCAAGATTTGAGGGTGTGCCAACAGTAGGACAATGACTTGGAAAAGCACTATGAGATTACATTTCTTCTGAGGTGCATTACCTTTATCATTTATATCAGATACAGGCATAAGACGTCCAATGCATAAAGGACGATTTCCATAAGGATCTCGTACTGCATAAATAACATCTCTGTGCATTATAAGCAGGGAGTATGCTGTGGGTGCTTCCTTCATTAAGTTTTTAATCCTGAAATTAATTAAATAATTGAATGAATAACTTCAGTTATAAACACCTGGAAGACAGAGCTCTTGTTACCAGAGCTATGAGCTTAGCCTAGTTTTACAATTACCTTGCTACCCAATCTGGGGTGCCATCTTGTTCCTGAGGAGGGGTATAGGCCAGTAACTGGGTAATCATTTCGCTATCAGAACTTGTTGACAAACCAATACCGTGCCGCAGAAGCTATTTAGAATGGAGAAAAGTGTAATCATTAGAGGGAAAGCTCCACCTGACCCTTCTTTACCCAACAGCCCACCATTATACAAAGAAATCAGAAAATCCTGCATTCTACTATTGACATGTATATAGTAATGGAGAAGCACTGCTGGAGGCAATGGGAAGTCTCTGAAGGTTTTTAAGCAAGAAAAAAAAAAGTGTTCTAAGAAGCATAAAGAATAGCTTTTGAAAACTAAGTTTGAAGGAATGTAGACCTACAATAAAGGTGGGAGATAGCAGAGAAGGCACAAGACTTTGGAATTATGATGCTAACATTTTCAGCCCTTGACAATCCTGACCAAGAGGACACATTCTCTTAAGAGTGGCACACTGCAGTGGGGACTCTCAAGCCAGGTTTGTTAGTGGTAGTGCTGGTGGCTACCCACCCTCACTGATTATCGCTGATCGAGTAGAATAAAGGAATTAACCATATTGAACAACTAAATGTAGAAGATGTAATAAAAATTGGTTGAACACTCTCATAATGATTACGAGGTTCTGAGCAAGACTGACCAGGATGAGAACATCACCACTGACATGTACAGGCTGAGTTTATTTTTATTTTTATTTTTTTTTATTTATTTTTTTTTTTTTTAATTTTTACAGGCTGAGTTTAAACTCATACTACACAACATTTTCAGTAGGCAGCTAAATGTATAGAAGTGAAATCCAGCATCTGGGTAAGGGGTTATGTCTACAAAGAATGAGCTAGGTATTGTTCAGAATTGAACTTTTGGTGGTTATCTCTAAGTGGGTGCGCTTTTTTTAAATTAATTTTTACTTCATATTTATACTTTTCTGATTGTATGAATTAAAAAATTATTTTTTCACTTGGGGGCAAAAAAACATTTTATTATCATTATAATACTAGAGCCCAAGAAGAGAGCAGAAGAAAGCTCTGGGAAATAACTAAAGCTAGAATTGAAAATAAAAGGACAATGAGTGGTATGGAAGCATGGTTCTAGATATTTTCCACCCATCAAAATTCACCATAGTTTGACTTGTCACTAATTATCCCATGTAAAATGCCTGGTTCTAGAATGCTAAGGAGATAACTGTGTGTGTAGAACCATCCTGTTAATGAATACCACCTGAGGTTTTTATTTGCAATGTGACCAGATCAAGATTATTAGAATCCAATGGATGGAAGAAACTTGGTGTCAATAAATGAATGGCAAGAAAGGATAATTAAGCTATCAGGAATATAAATATACCAAGTAATTTTAAAAAAAGAAAGATGAAATGATGATGAATAAAGGTATAGGCACAAATTAACATAGAATGCTCCAAATAACATGCTGTGAACAAAAAGAACCTAAGTAAACTCTCTTTGCCCTTTCTCCAAGTGGTTTCCTGTAATTGTTTCCAAATCACTTTTTCTTATATTTGTTATCTTCAAGTTTATATTCTATTTTCTTCTTATGCTTTGAACATAAGGACAAAAGCTAAAGGGATAGGAAGAGTCCATAAACCCTAACTTCTCGTTTCTAACAACAACCATATATTAACTTTTCGAAATCTCTACCCTAAAGCAGTACATTAGAATCATCTTAGAAGCATATTAAAATGCTGACTGACCACCCTCCCACCCCAGACTCTGGGGTGATATCTTAGAATCTGCAAGTATAACAAGTACTCCGGGTAATTCTAATACAGTTGTCCTCTGCAGTAAGTAACAGGTGGCAACAATTAGAAAATATCCTGCACCAAGATCCCCAATAACTTCATTTCATTCATTTATCCTAATCATGATAAAAAGCATTAAAAACACTTACCTTTTTCCTTAATTGAGCAGCATTTACCAATTCGCCATTATGTGCCACAGCTATTTTCCCATGAAGTGTTTCAACAACAAAGGGCTGACAATTTTCTAATTCACAGTTTCCTGTAGTGGCGTATCTTGTGTGTCCAATTCCAAGGTTTGAAATATATAATTTCTTCAAATTGTCTTGAGTAAAGACATGATTTACAAGACCCATTCCCTTGCAAAGTCAAAGTAAAAGCTCATCTTAGAAAAAAAACAGACTTGTGGCCCTAGTCAGTAAAGGCTTTTATAAGTTTCTGCTCAGGCAATCCCAAATTAGACAATGCACTTCACTTAATTCCTCTGTACTCCAAATTCTAATGTTAAATAAGGACTAACCTAATTGTAAGAACCATAAAACATTTTTAGAAAAAAATTTGAGGTGAAATTCACATAACATAAAATTAACCATTTTAAGGTAAACAATTCAATGGCATTTAATACATTCACAATGTTGAAGTGCTTGTTTTATGAGTCTTTTCATTAAAACATTGAAGAACAGATGTAATAAACAATAAAATTTGTCAAATATAATAAACTAAATCAATTGTATTTTAAAAATTCAAAGCATGTTAAAATATTTAAGTAAATGACCTGTTTCAATGAGTCAGTCTAGCAAACTACCACGCGGAAAGAAATGCACCCTCATTTGACAAATGGAAACGGCTGATCAAAGAGTATGACTTCTATATGCAAATTATTTACTCAAATTTCCTTTCCCCACCAACATACGAGTTATCACCTGGCTGTTGTTATCTTTATTATCAACATTTCATTATGTTCAAATATACCTTGTGTGTTTTGAATGTTGGTACTGAATTCCCATCGCTGGTCACAATACCAGCACTCTCCTGACCCCTGTGAATATAAAAAGGCATTAACTGTTAAGTATAAATTTACCTCATTGATAAGCTTCTCTAGGAAGCATACTTTTCTCAAGAGCATCCAGGAACTGACAACACATTACATGCTAGTGCCACTTGACTCATGATGATGTGACTAGCAAGCAGCAGATGATAGTGTCTGAGTTCCAACTAACACACCAGGCACTGTCCTAAGCATTTACATGAATGATCTAATTTATCAGGCTCTCACAACAATCCTTTGAAATAGATACTATGATTATCATTCCCATTTTACAGATAAGGACACTAAAGAAACGGAGGTTAAGTAACTTGCCCAATGTTACACAGAGAGCAGTGGCAGAGCCAGGATGAGAACACAGTCTGACTAGAGAACTTGTGCTTCTCATCTCTGTCCTATGTGACCTCTAAATAAAGTTGAGTATGTAGATATAAATGGAAATCTCCAAATAAATTAGCAGGTAAAATGCCTAGTGGTGGGTAATAGAACCATGAACAAAATTCATTTATTTTTGAGGTTTTTGCTTTGCTTTTCTGCACTTTCCACTTTTTTCTCAACACGTATCTATCACTTTAGTTATCACCAAAAAAATAAATGCTGCTTCTAAAAATCCTAAGCTGATCAGGCACTTTGTATTTCATTTCCTGTGTTAGTATTTTTAAGGTGACGATATAGATAGAGAAGAAAGCCAAAAGCTAGGCCAGAGGTGGCATAACACACGATAAGACTTAAGAGGATCTGTACTACTGTGGAGTATCAAATGATAAAATAAAGGTTCTAAATGCTCCACAATTTTTAATAGTTCTGAACAAATGCTCTAAATATTAACAAATTTTTGTTCCAAAGAATATATATCACGGTAGAAATAAAAAGTAAATCTCTAATATATGTATGTATACATTAATAATTAATATATTGACTTATTTGGTAAAATGGATCTTTTTCTAAATTACATGCTGTAGTTGTTTAGGTATTTTAATAACAAGAAAAACTACAACATTAAGGATACCCACAAAGCAAAAATCTAAAAAAATTAAATTTGAAATTTTATTAAATCATCAGTACATTAAATAGACATGCATAATACTATACATCCTGTAAGACTGGGTCATTTGTGACATAGGATTTCTTTAGTGAAATGATGTGGTCTTTAATGTTAACCTATGCTAGAAGACTAAATGATTCGTATCAGAGGGGAAAAAATTAACGTTAGCCATAAATCTTAGGGCAGAAAAAGCCTCTGCCAACCACTTCTAAAATAATTTTTCTAAAATCAACAATCATTTAGTAAACCAGAGTAAATTATGTAAGAAAAGAAATAAAAAAATGGTTTTCCTTCCCTTTCATCTCAAGGGTAATTTTCCCTTAAGGCTGAAATGAAAAACGTTAGGAATCATTTAGGTTCAGGCTTCTTTAATCACAAAGCCTGCTTATTTGGCAGTTTCTCAAGTTACTCCCCTCAGGCAGCTTGAACCAGTTAAACTAGATCTTTTCAGCTCTTTGGAGCTTATTGACAACCAGCCGTCTGGTTTCCTAGGAAACAAAACCTTGGCTAGAAATAGTGAATCATTTCCAGGTCACTTTCAACATGGAGAGTGGAGCAGGAAAGCACTGGACTGAAGAAGAGGTTAAAGCTTTGCTTAGTGTCTGGGCAGAAAAAAATATACGAGAACAACTTTATGGAACCCTGAGAAATAAAGGAATATTCATTTACATTGCTAAAAGGCTGCAAGCACTAGGAGTATACAGAGACTGGAAACAGTGCCGGGCAAAGTACAAAAATCTCAAATATGAATACAGAACAGTTAAATATGCTCATAACTCTGGAGACAGCTCTAAAACTATGAAGTTCTTCCATGATTTGGATGCAATCCTGCAGTATGAACCTGCCACACAATTAACAGAGGAAGATGCAAATGGCAGGTGCCTGGCAACGCTGAGCGCAAGTGCAGCTCCAGGGACCACTGAAGGTAAAAAGAAAAAGTAGTATTCTTTTGTTTTTACCTAACAAACTATAAGAGTAGGGACTTCTGAGTCCGTATGATAAACATAGCGTGGAATATCATGGTTGAGAAAAACAACTGACCTGTTATGCTATTTCGCACAAGGTAAAAATTTTAAAAAGATTAAATACCTCCACTTTTTAAATCCGTGAAATACTGAAAAAACACACGAAAATAACATTAACCGCTTAAAAAAAATAACATTAACCACTAATACCAACTCTCCTTAAGCATGCCTGATACGTTTTTTGGAAAATGGATTGGGTTTTGAAAATATTTTAGGTTTTAATTTTTTAAGAGTGGCAAAAGAAAAAAATCTAATATATTGCTCCACTGTTGTTTCTCCACAGCTCCAAACAAGACAGAACTTTCTGCTCTGTATTTACGTTCCCATTTTCCTAAATTTATCAATAAAAGCACTAAAATACTAGGAACTAATAAACAACTTCATTACTCGTTTGGAAGAACAGTTCCATTTAAACAATCAGAAATAAAAATAGATTTGATAGATTAAATGATTTATGATTAAATGATTTAGATATTAAAACAAGGTTCTTGACCTGCTGTGTTAAGCCCAACTGTATTTACGTAGAATTTGTTCAGTCTGCGGAAGCTGAATGTATCACCAGGGAAAGCGGGGAAATCAGTGGCAGTAATGAGATTTCTCCCATAGCCAAAGTCTTACAGATGTTATTTTTAAGAGCAGAGCTGTTCAATTCAATTCAAAATCTCGAATACCTACTGTCTGCAAAGCACTGAGCTACTTGCACATGCATTCAGTGATGTGTAACCTCAGAAAGTAGGGCACCATGAATAAATGTAACATCCCAAAGAAAATGGTTTAAGTGGTACAATATAAGATATCAAATGAGAAAGGGGGGTAGGGTAAAATGACAGAAGTTGAAGTTAGGTTAATTTGGCTAATTAGGTTAATCTGAACTTCATGTTTAAAGCTCAATAATAAATTTAGTAAAAAATCCACTCCACTTAACCTACTCCCTTTATGTTTCTGATAACTGTACCAAATTCTGAGAAAGCTTTGCAGTCATTGTCAAGTTAAACAGCAATAACATTATTTTATTCAATTAATCATCCTGCACTCTTCATCATTTAAATGCTTTAAATGTTGATTAATGATAAGTAAACCACTCAGCTTCTGAAAAGCTTTGAATTTAACCAGAGGTTGGTGTTGCTGTAATTAAGATGTGGGTGCTAATATCTCCACTTTTTTTGCCCCTCTCTTGTGTCTCTGTGTCTCTTCCTCCTCCTCCTTTTCTCTCTCTCTCTCCCTCGCGTATGTGTGTGTGTGTGTGTGTGTGTGTGTGTGTGTTTAATCTCCACTAAACCAGATCTCCTTCTAACCCATTTAAGTACCCCTATGGCTCCAAATTCCCCACTTTCACCTACAAGGAGACGGCCCATAATTACAACTTAACCTTGTATGTTTAAGGTATCTCAAACCCCAATTCTAAAACCACACTCTCTTCCTTCATTCAGAACTGATCCTCCTACAAATTGCTTCCACCTTACTATCGTTGTATGTCCAGTCACTTAAATGGAAACATTTGAGATACCCTTGACCTTTGGTCAATCATTAAGTCCTTAAAAAAAAAAAATCTACTGACATGTTTCATAAATTTTTTCTCTGTTCCATTCTCATTACCACCATGCAGAACTTCATCTGTCACATGGAATATTAAGATAACCTCTTAAATGGTCTCCCTACTTTCTAGTCCCTTCCCACATATCATCCACAATGCCACTGGTTGTTATTCCTTAAACTTTTCAAATTATAAAATTGCAAGCATATTAGCATTTTGTTTGCTTTAATAATAATCTTTAAATTATACCCAGAACTAATTATAATTCAGGATTAAATGTTACTTAATGGTTCCATAATATTTGAGTGCATATATCAGAGTTTATATTTGCCCCCTTAGAGAAAGGTGCTACAATCAATACCTTTTGTCCATATTTAACATTATTACTTTAGGAGAGAATATCAGAAGTTCAATTATTGGTCAGAAAGGGTATGATTACTTTGAAAGTGTTTAAAAAAAAACTACTTTCTAAAAGAATTGTACTTTACTAACAATGAGACTGTCCCTTTTTATAGAGAACTGTGTCATATCAGATCATAGGATGGGGTTGAAGTAGGGGAGAGACTTTGCTAATTTAACAAAAGTATGCTAATTTAATAAACAAATAACTATAACGGTATATGCAATAAATAACTTATTTTGCATTTGTTTAATTGCTAGCGATATGGAACAGTTTTCTATATGTTTATTTTTACAAATTAACTGTTCGTGTCAATTGAGGTCTTAGAAATTGCATGATCTCTTTTGCCTTACAATTTTGGCTGACTTTTATTTGACCTACAGAATTCAAAAGCTTTTAATGTAATCAAATAGTTTTTGATTTAAAAAACAGTTTTTGATTAAAGTTTTTAATGCAAACAGTCTTTTCTAAGGCTTAGAAAACCCTCCTTTCTCCAGGTCTGATTCATTTATAATGTCTTCTGGTTTTTCTATGGCGGAACCAGCAGAATTTTTATTGGTGTATGGTAAACCTTTGAAGAAGGGAAGAAAATGAATGTGCCTTTTCCACTGTTGGGATCAACCTCATGCAAGTGGTAAGGACAGAGGATCTGGTTCCCTCTGTTAGGCAGCAGGTAGCCTGACTGAGCCTTGGCAAAAGACTCAAATACAAACTCTTAAGAGGCTTCGTGTTCTGGAAATTGTAATCATCCTCAACCTCAGAATACCTTTGACCTACTGCTGCCACCGAATCACAGTCCTTCAGTGACCAAATTTCCACCCTATTTCCCTCCTCTTACTTGATACAAATGCATCAGAAGTAATGACTTAAGAGTTTCAGTTTATGGGCACCTGGGTGGCTCAGTTGTTAAGCGTCTGCCTTCAGCTCAGGTCATGATCCCAGAGTCGCACGGGAAGCCTGCTTCTCCCTTCCCCACTCCCCCTGCTTGTGTTCCCTCTCTCACTGTGTCTCTGTCAAATAAATAAATACAAATCTTAAAAAAAAAAGTTTCAGTTTAAAATCTCCCGAGCATGGGACCCTGGCATACAATTTTGGGACTGATGCTAGGAATAATCAACCTAAGAAAAAAAATACCCCTGAAGAAGTTGGGAAGAGAGCTTTTCTTTTTCACTCTGGCCTATATGTTTAGCTCCAGGCTGTTTTCAACAAACATAAAACTAGGCCCTAAATCAGGTAACAGAATAGCAAACCATTACCTTTCCTTGTTGTTCTCATGACACTCACATGTTACATTAACTAGGTATATCATCTTCCACACTTCTCTTAAAGAGAATTCTTATGTAACTACAGATTTTTATTTTTCATATTCCCAACTATATGCCATTTGAAAACAGTAGTGCTTCCCATATTTTTCATTTGTTATTCTATTTTAAAATAGGAATCCCTAATATAATCTTTAAGATGACAAATACTCCTTTTCTTATTCTTTAATGGAATGCCTCTAAATAGTGAATTGTGATTTTAAATGTTCGTGCCATTAAAATCATGCCTAATATTTGATCTCCTAATGTAAAGTTAAATCGAATGCTATTTGTTCCTCAGTAAACCAAAATTGAAAAAAACATATGGAAATGATATAAGCTGAATAATAATTCTTTGATTCAGAAAATTACAAAGAGTAATCAAAACGTACTGAACTACCTCCTGATCAGTCTTCAGCCTCATTGTAATTATAATTCATCTTCATGTGCCAACTGAATCCAAAATTCTATGTTGGGTTCCTTTGAAAGATATATTTTAGTTTTTCCTCACTATTACCCACCTCTTTTGATTACTCTAAAAAGTAGTCTGTGCCTCATTTTATGAAAACATCCAAGCCATAAAACCAGGAGATCAAGAGGGGACCGATTTCATTTTTCAAGGTTGGCATGGTTCTTTTAAATGACACATTCCTTGGTCCATTTAAACATAACTTAGATTAATTTCTGGAAAGTTTAGTATTTACCAATCAGCTGATTATAAAAGATACATTTAAATTTTAGCTATTTGACCAAATACGCCAATTAAACAAGATTTTCTGATTATCTCATTACAAGACCTCTGTTTTACAATGCTAACTATCATTTACCAAGTGCCTATTATGTTAAAGTACCTAAATTACAGAAATAAAGAAAACACCTCATTTTTTTTTTTTTTCCAGAGAGAGCACGAGCGTAAGGGGGGGTTGGGGCAGAGAGAGAGAGAATCTTAAGCAGGCTCCATGCTCAGCGCAGAGCCTGGCCCAGGACTCCAGGATCTCACGACCCTGAGATCGTGACCTGAGCCAAAATCAAGAGTCAGATACTTAACTGACTGGGCCACCCAGGCCACTCCAAGAAAACACCTCATTTAAAAAATGTAATTTG
Source organism: Phoca vitulina (assembly GCF_004348235.1). NCBI lineage: Eukaryota > Metazoa > Chordata > Mammalia > Carnivora > Phocidae > Phoca > Phoca vitulina. Next base: position 39,650,857 of record NW_022589706.1, read on the forward strand.
ATTTGAAAACGAACCACAATCATCTCTAGAAACATAAAATTAGCAAACAAATCTAGTGGAAGTTCAAAATCAACCATGTCAATAGATGGAAGAAATTAAATTTTCTTTATATAGATAAGTATTTAAACAACATTATACCACTTTATTACAAAATGTGTCTCACAAATCTATAATCCTTCAAGAATATGAACAAATTTAGCTCAAGCTCTAGCATTCTCAGTCACTATTAATTCAATTTTTATCTTCTTTAGAACTTACTCTAAAAGGAATCTGTTCTCTTTTCAGGCAAAATGTCAGCTATATTACAAGATAAGGAAGACCTCTCAGGAAATCCTTTACTTTTGGTTTCTCCTATCAGACCAATGGAACTAGGTACAGTATTGTGGGTCAAAAATACAATGAAACTGATCAAATTCCAAATCAGAAGATTGGTTTCTAAGAAAAATGCATGATTTTTCCTGATAGAAATGTTATGTTTCCCTCTTTTTTACCAATGTATACTAAAAAAAATCATTTCTAAAATAAATGATTTAACAAAACATAAATTGCCTAGTAATATCAGCCTTCATATTCACAACCTTTATTCTTTAAACATAATAGAGAATATAATGGTCAAAATTATACATAGTAGGTGCTTAATATTTAATGAACATGTCAGTTTAGCACTCCTGAGGTCTAAGACAAACAGAACTCTAAATTTGAAAGTAAATACTGTCAAATCAATAAGGTCAAGGATGGTTTTATTCACCCAATTAAAGTCAATATAAATCCCCATTTTGCTTCTAAATTTTTACTGAAAGTTGTTAATTCAAGTAAGGAAAAATACCGAAAAGCATTTCAAAACAAAGACATTAAACACACCACAAAATAAAAACAGCTCCCTAAACTTCAGGTAAGTGCTAAAAAGTGTTTTTTTAATGACTTACATTATAGATACTGCAGTCTGAACTACCTTTTTATTAAACATAAACATGAAATCTGAGAAAAACACAAGATAATGTGGCTGTTTAAATAACCAATATAACTTCAAGTAAAGTCATTACCATAAAATGAGTTGCAAAACTATGCTAGAGATGTAACATAAAGGTACCATGCTAGGATTTCTAAGTGGGGACATTCTGCCGAAGGCATTATGGAATTTGTGACACACTTCCTTGCATTAAAAAAATCTAATACTTCACTTAAAATGACATTTGGTCTTTGACCAATGGGACATCTTTTATTTTCATAAGGAGTAAGAAGGACCAGTTGTTTTAATGTGACTCTTCCCTTTATTCATGAATCGTCTTGGTTCTCAGACCTGACTGCACACTAGAATCATAATCTGGGGATGAGGGGTAGGAGTAATTGCAAAGTAGTCATTTACGAAAGTTCCCCAGGAGATACTGATATGTAGCCAATGGATCATTAGATTAAAAGAGGAGATAAATTGCTCCCACCGATCCTATCACAAAACAAAAAACAAACAAAAATTGCCCTCAATGAGCCACTTTCTAATTGTGTCGCTTTCTACAAGTAAGTAATACAAAGTTATATATTCAACATTCAGTATATACTGACATACACACCACATACCAAAGGAGCGGGATGGAAGAGTAAGAAATGATAGAAAAAAAAGATGATCAAAACGTGACTAATTAAAAACACAACTTTTTTAAAGCCAGTCACTGTCATGGTAAGAAACAGATTCAGGTTCTGTATTTCATTTCCCCATTAGCTTCAGAGAAAAGCTAAGCTATGATTTGTACTCCATCACCTAAGGAGAAAATTTGTTTACTAAGCTTGCATCCAATTACTTTACTTATCTTGTTTTATGTATGTAACCTATGTACATATCTCTTTCCCTCCCCACCCGATACAGGTAACTCTACATCAATTATGGAACCCTCTATTAATCCAACTTTTATTCCAACTATAGCAAATGAAGGAGGAAAACACTGGACTGTGCCAGAAGTCAGGGCTCTAATTGGCATCTGGTCTGATATAAGTATACAACAACAACTAGAAGGAACAGTGAGAAATAAAAGGATATTTGAACAAATTGCTGCCAAGCTTCAGAAATCTGGAATAGAGAGAGACTGGAAGCAGTGCAGAACAAAGTACAAAAACTTAAAACATGAATACAAGATTGTAAGAATGGCTCAAGACCAAGGCATGACTAAGAGTATGAAATTTTTTACTGAGTTGGATGCTATTCTGGGACATAATAAAACAGAAAACTCACAAGAATGGGAATTCCAAGATGAAGAACAAGCCACTGGATATGCCAATGTAAAAACAGAAGAGGATCAGACAGGTAGGAAGGCAAAGAAAAGTAATCTAAACATCAGGTCACATCATATGAAAATGTTAGTAGCATGATAACGTGAATATAATCTAAGTTAAACAGGCTTCACTATATTCCAAAGCTAAAGGTTGAATTTATCATGAAACAGATTTAATGTATATGCAATCGCCTCCAGAACACAGAATAGTACAAAGTTATACATAAGGATGAAATAAAATTGATTTCCACAAGTTTAAAAATAGACCAATTTTACTAAAGTAAAACTGCAACTCTAAATGGCAGAAGTTAAAGTTTTCATATTAACTATAGTAAAATTGAGGGAACAGAAAAAGAACATTAAAGAACTTAGAAAAATAAAAAAACCCATGAGGATGTCTTTGAAGTGTAAGTTCATCTGGGACACATCATAAAGTTCTTTAAAACGAGTTTAACCCAAAGGATTGAGAAACAATACACACAGAGATATGACAGCATGAAATAAACTAGATGAGTTCTAGACCAAGAGTCAGGAAATCGAAGTTCTAGCTCAGTCTTTGTGGAATCTTGAACCACGTGTCTCCTCTAGACTTGACAAGATGTTCTTAAAGACCTCTACTAACCACAAAGTTTCTAGATCTTAATATCTGCCTTAAACAATGCAGTCCTAATTCTCAGAGTCTGAATGTGTATCTAGGGGAAACAGAGGCAATGACAGAGAGTTAGGATTGAGAAATGGTGGCGAGAAGGCCTGAAATCTTTCGCTGGTGGAGAAGAAACTGGTCTGCTAGAGAACTATACATCTGTCCCATTAAAATTAAGATGACTAGTGGTAAAGTTGCCCAACAGCAGCAGCATGATTATGTTCAGACAGTAATTGCTAGAGATACAGCTGACGGTGATTCTATCAGTTATATGTCAGAAGACCTCGTTAGAGACTTACAACACCAGATATCTATAGGAATCTAAGACTAAAGATGTTTAAGGGTGGGGAATGTAAGCTAGAGAAAAGCAAACAACCACAGTATTTAGCATTCAGTACTTTTTTATTTATGTTTAATTTTAAGATTTATTTATTTACTTGACAGAGAGAGAGAGACAGCGAGAGAGGGAACACAAGCAGGGGGAGTGGGAGAGGGAGAAGCAGGCTTCCTGCCAAGCAGGGAGCCCGATGCGGGGCTCTATCCCCAGACCCTGGGATCATGACCTGAGCCGAAGGCAGATGCTTAACCGACTGAGCCACCCAGGTGCCCCCCGGTTTGTTTTTTTTTAAAGATTTTATTTGAGAGAGAGAGAGAGAGAGAAACACGAGTGGGCGAGGGGCAGAGGGACACAGAGAAGCAGACTCCCTACTGAGCAGGGAGCCTGACACAGAGCTCGATCCCAGGGCTCTGGAATCATGACCTGAGCTGAAGGCAGACACTTCACCAACTGAGCCATTCAGACACCCCCATCAGGTTCACTTTAAAAGGGATAATAACATACTAGAGTTTAAAACACTATCCTGAAGGTGAATAAAACCAAACCACCATATATCCCTCTATATTCACACAGTCATTGCTGGAGATGCAGCTGAAGATGACTTTGTCAGTAGTATGTCAGAAGACCTAAGAGAGGGAGATGTAAAACAAAGTCCTGGTACAGGTAAAACAGTATTTTTTGTTTTTGTGTGTGTGAAAAAATACGTAAGATGTTATTATATGATGTTGCTATGGACTGAACTGTGTCACCTCTAAAGTCATATCAACATATGTAAGAGCATTTGGAGATGGGGCCTTCGGGAGATAATTAGGTTTAGAGGTCATGAGGGTGGGGACCTTATGATGGGTTTTATGATTCTATTACATTTGATGTATAATATATAATAATATAATAAGATGCTATAATAACTAATTTTATAAGAACATATACAAGCTTATGACATTATATGAAGAGTAACACTCATATTTACAAAATGCAGAAATGGAAGGTGAAAATTGTTAATGACAGTAACGTTCCCTATAGCTGTGGTTTTCAGAGTAAGCAGCATCAGCATCATCTGGGAACTTAGGCATGCTCAAGTTTGAGAAACACTGTCCTATGGTTCAGGATACTAAAGGGGTGAAGGAAAGTAAGTGCTTTCTACATGATGGTTTGCCTTTTACACAAACAAAATGAGCAATAGGGGGATCCCCCCAAGCAAAAGCCTAGCTAGCCATCACAGACCTCGTACGTAGTCTTTCAGTTTAAAGCTTCATATAGCCTTGGAAAATGTAAAGATCATATTGATTAACAAACTAGGTAATCAAATTCCCCACACTCTTGGCAAACTTCTTTGTCTGACTTATCAGATATGACAGATTAAAAGCTCAGTGGGAGAAAGGAAAGCTGCTAGAACAGTGAAAGGCAAAAACAGGGAGAAATTAAGGAGACTAATTCGATAGAACATTCAGCTGACTAGGGGTATGATAACAAAGGTAAACAAAACTCTGGGCTCCTAAGGTTTCTCAGGGCATCACAGTAACGACCCTGTTGTTAAAAGTAAAAAAGTTAAAATCAGATTGTGTTTAATAAGTCAGGAAGATTTCAAAGGAAATAATTAAGAACTTTAGCATCCAGATTTTAGCTTGTTAGTCCTCTGGACTCAAGTACAATACCTCAAGATAATTTTTTATATGTGAAAGGAAAACATTAAGTCAGATATAAACTGACAGGGTTTTTAAAAATTGTCTGGTATGTTTATATGTTAATTTGGAATATGTTTAAAAATATGAAACAGGAAATATTTACAGTCATTCTAGAAATTAAGCTATTTTAAACTTTCACGTGAAAATAAAAGCAAAGGTATAAACCCACAAGAGAAGAAATTGATTTTTTAAATTATTTATTAGAAGATTTTACTTTTATGTAATCTTTATACCCAATGTGGGGCTTGAACTCACAACCCCGAGATCAAGAGTTACATGCTCCATGAACTTAGCCAGCCAGGCACCCCAGGAAAAAAATTAAAATAGGAAAGGACTTTCGGCACATCTGCAATATACAACTATTGAGGCACAAATCGCCACTCCACTATTTAAAGAAGATTGTTGTATTGAGAAATAAAGATATGGATATTTATCTTCAGGAAAAAAATTCACATCAAATATTCTTTCTTTAAAAACAAAACACAGAGGCACCTGGGTATGCTCACTAGGTTAAGTGTCCAACTCTTGATCTCAGCTCAGGTCTTGATCTCAGGGTCGTGAGTTCAAGCCCTGCACTGGGCTCCACGCTGGGCATGGAGCCTACTAAACAAACAAACAAACAAATAAATAAATATAAGAACAACATAATAAACTGATGAACATTCATGTAAAAATAGGTAGAGGTTACTTCATTTTGATTTTATATTTTTACTAATGAAATATTGGAATCTGAGTTGCTATTGCCCCATATTGTTAACATTGACACTTGGTCATGAAACTGATCTCCCAAAAGTAATTTTTTTACCATCTTAAATGTATGCTATAAGATTCTTACTTTGGGCGCCTGGGTGGCTCAGTCGCTTAAGAGTCTGCCTTTGGCTCAGGTCATGATCCCAGGGTCCTGGGATCGAGTCCCGCATCGGGCTCCCTGCTCAGGGGGGGCCTGCTTCTCCCTCTCCCTGCCGTTCTGCTTCCTTGTGTTCTCTATCTCTCCGTCAAATAAATAAAATCTTTAAAAAAAAAAAAAGATTCTTACTTCAAATAAAAATCTAACTGGAGCTGTGGACCCCCTGGACTCTAGATAACTAATTAGTTCCCAATTTAGAACTCCTGGAGATTCTGGTCTAGCCTGTCACAGGATGGGTTCAGGCACCTATATTTTTATAGAAGATCATCAAGCACAGCCAAGGTTGAAAACCACAGCTAGGTTGTCAAATTTAGAGAGTAAGGCCAGCAGAGGGCTGAAGAAAGTAAAACATAAAATCCAATTTGATTCCATTTAGGGGAGAAAAATTAGCCAATTCCAATTATCACTTTAAAAAATGCATGACTAAAGGGCATCTGGGTTCGGCTCAGGTCATGATCCCAGGGTCCTGGGATCAAGTCCCGCATCGGGCTCCCTGCTCGGCGGGAAGCCTGATTGGCCCTCTCCCATTCCCCCTGCTTGTGTTCCCTCTCTCGCTGTGTCTCTGTCAAAGAAATAAATAAAATCTTTTCTTTAAAGATTTTACTTATTTCTTTGACAGAGAACACAAGCAGGGGGAGTGGCAGGCAGAGGGAGAGGGAGAGGCAGACTCCCCGCTGAGCAAGGAGCCCAATGTGGGGCTCAATCCCAGGACCCTGGGATCATGACCTGAGCTGAAGGCAGACGCCCAAACAACTGAGCCACCCAGATGTCCCAGAAATAAATAAAACTTAAAAAAGAAAAAATGCATGACTAATGCAATATGAAAGAAGTTAATCACTGGGAAGAATCACAGAACTCCTGGGCTATGCCTACCTATTATAATAAGTAAAAAGAAATGGCCCATGAAAATTGAGTAACTACTTCTTTGGATCTAAAATAAATTTATTTTTCTCCCTGCCTGAGGCATGGGCAAGAGATGATAAAAGGAATCAAAGTTAGCAGAAAAAGGACTGTCTAAAGAGGAAATCTGTGTTCCACAGTCTTGTCAGTTTCCTCTCTTCTGAGTAAACCTAAAATTGACTTAATTCATTTCTAGTATCAGTTGCTATTTATATATGAGGTGGAATACTTCAATATCTTCGTATTCTCACAAGTCACTGCTTTCTAGTAGAGGCAGTCAAAGGTAGATCAATTTTGGCTCCCAGGGGTGGAGACGGGCATATATATATCCTATTGGAGGTTACTCTTAGCCTAAAAATCGCAAGTCAAAGACTACATTGTTCTTTTAAGAATAATCTTAAAACTGTCTATTTTCTTTTTGGCTGTGGTAAAATGTATTTCCAAAATTAAGATATTCACTATCCCCACGACTTCACAAAAATTAACAATGTGATGGCCAGCAGAAGGCATAAAATTATCTATTGTTAGTACCTCAGAGGCTATGCCAAGTTTTTTTGTTTTCTCCAATTCATGTATTTCTCCAATTCATTTATTTTGGTTTATTTGTAACGAAAAATTGGAAATAATTTTCTTTTTTTTTTTTTTAAGATTTTATTTATTTGAGAGAGAGAGAGAATGAGTGAGAGAGAGCACGCACATGAGAGAGGGGAGGGTCAGAGGGAGAAGCAGACTCCCTGCTCAGCAGGGAGCCCTATGCAGGACTCGATCCTGGGACTCCAGGATCATGAGCTGAGCCGAAGGCAGTCTTAACCAACTGAGCCACCCAGGCGTCCCGGAAATAATTTTCTTTAAAATGAAATATTTAAACAGTTTTGTATATTTTGAATACAATTGGATAATCTTAGCAATAAAATTATTATAAACTAATGCACTTTCATCACATGAACCATAATATTGAGAACTTTTAAATTTTTAATCCAACAGAAGATCCAAGTAAAGACTTGATTGTTAAAATTTCAGAAAACTCAAAAATTATAAATGTAAAAAAAAGTTGAGACTTAGGTAAGCTGATAAATTTAAATACAGGCAACTTGATAATTATAAAGGTATGACTTTTCTAATTCTTCCTGTTTATATTTTCACAAGCTCTTTAAGAAGCTGTGACATAATAAAGAATACAGATGCACCTGGCTGACTTAATTAAGTCAGTAGAGCATGTGGCTCTTGATCTCAGGGTTGTAAATTCAAGCCCCACATTGGGTGCAGAGATTGCTTAAAAATAAAATCACACAAAAAAAATTAAAATAAAAAAAGAATACATATATCTGGTTTTGTGCCCTGTTCCTGACACAGAGCTTCAAAAACCTTTGGAATTTCCAAAGTGGGTTTCTAGAGCTTCAGGATAGGACTGGTCACCATAAAGACCAACCTTGTGATTAAGAGGCTTGGAATTTTAGGCCAGCCTGACCTCTAGCAGGGAAGTAAGTCTGGAGACTGAATTCAGTCATGTGGCCAGCGATTTAATTAATCATGCCATAATCAATCATGTCAACAAAAACTTTGGCTTAGAAGAGCTTCCTAGTTGGTGAACACACTGACGTGCTGGGAGAATGACAGGCTCTGATTCCACAGAGACCTGGAGGTTCTGTATCTAGGACCTTCTCAGACCTTACCCCATGTGGATTTCCATTTGGTAGTTTCTGAGTTCTATTTTTTTTTTAAGATTTTATTTATTTATTTGAGAGAGAGAGAGCACAAGAGGGGGGAGGGTCAGAGGGAGAAGCAGACTCCCCGCTGAGCAGGGAGCCCGATGCAGGACTCGATCCCAGGACTCCAGGATCATGACCTGAGCTGAAGGCAGTCGCTTAACCAACTGAGCCACCGAGGCGCCCTGAGTTCTATTTTTTATAATAAAACTGTCTCCTAGGGGCGCCTGGGTGGCTCAGTTAAGCGTCTGCCTTGGCTCAGGTCATGATCCCGGGGTCCTGGGATCGAGCCCCACATCGGGCTCCCTGCTCGGCGGGAAGCCTGCTTCTCCCTCTCCCACTCCCCCTGCTTGTGTTCCCTCTTTCGCTGTGTCTCTCTCTGTCAAATAAATAAATAAAACCTTAAAAAAAAAAAAAAAAACTGCCTCCTAAGTATAGGGCTTTCCTAAGTTCTATGAGTTGTTCTAGCAAATGATCAAACCCGAGAGGGTCATGACACCTCCTGAAGTTGTAGCCAGTCAGCTGGAAGGGAGGCTAGCATCTGAATAAGGGCAGTGTTACGGAATATTGAGCCCTTATAGCTGTAGAGTCTAATGCTAGCTAACTCCAGGTATGAGTGTCAGAAATGAATTGCAGTATACCAGTTGGGACAGAAAGATAATAGAAACGAAATGCTTCTCTTTCCTTAAAATATGCTAAATTTAGGGATTTCCACACTGCCATCCTCCAATATATCTTATTCTCTAGCACTAACTACTCAAATTTTCTACAGAACATCTAATCTCTAAATATTTCTATTTCCCAGAAGTAGGACATGTGCCTGAGCCTAGAAGTGATAGTTTTAGTCACTTAGATAAAATGTTATAAATTCAGATTCTGCTGAAATAAGGTTTGCCAAAGTTTACCTTCGACTTGTGCTCTCCACTGGGATGAGGGTGGGGGAAGGGCTTGGGCATGGAAGGAAGTAAGTCTAGTTACAAAAGGGCAACCAGAGGGATCCTTATGGTGTTGGAACTGTGGAGTATCTTGACCTTGATGGGGGAGACATGAACTTACAAGGTGATAAAATTATTAGAGAACCTAATAAACACATATACACACTCAGAGTGAGTACAAGTATAACAGGAACTCTGAATCAGAGGCGTGAACTGTATCAATGTAATATCCTTGATTTAATAGTATATTACAGTTTAACAAAATGTTACCATTGGAGAAAACTGGACCAAGTGTGAGATGGAACTCTAGTATTTCTAAAAACTGCACGTGAATCTACATTTATCTCAATAAAAATTTCAATTTTAAAAACATAACTTATAGGTAGCCTTATGTGGCTCCAAAGTACAACCTGTCATTTAAGGTATTGATATTTCTGGGGTGCCTGGTGGCTCAGTCGATAAGCGTCTGCCTTCGGCTCAGGTCATGGTCCCAGGGTCCTGGGATCGAGCCCCACATCGGGCTCCCTGCTCGGCGGGAAGCCTGCTTCTCCCTCTCCCACTCCCTCTGCTTGTGTTCCCTCTTTCGCTGTGTCTCTCTCTGTCAAATAAATAAATAAAATCTTTAAAAAAAAAAAAAAGGTATTGATATTTCTAAAAGCTAAACGTCATTCTAGTCTCACTGTGCAAACACGTCCTTAAAATAAGATCTAATCCTATCCTAATGTAAATCTCCACATACCTATTGCTGCATAGGCTTATGGGCCCCCTAACCACCTCACCTTTTGCCTCACTGGTCTATTAATAATAACCAGTGTGTAGTTTTATAATAATCATTACAAGCAACTGCACAGACAATAGTAACACACACAAAAAATTTTTTTTAAAATAATGTCCCAGGGCACCTGGGTGGCACAGTCGGTTGTGTCCGACTGTTGGTTTCAGCTGGGTCTGATCTCATGGTCGTGACATTGAGCTCCTCATGGGGCTCCATGCTCTGCTTGAGTTTCTCTCTCTCCCTCTGGCCCTCCACCCTCTCTCTCAAATAAATAAATAAATCTTTAAAAAAAAATGTCCCAGTATATAAGAAAGTACAGCAGGGATGAAAGAATACTATCATAGCATTGTGATACTTCAACACCGCAATCCAACATACGCATGAGGAAGAGCTTTCCCCAAACTACAAACAGCTGACTTGTAAACATTCTATACAATACTACACTATGATAAATGCATGTTACATTTACCACACTAGCACCATCAGTTCCTTTGAATGTTTATTATCTGTCTGCTATTAACAACTCAACATGAAAATTGCTAAGACCACTTAATCTTAAGGTCTTTTATCTATTTATGTGTATTGCAATAAGGATCATTCTCAGTTATAATGAGGATCAAATGAAAAAGAGATGTAAGAGCTCTTTGTCAAGCATTAAAATTAAAAAAGACATTATAAAATCAAGTCTAAAAATGCTATCATATTCATGCTCCCAAACAGAGAATACTGTGCCTTGGGACTTTTAAGGCAGAATACTTCCAAGATTTTGAAAGTGAATCCTACAAAGGCATTTTATTTTATTTTATTTTTAAAGATTTTATTTATTTATTTGAGAGAGAGAGAATGAGAGAGAGCACATGAGAGGGGGGAGGGTCAGAGGGAGAAGCAGACTCCCTGCCGAGCAGGGAGCCCGATGCGGGACTCGATTCAGGGACTCCAGGATCATGACCTGAGCCGAAGGCAGTAGCTTAACCAACTGAGCCACCCAGGCGCCCCACTACAAAGGCATTTTAAAATTTGGTTAGAGATGACAAATGTTCTTGGCTAAGAGGTTACAGTTGGTTTTTTTTTTTTTCTAAAGATTTTTTTGTTTACTTGAGAGAGGGGGAGGAAGGGCAGAGGGAGAGGGAAAGAGAGTCTCAAGCAGACTCCATACTGAGCACAGAGCCCCATGTGGGACTCGATCTCACGACCCTGAGATCACAACCTGAGCTGAAACCAAGAGTCAAATGCTCAACTGACTGTGCCACCCAGGTGCCCCTAGGCTACAGTTTTGATGCTGGAATCCAACGTTACTAGTTTTTCAGTGTAATCTTCAACTGCAAAAGTAAATTTGAGTTCTGTGAACAGCAAATTTAAGCTGCTATTCTCTTTGTTTTCTGACAGAGGAAGATACCATAAGTACAGCCTCAGAAGAGGTGGGCGGCTCCAAAGCACCACAAAGTATCACTGTGTCAGGTACAGGGTCTAAATTGTTTAAAAAATGTTTTCGGGGCAATAGGGTGGCTCAGTCAGTTGAGCATTGGACTCCTGATCTCAGCTCAGGTCTTGATCTCAGGGTGGTGAGTTCAAGCCCTGCGTAGGGTTCCACACTGGGAGTGGAGCCTACTTAAAAAAGAAAAAAAAATTTTAGGCTAATATATACCAGTTGAAGTAGTTAAACCAAGACTCTCCACATCTGTAAATATCCAATGAAGATACCTATTGATGAAAAGCAGCTAAATTATCTCACCAATATTGGAGATTAGTCTGCCTTTAATTTTTTAAATATCTTATTTGAATATGAACATAAGAGGAAATTTTGACCCTCATATTGAAGTTATTGTAATCTCAGTGCTTTATGTCAATCCAGGTTGTTTTAAATGAATGATATTTAAATACAAGATTTATCTGTAAGTTTGTATAATTGTAAATCAAATTGATTTATAGGTAATCATATTCCTTTAGAAGATGCTAAAAATCATTTACAGATTGTAACAGTGAGCGACACAGAGGCTGGAAAACACTGGTGTGACAATGAGGTCAGAGCGCTTATACACATATGGTCTGATGAAAAAATTAAGCAAATGCTTGAAAGGGCCACAAGAAACAAAGAAATATTTGAGGAAATTGCCAGAAGACTAATGCAGTTTGGAATAGACAGAGACTGGAAACAATGTCGTACCAAATACAAAAATTTAAAATATGAATACAGAGTTTTACAAAAGAAAAATGGCAACCCTCAAAGAAAAATGAGATTTTATGAAGAAGTTGACTGCATCCTAAGAGGACCAACTCTCAGAACTGCCAAATGGAAACATGGTAACCTTGAAATTGACTTTTTTTTTTTTTAATTTTTTTTATTGTTATGTTAATCCCCATACATTACATCATTAGTTTTAGATATAGTGTTCCATGATTCATTGTTTGTGCATAACACCCAGTGCTCCATGCAGAACGTGCCCTCCTCAATACCCATCACCAGGCTAACCCATCCTCCCAACCCCCTCCCCTCTAGAACCCTCAGTTTGTTTTTCAGAGTCCATCGTCTCTCATGGTTCGTCTCCCCCTCCGATTTCCCCCCCTTCATTCTTCCCCTCCTGCTACATTCTTCTTCTTCTTTTTTTCTTTCTTAACATATATTGCATTATTTGTTTCAGAGGTACAGATCTGAGATTCAACAGTCTTGCACAATTCACAGCGCTTACCAGAACACATACCCTCCCCAGTGTCCATCACCCAGTCACCCCATCCCTCCCACCCCACCCCCCACTCCAGCAACCCTCAGTTTGTTTCCTGAGATTAAGAATTCCTCATATCAGTGAGGTCATATGATACATGTCTTTCTCTGTTTGACTTATTTCGCTCAGCATAATACCCTCCAGTTCCATCCACGTCGTTGCAAATGGCAAGATCTTATTCCTTTTGATGGCTGCATAATATTCCATTGTATATATATACCACATCTTCTTTAGCCATTCATCTGTTGATGGACATCTTGGCTCTTTCCACAGTTTGGCTATTGTGGACATTGCTGCTATAAACATTGGGGTGCACGTAGCCTTTCGGGTCCCTACTTTTGTATCTTTGGGGTAAATACCCAGTAGTGCAATTGCTGGATCATATGGTAGCTCTATTTTCAACTTTTTGAGGAACCTCCATACTGTTTTCCAGAGTGGCTGCACCAGCTTGCATTCCCACCAACAGTGTAGGAGGGTTCCCCTTTCTCCGCATCCCCGCCAACATCTGTCATTTCCTGACTTGTTAATTTTAGCCATTCTGACTGGTGTGAGGTGGTATCTCATTGAGGTTTTGATTTGGATTTCCCTGATGCCGAGCGATATTGAACACTTTTTCATGTGTCTGTTGGCCATTTGGATGTCTTCTTTGGAAATATGTCTGTTCATGTCTTCTGCCCATTTCTTGATTGGATTCTTTGTTCTTTTGGTGTTGAGTTTGATGAGTTCTTTATAGATTTTGGATACTAGCCCTTTATCTGATATGTCATTTGCAAATATCTTCTCCCATTCTGTCAGTTGTCTTTTGGTTTTGTTGACTGTTTCCTTTGCTTTGCAAAAGCTTTTTATCTTGATGAAGTCCCAATAGTTCATTTTTGCCCTTGCTTCCCTTGCCTTTGGTGATGTTTCTAGGAAGAAGTTGCTGCGGCTGAGGTCGAAGAGGTTGCTGCCTGTGTTCTCCTTTAGGATTTTGATGGACTCCTGTCTCACATTGAGGTCTTTCAACCATTTGGAGTCTATTTTTGTGTGTGGTGTAAGGAAATGGTCCAGTTTCATTCTTCTGCATGTGGCTGTCCAATTTTCCCAACACCATTTGTTGAAGAGACTGTCTTTTTTCCATTGGACATTCTTTCCTGCTTTGTCAAAGATTAGTTGACCATAGAGTTGAGGGTCCATTTCTGGGCTCTCTATTCTGTTCCATTGATCTATGTGTCTGTTTTTGTGCCAGTACCATACTGTCTTGATGATGACAGCTTTGTAGTAGAGCTGGAAGTCTGGAATTGTGATGCCGCCAGCTTTGCTTTTCTTTTTCAACATTCCTCTGGCTATGCGGGGTCTTTTCTGGTTCCATACAAATTTTAGGATGATTTGTTCCATTTCTTTGAAGAAAGTGGATGGTATTTTGATGGGGATTGCATTGAATGTGTAGATTGCTCTAGGTAGGATTGACATCTTCACAATATTTGTTCTTCCAATCCATGAGCATGGAACGTTTTTCCATTTCTTTGTGTCTTCCTCAATTTCTTTCATGAGTATTTTATAGTTTTCTGAGTACAGATCCTTTGCCTCTTTGGTTAGATTTATTCCTAGGTATCTTACGGTTTTGGGTGCAATTGTAAATGGGATCGACTCCTTAATTTCTCTTTCTTCTGACTTGTTGTTGGTGTATAGGAATGCCACTGACTTCTGTGCAGAAATTGACTTTTTAAAATAAAAATTCTATTAAGTTTTTTCTTTGCATTGTAATGTAGCAAGAGATTCCTCAAAAATAAAATCCTTACACTACTGTATGTTCAAATGACCCAAAAAATTATTATGAAGCACATACCTAATTTAAGAATTTCAATCTTTCCAAACCTTGTACCAAAACATTCTTAATTCTTCAACTCATTCTTTATCTGCCCAACCACCACTTTAATGTTTTTACTTCAATGTACTCGAATGCTTGAAGATGAATATATTTTAAATGATGTCATATAATGATTCTTTTCCTGTGTTCTTTTGTTTTAAGAATTATTTGAAGGTCATACCAAAAACCCAAGAACTTTGAGCGTCAAAAGAAAAGCACACGAAGATGGTAAGAGCCTGAGAAATGCCACGTTTTAGCACTGAGAAAAAACTTGCTGCTTTTTCCTGATAAGAGATGTTTATTCCTGTCCTTGACAAATTAGACTAAATATATTGTTTATAAGCTGTGAGAGCAAAAAATGCTGAGCAGTGATTTCTTTCATAGCTTATTAAAAGTAACAGAGTAAATGGAAACTTTCCCAGAGTCAGAAATTTCTCCACAACTGTCCATTCATCAGGAGCCTTTAAATTGCAATTTACAGTGATTGCTATCAGAAGACTGGGATGGAAAAGGAAAAAAACCCACAAAGTAGTAAGTTCTGAATTTTAGTTTTCTCCAAAGGTAGTTAGTAATGAGTACAGCATTTTAGCAATCCTACAAATAAGTCAACCTAATTATGTAAGCCATAATTCCAAATTGACTCATTACAGGTATCAGAAAAGGTAATACAACGTAATAGAACAAATAGAAGAATAAAAATGCAGAACCGAAGAAAAAGCACTGAACTGAAACTCAGAAAACCTGAGTTCCAATCTCTCTCTGACCCCAATAACTCAACGCAGAGCAAATCACTACATCTCTCTGGATCTTTAGGATAATTCAATTTAAGCATTTTATGATTTATAATCTATCCAATTATTTTGAGTATACACAAGTAGTTGAAGAGCTTAATTTTTACAAAGTGAACACACCCATGAAACTACCACTCAAATCAAGATATAAAACATTACACCAGCACCCTTCAGGCCTCCCAGTCATAATCATCTTCCTAACCCTATAAAGGTTATGATTATTCTGACTTCTCTCACCATAAATTTGGAATCATACAAGATGTTCTTACTTTTTTGGTATGTGTTCTCTAATGTCATGCTTCTTTCACTCAACACTGTGAGATTCAACCATGCTATTACTTGTAGTAGGAGCTTGCTCTTTTTCACTGTAGAATATTCCATTATATGAATATACATACCACTACCTTCTTTAACCATTCCACTGTTGGACATTTCCATTATTTCCAGATGGGGACTATTATAAATAACACTATAAAAATTCTTGTGCGTGTCTTCCAGTAAACATATGTATGCATTTCTGTAGAGTATACACACAAGAGTGGGATGGAGGGTCATGGGATACACATATATCCAGGTACAGTTCTAAGCACTTTACATATACTAATGCATTTACTTCCTATCACAACTCTATGATGTGGGTGTTATCATTATACCCAATTTTTAGAGGAGGAAATGGAGGCATAGAGAAGTCTGTGCTCTTGAGCCAGCTGGCTAATGTTGCCTCTCTGTGCGGTCCAGGGACTGTATCTGCCCTGTGCAATAAGTATTCCTAGTACTGACCAGTGTCTTATGTATACACGATAGGAGCTAAACAAATATTTTTTGAATAAAGTATTAGATAATAACAGGAACATCCCTATCCTCAACAACCCTTATTATATCTCAAGTGAGCTGAAAATTTTATTCTCCATTTTTGGACCTAAAGTGCAAGTCAGATGAGTTACCCTGACCTTTGCCATCTCTTAATGCCCTATAGTGTATATGCTATTGAAAAGGAAAATTGCTAAGGGCTAACCACACAAAAGTATCATTCCCAATCCCCTGGATTTTGCCCGTTGAACCTTTAAATAACATAAGTCTAGCCCAACAGATGAGAAAACAGACTCTAAAGTTAGGAGACTTGCCCAAGATCAAACTGATGTTGGAAAACTGGGACTAGGTTTCAAGTCTTATGTTAAGGAGCTATTTCCAATTTTGACCAGAATGACAAAGCAGTAGTACTCTGAAACTCTTTTGGGGATAGATAAGTCCTGCTTCAAACTAATGCAAAAAGCAAAGTTATAAATAATAGCTGTAACTTGGAAGAACTGAAAACACTTATGATTTAAAATTGAGAATCATTAAATTACAAAAGTAACTGAATTAAAAAGTCTTTCAAAGCTCAAGACTGGTACAATTAGCAAGGACAGTTTTAACATAAGTCACTTCCCCAACCAAGGGTATGGAAAACACTATAGAAATGGGACGTATTTGGTCATTATTACTAAGAGATGAAAATCAACAAAATAAAGTTATCCCAGCCTTAAATTTGGCAACTCCAAGCAAGTTCTCTGACAACCTATTCCTGTGTACTCCAACAAACTTAAATGAAGACAACTGGAAACTAATTCCATAGAGGTTGTCTGAGGGCATCTCTTTCTCACAACTACCTTTCTAGTGATAATATTATATACTCTATTTACAGGACCAGTGTCTGTATCTCTTAAGAAAACTGCTCCTGAGATCACTGCAAATAGGTTTCCTCAAAGCACAACAGAACGAAAAGATTCTACAGAATGTTTCTACAGAAAGGAAACCCCCTACATGATCCAACTTCATCAGGTAAATCTCAAAATTTTTAGAAGTATGAAAATGTTTATCAGTTGTAGGGTTCAATTCCTAACCCAGGGAAATAATTCACTTTTGGGGTGGGCATTTTCATCTCCTAATTAACCAAGGAAAGGCTAACTAGTTGATTCATGAGATAAATCTATGAAATTTTAATAATTCCTTTTATGGAATCTTCAAAATATGTCCATGTCATTCTAGTCTCCAAAAAATCCTGCCTGTAGTTGAAACGTGAAGATTTCTGATCTAAAAAGGTGTGTGTGGTTTGTTCAGGACTCTGCAAACCACTGAACCAAAGTTTTTAGGACTGAAAAAGCATGTGGTGATTATATGTATCTGTCGTGAACATGCATACACACAGAGTTTGCATCTAAATAGAGCTCACTGAAAATGTTAAATTCCCCAACAGAAAGTAGAGCTATGGAATAAATCTCCAAATCGCCAGAACTACCAGAAAGAAGTACTTCTGAATGAACCCATCTGGATTAAGTATCCAGCGCATGACTATCTAGTAATTGGTGTTCTATTTGTATTTAAATGAAATACATAATATAACTTTCAGGTACTCTATTATCCCTAAGGTGAGACTAAATTTTTTATTTATTTTTATTTTTAAAAAAGATTTTATTTATATGACAGAGAGAGAGAGAGCACAAGCAGGGGGAACGGCAGGCAGAGGGAGAGGGAGAAGCAGGCTTCCCACTGAGCGGGGAGCCCGATGTGGGGCTCCATCCCAGGACCCTGGGACCACGACCTGAGCCAAAGGCAGACACTCAACTACTGAGCCACCCAGGCGCCCCGAGAGTAAATTTTTTAGATCAGATTATACCTAAGACAAATACAATGCAAAAGTGATAGCAATCTCACCTTCTAGATTCCATGTTTTAGGAAGATAATGTGTAAGAGGTAAATTCCTTTATCAAAAAGGAAAAAAAAACCCAACAGAATCCTGTTACTATTGTTTTAAAACAACTAAGTATTGAGTGGAAGGAGGTGAGGAGATAGAGACTTCTGCAACAGACCACCACTTACAAGTGTACAGCGCATTTAACTAACTCTACTGTATCTTAAGTTATGACAACCTATCTAGGTGTCCAGTTTTAACATTCCTTGATTCAATGCCATAGAAAAACATTAGTTTTTAATCTCTGAACCCTACGGACTAGTTCAGAGTAGCAGAAGATTTTTATCTTCGAGACATTAGGGAATTTCATCATTCTTCCAATCAGATCAGTTCCTCTAAAGGGTGAGGACTTTTGCTAATTCAAAATTTTTAATTGGATGAATTTATGGGAGAGAACCAGTCTTCTCAGTGCACCTTAATGATTCTATGTCTACAAAAGGAAAATCTTAAACAAATAGCCTTCCATTAATACATTTGTTCCCCAGAAACTACTGGGTTCCTTGCCGCTGTTATTGAAAACATCACAAGGTCAATTTTCAAAACCAGTTTAACAAAGACTTATTTGGTCAGATGAGCAGCCTCAGAGAATCCATTTATTATTGCTCTATTATCATATAATTACATTTTTATTGCTCTTGTACTGTCTAATCCTTAATTCTTTCACATAAAAGCAACTACAGAAAAGTGCATGTAGCTAGAAATCAAGTTGTATTCATTAAACAAACAAACAAAACAAATCCTTTTTCTTCCAGCACATATTTAAAGGAGAGACTGAAGATCCTCTTCCCTTCACAGAATATCCAAAATAACTTATCCTAAGAATGTTATAAACTAATGTTGCTCTGAACTACCATATAAGTAGATTTTAGTTTGTTCTTGGATTATATATCTAATCTTCTCAAAAAATGTACAGCATTTTAAAACAAGATCTCTTTTAGGGTCAACCCACAATTATCCAGGACCAGAGTCATTCAAGTTAAAAATATTCTTTTTGATTCAACCCAGACTCTAAAGTTACTCTCAGCTCTTTAAAGAAGTACATAAGACGTGAAACTAAAGTATTTGCCACTCTGAAGAAATCAAAAAGACTACTTGCAATCCAAGTTTGGTGAGGGAAAGCAGATCATTTGGAATGCATTTATACTTGTAGCTCCCATATTGCTGATAAATGTTACTGCCAAGCTCCTTAAACTGTTCTAGAAGTTATTGCTGCAGCATTGCCTTATGAAAACTTTGTAATACTTTCAGTGATAATGTCCAACCTACGTTTATATCAAATGCCAGGTAATAAGAAATGGAAGGATCACGGAAGACAAGTTATTTTTTAACTCAAAGGGATCTACCAATTTTTCAAAAATCAGTATGTATCTAGTCATACAGGAACAGCTCCCCTTTCCCTCTTTTAAATAAGGGAGTTACTTTTTGGCATCTTCTTACTACAACCTTTTTCTTCATTATCTGAAATCCGTGACTCTTTTGCAGATGCACTATTTCCTGTGACTGGTTTATTTTCAGTTAGTTTGTATGAGAACTACAACCGGGACTTCCTTTTGAATATCAACTAGCTCTGTTTCCTGGGGTTTGAACTCTAGAATCCCTAAATTCTCATAGCTATGACTACGTTCACATCTACAATTTGCTCAAAAGCTCTGCCCTTGCAAACAAAAGCTTGTGGTGGTCGAAGGCTCCGCGAGAACACCCCAAGGTGTAGTAGGTCCTGGGCCAGCAGCCACCCCACACAAACCTTCACAAAAGCAGCTCCAGGCTCTGCAAGATTAAAACGGGCAAGTAGTGGGAGAAGTCCCGATTCGGCCAACCCTAGCGAACCGGAGCCTTACAAATTGGCCAGACTCATGAGGGGTGCACACAACCGGAGAAGGGGGGGGGAAGCCCCTAAAGAGCATTAAGGGTTGGGGGGAGAAGCAAGTCCAGGGATGCAAGGTGGTGCCCGCGCACGCCTTGGCAACCTAGTTGATGCCACAAGCAGTTATCAATCCAGGCAATAGAGGTCGGTCTCCAGGCCCTCAGGCGCACAGGAGATCGCTAACTCGGGCCGCGGGAAACGGCTTGGGCTGAAGGAGAGAGAAGCACACGCGCCGCCACCCCCACCCCTCAGCCGGCTGCTCACCGGTGCTGCAGCCCCACGAGTCCCAGAGTGATCACATGCGGCACATCTAGCTGTGTGGGCCACTCTCCTGAGGCGATGCATCCGAATACGCCACATTCCTCTCGGATTCCCGACTCCTCCAGCTCCATGTCGCTGCCGAAAACACGTGGAGGGACCTGCCGCCGCAGCAGGGGCCTGAGCACCAACCAGCTGCCCGCTCGGCCCGTACGCCTCAGAGGCTCGCTTCCTTCCCCAGCCGCTCGACCCTTGCTACTGCGACGGCGCGCGCTTTCCCAAAGCAAGCGTGATTAGCGCTTCCCCCGCTGCACACCCTGCCCTGCCCCCTCAGGATGCACCAATGAGCGAGGAGGGAGGGAGAGCCTCCGTGGCTGAGAGGAGGAGTCACAGACGCCTGGGGTGGAGCTAGTCCTCCGCCGGATCGCTACGGGAAACTACTTTTTCTGCACGTGGAAATCTCCGTTATTTTCTAACACCCAAGACTGGGGTGATGAGAGTAGTAGTGTTAACGTCATTTCTGTCCCAGAGGATGTAAACTTTGTATGGCCCTCCTCACATGCTTTCCCCCGGCCGTCACTACTTGGTACGCTCCAACCTATGAACCGCTCTCGCAGCGGAGAAGGTAGCCGGTCAGCGAGCCTCTGTAGAATCGGGAGGGGCCGTCAGTGCGCGCCACTTTTCGCCTCTTCTGGAACAGCGCCCGCGTACAGGGGTGAAGGGGACGGCCTGTGTCTCTGCGCCTGCGCGGCGGGAAGCCTCGCGGGTAGAGCTAGCTCGCAGAATCGAAGTTGCTCTTAGGCGGCAGAGACCTCCCGGGTTCGGTGGCGGCTGTATTGCTAGCGGAGAGCGCGTGTGGGCGCTCAGGAATACTAGGCCTGGCCGGGGGTGTGTCTGTGGGCCGCTTTCCCTCCCCGCCACGTGAGCCACTGTGAGCACTCCTGTTTTCCAGAGTCTTGCCTGTCTTCCCAGCGCGGCCGCTGCCCCCAGCCCACGCAGGATAATGGCGACAGCTGAGGGTGAGTAACAGGCACCCCCAGGAATCTGCCGGGGACTCCTGCCCTCCTCGGTCTTCCAGCCGCCGCCTCCTTGCCTGGAGGTTGCGGACTCGCCGCCGACACCTGCACGCCCCACGGCCCTGCTGGCAGCCTCCTCCCGGGCTGTGCCTGGTCTCCTTGCTGCCGCCCCTCTAGGCCGCAGGGCGGGCGGACACGTGGCCCGGGCACCGCTAAGCGAGGCGTAGGAAACCCAGCGCTCCCGGGCCTCAACGAACTTTCTGAAATACTCGAACTGGCTCTGGGTTGGGGAAAAGAAACAAAGTAGAGGAAGAGGGTGATTAGAAAGAGAAATGGCCAGGGGTTGGAGAGGTGCCTGGAAATCATATTGGTAATCAATAGTTATTGCAAAACAATCACAAGAACGTATGTGTTGATTCTTCTAAGTCTTGCTTTTCCTGTTAAGTCAGTAGCCTGCTATTTCCGGAACATTAATATTTGAACCTATTGAAAAATTTACTTTTTTGGGTCCAGATTTTGTGTTTTATAGTCTTGATGCCATGATGACTTTGAAGAGCTCCAGAAGTACCAGGCAGAAAGTTGCCTTGATTCACTTTACATTTATCCTATTTACATAATCTTTTTATTTACGAGTGATTAGGTGCCCAGAAAAGATCACTTGTGACATTTATGCTGATAAAACAAACTTTTTTTTCCCCACACACCCAATTTCTAAATTTATGGTGAACCAAATTGCTTGTGTTGGCTGATCAGTACATCGTCTTCCACAAAGAAAAATTGAATTTAGGTAAAATATTATAGACTTAATCTAATATAGATATCTGTCGTTTTGCTAAAGTGCTTAAAAGCCACATGGTTGTTCTTAGGATAAAATGGAAACACTATCAACATGATGTATGAGGCCTGAAGGATGAATAGTGAAATGCAAGGGAAGGAAACAGTGTTTGGGCCTAGGGAGAGCGTGTCAAAAGCCTGGGAGTGGGATATAGAAATTCAGTCACACAAATTAGAGTTCTGGAAAGGGAATAGAGAAATCTGAAGTTGGAGCACTAAGCTGAGGCTCTAACTTGAGGGGCCTTTTAAACCTTGTCAGTAAGTCAGGATGTTACGATAGGATGGGAATTCATCCTCTAGGTACCTTGCGGCGGTAACTATTAAATTGAATTATAACTGTTTGTTTAATGGTCACCTCCACTAGCTGGTGATCTGACCACTGCTCAGTTCTCCTGCCATTCTTTTCTACTCTGTAGCTGCTGCCCTCCCTCCCCTGCCCAATAGCAGTGCGTGCGCGCGTGCGCCCCCCCCCCCCCCGCCCCCACCTTTCCAACCATACTGAAGTCCTGCCATGCACTGTTAACCCCATGGTCTTTTTTCACCACCACTACTAACCCCTTTCCCTCTTTTGGCTAAATATTTATCCTGCCTCAGATCTCAACCTCAACCTCACTTTGTTTCAGACTTCCTTCTCTGGTGTCTAGACTAGGTTAGGTGGGCCTGCTATGAATGTGTGATCGCGTAGTCTCTGTATGTCTCACACCATACTTACTTTGATGTCCTGTTTAATTTTAGCTTCCCTCAGACTCAGGTTGCTTGAGAGCAGGAACTCTGTCTTGTTTACTGGTATATCCCTAGTGTACCTGGCACATGGACCCTAAAAAATGCCAATACTGAGAATGAGTCCCTGTTCTAGGAGCATGAGGGGTGATTTCTCCCCTTGGAAATTTTAAGTCCTTAAACTTCTGTTATCTCTGATCTTCATCTAAATCATTCTTTCTAATGACTACTTTTTTTTTTTATTCTGTGACCTGCATCAAATTGGATTCCTTTGTCCTTACTTCCTCACAATTTCCCACATCTGTTAGTGTGGAGAAAGGATTAACACTGGGGAGTACGGAAGAAAGATTAAGAAATAGAGGTGCTTGGAAATGGGCTAACTTAAGTGGGTGGGGGTGCCTCCCCTTGCACTTTAAAAAAATCAGGAAACCCTTCAGGCTGAACTTTCCCATTTTGCCTGTCATGCCAGATGGAAGTCACAAAAAATAAGCATTTTTTTCCTCTACAAGCTAGTTCATTGTATTGTGAATATATATACGAAAATGCTGTTTTATTAACTTAATGTAAATTAGTCCTACTTCAGTTCTGCTATGAGAGAGGCAGGGTTGATAGTGGAAAGAGAAAAGAATATGATATCAGAAGACAAAGGATTTTGTCTGGCTCTGCCATTTCCTAACTGCATGGCCTCTACCTTTTTGATACTTAGTTTTCTCATCTCTACAGTTGACCCTTGAACAACATGGGTGTGAACTGCATGGGTCCACTTACCCGTGGATTTTCTTTTTTCCAATAAGTACCACACAGTACTGCAAATGTATTTTCTTTTTCTTAAGATTTTATTCTTTTCTCTAGTTTACTTTATTGTAAGAATACAGCATAGGGTACATATAACTTAGAAAATATGCCAATCAGCCATTTAATCTTATCAGCAAGGCTTCCAATTAGCAGTAGGCTATTAAGTTTTTGGGGAGTAAAAGTTCTATGCAGATTTTCAATCCTAGACCCCACATAGTTCAAGGGTCAACTATAATTATTTGCGTAATTAGAGTTTGTCACAAAATTATGTGAACCAAATACGATGCCTGTGAAAATACTTTGTAGAGTATAAGGTTCTATGCAGATGAGTGAATTTTTTATTAAAATTATTCCTTAACCACTCTTTATGTTCTCTGATTGATCAGAGATAACTTAGTCTTCCATTAGGAAATTTTTTCCTGAAATCTGATGTCTCCATTTTATCTCCACAGTATTGAATATTGGTAAAAAACTCAATGAGGGTAAAACAAAAGAAGTTTATGAATTGCCAGATAGTCCAGGAAAAGTCCTCCTGCAGTCCAAGGACCAGATAACAGCAGGAAATGCAGCCAGAAAGAATCACCTGGAAGGAAAAGCTGCAATCTCAAATAAAATTACCAGTTGTATTTTTCAGTTGTTAAAGGAAGCAGGTAAGTGGCTTTCCCGATAGCCTCCCCTTTCACATTCTCTCTCTCACGAACATATTGGTCCTTTCGTGGGGAAATGGCATTATTTGGATTAACAACATGTTGACTACCAGTTATATTTTTCAATTGTTATCGGAAAACAGGTAAGTGGCTCCCCTCACAATCTCCTCCCTTTTGAATATTGCCACACACAACCCCCCCCCACACACACACACAGGGCACACTCTGATCTCTTTCATGGGGAGATGACATTTGGATTAAGAACATGTTTGGCAATGTCTCAAAAGGTAAGGTTACTGAAATCAAAACCAGGAACTCTTAAATTTCACTACAGCACTTAATTTAGTTAAGGAATCTTAACAGTTTGCTACAGTCTTTGTCTGGCATGCATATCTCCTCTGTAACTTTTCTCTCCTAGGAAGATGTCCTAGGAGAGACTTACCTATGAAGGAGTCCTGTTCTGGTATTAGGCAGCTCTAATTGAAGAGTTGAAATTTGGTACCTGCAATTCTATACAGTTATTCATTGCTCTGTCCCTTGGAGATAAGACAGAATTTCAAATCCCTTTTCCACTTGAAAGCCCTGAAAAGTATTTGAAGATTGCCACCACACTTTCTTATTCTGCCTCAAGTGAGGGATTTGAACTAGATCAAAGATCTCCAGGGTTACTCCCTACTCTAAAACTAAAAGAAGACTATTTCCTGTAGAGACATCTATTCAAAGAGACTAGATCAGAACATTCTGTGGAGGGCATTTGGAGTAAAGAAAGGGGAATTAAGATAACGGGCTTTTCTGCAGGGATTCAGTCAATGCTGATTTGTCTGTAGTATATGAAATCTCAGCTAATAAAAGATTTGAGCTCTTTTCCTTCAGTGTAAGAGGCCTCATTGCCTTGGATCACTCAACCTTTGAGGCCTCTGGTTCCTTAAGCTTTGTTTTTTACTATCCCAGTTCTAATTTTATAATTTAATAATTTTGTCTCCTTTTACTACCCAGTTACCCTTTCATTTCTTAGAGCTTCCCGTAAGCATTACAGGCATACCCTGTGTTTCATGGATATTGCCTTTTTTTTTTTTTTTTTACAAATTGAAGGTTTGTGGCAGCCCTGCCCCTGCACTGAACAAGTCTGTTGGTGCCATTTTTCCAACAGCATTTGTTCTCTTCATGTTGCTGTCACATTTTGGCAAGTCTATCAATATTTCCAACTTTCTCATTATTTTATATGTTATGGTGAACTATGATCAGTGATCACAACTTGCTGAAAGCTCAGATGATAGTGTTTTTTAGCAATAAAGTATTTTTTAACTAAAGTTTTTTAGATAACATGCCATCACACACTTAATAGATCACAGTATTGTGTAAATATAACTTGTATGTGTACTGGGAAACCAAAAAGTTCATTTGATTTGCTTTATTGGGGCGTGGAACCAAACCTGCAATATCTTCAAGGTATGTCCATAATGTCTTAAATTAATCTTCTAAATCCAAAGGGGGATTTAATACCTTTGTTTCCAGTCAGGATAGATGTATCTACCTTCCACAAAATAACAAGGTAATTCAAATTAAATCAATTCTGTCAGTATAGAATGGGTTCTTGAATAGTTTTGCCTCTTTCCTAGTTTTCTGTTGAACATTTTTAAGGTAGTGTGGGGAAAAAATGTTTGCTAGCCTAATTTGTCATCTACATCATAAATCCCTCTATACGTTGAAAGTGAGTATGTTGTGATAAATTTAAAGGACCACCCACAGTTCCTAAGTAATACGATTTTAGGATTTTTATTTCAAGGCTTCCTTGATAGGTGGTTTCTCAGTGACTGAGTTGATTGTTATAGAGAGCATCAAACTAATTTTAGGTTCCTATTGCAGTACAGATAAGTGATCCATTTTTAACTTGCCAAGTTATTTCATTCTCCCTATACATACTAAAATTTTAAAAAGTTGCTTAATACTATAAATTTTTAACAATAAAAAAGATTAGCTCCTGTGTACCCATAGTAGTTATACATAGTTACGGGGCCTTATTTATTTATTTATTTATTTATTTATTTATATTTTTTTCAAATAATGGAAGATAAGTACAGGCCCAAGTTTTTATTTTCTTACTCAGTAAGGGACTATTCAGTGCATTTTGTGGGCTTAACAAAAATGAATTAAAGTGACCCAAATTATCTCTGTTTGTCCAGGACTTTCCCAGTTTGGACTGTGAAAGCCCTGAGTCTGAGAAAGCTGGGGAAGTTCGCAATCCTAAAAGAAGTACTCCAACAATTATCTTTAAACTACTGTATTGGCGGGGTGCCTGGGTGGCTCAGTCGTTAAGCGTCTGCCTTCTGCTCAGGTCATGATCCGAGGGTTCTGGGATCGAGCCCCGCATCGGGCTCCTGCTCAGCGGGAAGCCTGCTTCTCCCTCTCTCACTCCCCCTGCTTGTGTTCCCTCTCTCACTGTCTCTCTGTCAAATAAATAAATAAAATCTTTTAAAAAATAAATAAATAAATAAACTACTATATTGGCACACTTAACTAAAACTTACTTGGTTCACATGAAATGTTGAAAGATGTTTTTCAGGTTTTATACACTGAAATTAAGGAAAACTTAAGTTTTAAAAAATTCTTAGATTTGTTTTAGAGGACAGATCAGGAGTTCTGTTGCCTTATCTAATTTTTACTTGCTGATAGTTAAATGCTATGTCTAGTTGACCACCAGTGATCTATTTAAAATTGCTTTCTTTATAACCAAGGCTATGTTCCTAATTAAGGTATTTCTAGAAGTTAGAATGGGAAGAGCACCAAATGAGATTTTGTACATCAGGATTCTGATTTTCTCACTGTCAATCACAAGCAAACTATAAAATACTGTACAAATAATAGGTATAGGTAATACTGTTTTTCCATGGAAATAATAATATACATGCTACACCTGAGTTATAAAATGTGTGGATTTGGTCTCAATACTTAATCTTTTAAGTCTCAGTTCTCTCACAGAACCTACCGTAATTACATTTAGGTGTTAATAGTGATAATGGGTATAAGTCCTGCAGTTGTTAAACCACAGATGAGGAGCTGGGCAGCCTTGATACATAGGTGGCCCAAGGGATATGTGGGCTGATTAGCTGTCAGACACTGCCATTGTAATTCAGAGTATGAAGTGACATTTCCTTAGTAATCTTCATAGGAGTCTTAAATTCTGTAAACAGTGAGACATGGGGAGAGTTCTTTTGCTCATCCCCCCAGTCATGAAATTTGCTAAGATGATTAGCATGTATATTAGAAGCAATCATAATATCATTTAAACTGAATCTTTTTTTTTTTTTTGAAGCAATTCTTTTTTCCTGTACTAGATGATTACCGTAAATTGATTCTGTACTTTTGGTTCTCTTAGATGTGAGGAAGAGTTTTCCTCTGAGTAAAAGTAACTATTGTTTATATTTAAACAATAGATTGGGATATGAGTCTTTCAAGCTTGGTAGACAAATGAGCACATATATCTAATAATTAACAGATCTTAAAAGGAACTCTTAAAGCCAGGCATGTAGTTACCACCTGTAGTTAAGGATTGATTTAAATGATTTGCCTATCCATGAGCATGAGCCCAGTCATTCTTTAAGGGTTAAAATGACCATTTACTTAAACTCTTACTCTTTCCCAGAGTTCCTGTTCATGTAGCATGTCACAATTTCCTGTTTCAATTGAATCTTACTGGTCAAACCCAGAGGGAATACAGAGAAAACAGTGCAGGTTTGCAACTGGTCCAAGCACCATTACTGATTAGCAACATGTCCCAGCTTGTCAAATTACTTAACTTCTTTGAGCCTCTGTTTCTTTCACTGTAAAATGTAATGATACCTACCTGAAAAATTTTATATGTGGTTAAATGAGATATAAAACACTTAGAACAGTGCAGGTCTTACATAAATGTAGATTCCCTTCGTGTAGGGTAATATATATGTATGTTATTATATGGCAGCACAAAGTAATCCTGTAGCATTAACATGATTAAAACATCTCCTGGAAACCTTTATGTGTTAACATAGTACTCATCTTCAAGTGTTAATACCTAGAATATCTAGGAGTGGAATTGCTGGATCATATGGTTCATGATATATTATAACTATTATTAGGTTATTTTCCAACATCCCCAAATAAAATAGCTCCCATCACAAGCTAGCTTTTTTGTCTTAGTTTTCCAATAACAGTTTGAGTAAAATAGAAGGGAAGGGAAGAACAAATGTTTTCTTTGCTCTTGGCCAAATTGGCCACTATGTTCTTGCTGCTACCTGTTGGATACTTTTTTTCAGGCATTATTTTCTTCAAATATTAAGAGAAAAGGGCAACCCAAAATGTAGGGCTGTACCTGATTGTGATAAATAGATATTTTATAAGACCCATTTAATACTGGACTGTCAAATATGAGAATTGTATAACCAAATCTAAAGATAATTTAGTACCCCACTTAGATGAGTTATATGCTTTATGCAAGGTAGGTAAGCAGTGGCAGGGGAATTTCTCAAAAGTCTTTTTTGAATGTATGAATGAATGAATGAATGGTAAAGACAATGGGACCCAGACTTTCTGATCCACTATATACTTTCCCATGCAACATTAAAATGAAATACTCCTAAATATTTTGATAAGCATTAAGAAAGCCATACTAATAATTTTGTTTTCCTACTTATACTTTTTCAAAAAAGTTAATATATTTTTGGTAGTATCATTTAGGGATAATACATTTGGCTAGATAGGGTTTTTGTTTCATTTTGTTTTTCATAAACAGCAATTTTATTATGCCTCAGATCTAACTTTTTTAATACAATTTTAATGCTTTTTAACACCTTTTTATCAATATGTAGGTATCAAAACTGCTTTCGCCACAAAATGTGGGGAGACAGCTTTCATTGCATCTAAGTGTGAAATGATTCCAATTGAATGGGTTTGTAGAAGAATAGCAACTGGTTCTTTTCTCAAAAGGAATCCTGGTGTCAAGGAGGGATATAAGTTTTACCCACCTAAAGTGGAGCTGTTTTTCAAGGTAATTATTCTCTGCTTCTGTGTCTTACTATAATATAGCAACAAACATAATTTCAAAGTCAAAAGATTTAAATGTTATTAAAGCTCAATAAAATCTTTAAAAAAATAAATGTAAAAAATAAAATTATCAGTTATTAGGAAGAAAAGTAACAATTCAGAAACTTTAAATTTTTAAAGAGTTTGAAGTAAGGTGAATACAAGGGATCTTTTTATATTCAGATACAGAAAAACTATTACCAATATCTCTTATAAGCAAAAACATAAAAAAGATGTAGGAATCAGTGGTTATAAATTTGTATTGGTTTTCTTTATTGAAACTGCTTTTTGGGATGCCTGGGTGGCTCAGTCGTTTAAGCATCTGCCTAGGGCTCAGGTCATGATACCAGCTGCTGGGATTGAGTCCTGCATCGGGCTCCTTGCTCCCATCACAAGCTAGCTTTTTTATCTTAGTTTTATTCCTCTACCTGCTGCGCCCCCTGCTAGTTGCTCTGTTGCACAAATAAATAAACAAAATCTTAAAAAAAAAAAAAAATGCTTTTCTCTTTCCCTCTTTGTTTAGCTGTTAAGCATAGTTCTAATGTCAAGAGTAATGTCTATGTAGCATTTTTATTGTTCTCTTTTTTTTTTTAAGATTTTATTTATTTATTGAGAGAGAAAGAGGGAGATGGCGAGTAAGCATGCAGTGAGAGGAACAAAGCTGGGGCGGGGGAGAGGAAGGCGGGGGAAGAATCCTAAGCAGACTCCACACTGAGCTGGGAGCCTGACAGGGGGCTCCATCACACAACCCTGAGATCATGACCTGAGCCGTAACCAAGAATCTGGACGCTCAACCAACCAAGCCACCCAGGTGCACCTTGTGTAGCTTTTTTTTTTTTTTAATTTAAAGATTTTATTTATTTATTTGACAGAGCGCACAGGCAGGGGGAGCAGCAGGCAGAGGGAGAGGGAGAAGCAGGCTCCCCGCTGAGCAGGGAGCCCTACGCAGGGTTCAGTCCTAGGAACCTGGGACCATGACCTGAGCTGAAGGCAGGTGGTCAGCCGACTGAGCCACCCAGACGTACCTTGTGTAGCATTTTTAAACAGTGAACTAAAATTGCCTCTCAGCCTTTGGCCTAGTTCAAGTATAATCAGTGAACTGCATAGTTTAAAATGTTTATCTTATGGTTATAATACAAATCCAGAATTCATAAAAGAAAAATTTCATGTGAAATTGGGACACTACATAAAATGAATAAAATGAAAGTATTTTTTTCACTAATGCCTTTATATAAAGTCTCCTGAATTACTAAATAATATCCCTAAAGACTTACAGTCTTATATAAATTTTTATTAAAAATGAGGTCAGGAGCAGTGCCTGGCTGGCTCAGTCGGCAGAGCATGCAACTCTTGATCTCAGGATTGAGAGTTTGAGCCCCACGTTGGGTGTAGAGATTATTTAAAATCTTAAAAAAAAAAAAAAGGGGTGG
Source organism: Phoca vitulina (assembly GCF_004348235.1). Lineage (NCBI taxonomy): Eukaryota > Metazoa > Chordata > Mammalia > Carnivora > Phocidae > Phoca > Phoca vitulina. The sequence goes on from NW_022589706.1 coordinate 39,681,719, forward strand.
GGGCGCCTGGGTGGCTCAGTCATTAAGCGTCTGTCTTCGGCTCAGGTCATGATCCCAGGGCCCTGGGATCAAGCCCCGCATCGGGCTCTCTGCTCAGTGGGAAGCCTGATTGGCCCTCTCCCACTCCCCCTGCTTGTGTTCCCTCTCTCGCTGTGTCTCTCTCTGTCAAATAAATAAATAAAATATTTTTTAAAAAAAGGGGGTGTGCCTGGGTGGCTCAGTTGGTTAAGCATCTCCCTTTGGCCCAGGTCATGATCCCGGGGTCCTGGGATCAAGCCCCATATCGGGCTCTCTGCTCAACGGGGAGCCTGCTTCTCCTCTCCCTCTGCCTGCCCCTCTGTCTGCCACTCTGCCTACTTGTGCTATCAAATAAATAAAATCTTAAAAAAAAAAAAAAAAGGAGGTCAGGAGATTATGAAAACTGCATCCTAGAGAGATTTGGTGGACTAAAGTGTGTTTTGGCCTTCTTACTATCTCTATTGACTCAGATGAAGAAAAAATAAAAATCACAAACTTTTATTTAAATTAGTTTATAGAGAGAGCAAATTCTTTCAAATTACTTTATCACCTGGAGTAAGTTACTCACCGAATATCTTAAATTTTAAAGTAGCTATTAAAACTAGATCAATTAAAAATAATTGTGAGTTAAAGGGCATTTCAATGAAAAATTAAGTCTTTAGAGAAAATAAATATTTCTGAGGAATTCATGGTCAAGGAAAAAAGGACTTCAGTTTATCTCAAAAATTCAAAATTTTTATTTTTAAATTAATTGTACTCCTATACTTTATTTTCAGGACGATGCCAATAACGATCCACAGTGGTCTGAGGAACAGCTAATTGCTGCAAAATTTTGCTTTGCTGGACTTGTCATAGGCCAGACTGAAGTGGATATCATGAGTCATGCTACACAGGCTATTTTTGAAATACTGGAGAAATCCTGGTTGCCCCAGAACTGTACGCTGGTTGATATGAAGGTACAAATAAAATGGAGATTTGATAATAAAGATTATAACTGAGAAATGTCTTTAGTTGTAGAGTTTTGAAAACTTTTCTTTGGTGATATGCTATTTCTAGATTGAATTTGGTGTTGATGTAACCACCAAAGAAATTGTTCTTGCTGATGTTATTGATAATGATTCCTGGAGACTCTGGCCATCAGGAGATCGAAGCCAACAGAAAGATAAACAGGTAATGCCTCAGGATTTTTTTTTATCCTTTTCAAGATCAGGCGAGATAGAGGTGAGTAGGAAGATGGGAGGAAAAGAAAAGGCAACTATTGTTCTATATGATAAGAACCAGAGTTGATTGCTGTTTACTTTTAAAGATAAATATCTCTTACATTTCGTATATCCTGAAGAAAAATAATAGGAACAGTACCTTGCATTTACAAAATAGATTATTCATTTATTATGACTATCACACAGAGCAAGGGTTATCCTTGTTTGGCCGATTGAAAACTACTGAGAGGATGATAGATATCTTCATAATTATAAGAATAAGGGCAGATCTGGAACTCTATCCCAAGTGTTCTGGTCTTACCAGGTTCCATTTCTGCTTTGTCCTGTGAAAAACAAAATTAGGGCAGATGCTCTCTACTTAATACATAAGAATTGTCAGGGCAGTTAATTGTAGTTGCTAGTGTAGAAAGCACTTAAGCTTAAATGAAAATACAAGTGTACTTCACTATCTGAACTTCCTCTAGTCTAATTCAGGAAATGAATTTATAGGTTCGGATACATTTTCAGATATATTCCTTGCTATGCAGGTTTTTCATAGTCTACCCAAAACTCAGAAATTAAATAATTTCAGTTAGCAAGAATATTACTAATAGAATATCTGTATTCTAAACTTTCTATCTTATTTTCTAGTCCTATCGTGACCTCAAGGAAGTAACTCCCGAAGGGCTCCAGATGGTGAAGAAAAATTTTGAGTGGGTTGCAGAAAGAGTGGAGGTAAAACTTTTGTAGTAAACCCATGCTGTTCTGTGTTTTTCTACAAGAAAATCTTGCTTCAAAAAGGACAAAACAGGGGCGCCTGGGTGGCTCAGATGGTTGAGTGTCTGCCTTCGGCTCGGGTCATGATCCCGGGGTCCTGGGATCGAGTCCCGCATCGGGCTCCCTGCTGGGCGGGGAGCCTGCTTCTCCCTCTGCCTCTGCCTCTCTTCTCTCTCTCTCTCTCTCTGGCTCTCATGAATAAATAAATAAAAAAAAAACATTTAAAAAAAAAAAAAAGGACAAAACGCCCCTTCAATAGGGGCGTCTGGATGGCTCAGTCAGTTGAGCATCCGGCTCTTGATTTTAGCTTGAGTCAGGATCTCAATATCTCAGGATCATGGAGTTGAACCCCGCATCGGGCTCTCCGTTCACTGCGGAGTCTGCTTGGGATTCTTTCTCCCTCCCTATGCCCATCCCCCTGCTTGCATGCTCTTTCTCTAAATAAATAAATAAATAAATAAAACCATTTTTTAAAAAAAAGGAAAATAAAAGTGAGAAGGTGCAGTTATTTCTCTTCTCCAGTTTTTTTTTTTTTTTTTTAATATTTATTATTTTAGGAAGAGTGTGTGTGTGTGTGCATGTGGACGCGTGTGCGCAAGTGGGGGGGGGGGTGGCAGAGGGAGAGAGATAATCCTGAAGAAGACTCTCCCAGGGTCTGACACCGGGCTCAGTCTCAGGACCCCAAGATCATGACCTGAGCTAAAATGAGGAGTCATCCACTCAACCAGCGAAGCCACCCAGTGGTTTAAAAAAAAAAAAAGGAACGCCCTTAAGAAATGTACCACCTGAGCTATCCTCAGTGACATACTGAAACCCCCTGTTGTTAAACTGGCCGGTACACTCCCAAATTCTGTTGGGGAAACCTAGAGTCCTTGTCTCCTCCCTGCCCCTTACATTTCCTACCCATCTCTCCACTGCTACTCAGAGTTGCATTAGCATAGGTTCCATAAGTAGAGTTCAGAATTAGAACTCTATGTGACATTAAAATGTCACTTTAAGATTTATGGTATTATTGGGGTGCCTGGGTGGTTCAGTCACGACATTAAGCATCCAACTCTTGATTTTGGCTCAGGTCATGATCTCAGGGTCCTGGGATCAAGCCCTGCATCAGGCTGTGCACTCAGTGGGGAGTATGCTTGAGATTCTCTCTCCCTCTTCCTTTGCCCCTCTCCCTCTCACTCTCTCAAATCTTTTAGATTTATGGTATTATCATTACTATAATTCTGTGGAAATTGAATGGGATTTTGGTTATTCAAGGGTCATAGCCATTTTCAGAACATCATTTCCTTGGGAACATGCATTTTGAATTCTAAGTGACTTAAGGTTTATAATATGATCTCTTTATTTTGGCTGATTATGCCTTAAAACCTCCATTAAACATAATGGACTAAAATCTTAGGATGAAATATTTTATATTACAGCTTCCTGAATATTAATTAGAGGGTTGAGTATTTATTTTTGCTTTTTATTATGATAGTAAATACAATTTCTCTGATTAAAAATCTTACTCTCTAGGTCTTAATTATGAAGACCACTTTTCTTTATATACAGAGGTTATTTTGAAAAATAAATTACATTTTGTCCTGTTTGTCTCTGTCTTGAATTTGGTCTATTAAGAAAGAAAATATTCTGTCCAGTTGTAATTTTACTCTGCTATAGCTTTGTAAACTGATTATTCCTATGATACTCAATTCTGTATTTATCTAGTTTTTGCCATTTTCTTTTCATATCCATGTTTTTCTTTTCCAGTTGCTTCTGAAATCAGAAAGTCAGTGCAGAGTTGTAGTATTGATGGGCTCAACTTCTGATCTCAGTCACTGTGAAAAAATCAAGAAGGCTTGTGGAAATTTTGGCATTCCATGTGAACTTCGGGTAACATCTGCCCATAAAGGACCAGATGAAACTCTGAGGATTAAAGCAGAGTATGAAGGTAAATGTCGCATAACTAGAGCATTTCAGGAAATTCTCCTGATTTTGCCAAAAAATTTTATGTTTGGACTAATAATGCTGAAAAAGAATTTGCCACATTTCCAAGGGGGAAAATGTGATAATCTAGGCTTTCATTATACTCCCAAAGAGTATGAGATGCTCTAGGCACTTATAAAAGAATGGCTCGGGGGAAAAAGAATTGAAAATGCAACATGGGTACACTTGAAAATAATGCAACATTGTGTGTCAACAGCATTCAAGTTTTTTTAAAAATGTTAAAAATAAATAAGAGTAGGGCGCCTGGGTGGCTCAGTTGGTTAAGCGACTGCCTTCGGCTCAGGTCATGATCCTGGAGTCCCTGGATCGAGTCCCGCATCGGGCTCCCTGCTCGGCAGGGAGCCTGCTTCTCCCTATGACCCTCACCCCTCTCATGTGCTCTCTCTCTCTCTCTCATTCTCTCTGTCTCAAATAAATAAATAAAATCTTTAAAAAAAAAAAAAAATAAATAAATAAATAAGAGTAAAGGCCCCCACCCCCCAAAAGAAAGTGAAACATGGAAGGAAAATAAAGACTAGAATGAGTTTTTACCTAATGAGAAGCCCCTGAAGTATTGTTTCTAATATGCTCCAACAGAAGATAGGCCCCACATCAATTTTGGGAGGCCTGAGGTTGAAGCAGCAGATTCTTTGAGTATTGTTAGTGGTCAGCCTTTCCTAGGAGGTATTTGAATGTGAAATTAAGGAATAATTTTAGAATATGGTATATAAAAGAAATGTCTTGATGGGATAGTATTGATCTAAAATAATGGAGTCCTGGAGACATAACCAAATGTTTCTCAACTGGGAAAAATGTTGATCTGAGTTTTCTTCCTAAAGGTAGTTGTTATAGGAGCATAGTTATTAAGGTTTGGGCCGGGGATAGGAGGAGGGGGCAGGGAACTGGAATAAGTTCCTAGACCTCTTTGTTAAACTTATGAAAGCCTGAACTCTTTCTCCAGAGAAGTGCAAATACATAAACTTTTGGATTCCAGGTTAGGAATCTGTGGTAAGAAACAAAGGAATAATTTAAAAATTTATCGAAGAATGAAATATTTAAGAGATATGTTGGAAAATATATTGAAGGGTAATAAATATTTGGGTACTATATTGTTGAATTTGCCTGCCTTCATTCATACTGTGCCCCTGAACCTCTAGTCTCCATTAACAAGGTCTTCCTATACCGTTGTTTGAAGGAACCGAGGACAGACACTGGTTCAGGTGGTGCCATTCTTTGTCGGTGAGCCTAAGCAGCCATAGTAGAAGGGCCTTTGAGCCATTCCCTCACTAATACTCTGGTACCCTTTTTATACTATCGATCTCAAAGATGGCCAAACTTATTCTTGCTACTTTGTTACTTGAGATATAGTAGGTGGTGAAGTGCGGTATATATTGAATATATATTTAATAATAGTGTCTTATTTATGCTTTTTCTGGAGACTGCAAATAAAGGAACTGAAGGAGTTAAGACACATAGGCATTTTGTTTTAACCTATCTTAAAATCTCTTTTCCAATTCAATTACAAATGTGTAATTTCCCTAGGGGATGGCATTCCTACTGTATTTGTAGCAGTGGCAGGCAGAAGCAATGGTTTAGGACCAGTGATGTCTGGTAACACTGCATACCCAGTTATCAGCTGCCCTCCACTCACTCCAGACTGGGGAGCTCAGGATGTGTGGTCTTCTCTTCGACTACCCAGTGGTAAGATACATGAATTTTAGTTGTTTATTAAAGGGGCACATGGGTGGCTCAGTCAGTTAAACATCTCACTCTTGATTTCGGCTCAAGTGATAATCTCAGGGTTGTGAGATCAAGCTCCATGTCGGGCTCCGTGAAGAGAGCCTGCTTGAGATTCTCTCTCTCTCCCTCTCCTTTTGCCCCTCCCCCCGCTCGGGCTGGCTTTCTCAAAAAAAAAAAAAATTGTTTATTGAAAAATTTCAAACATGCACAATAGTAGAGAGAATAACATGAAATCTCATGTACCCATTATTCAACTTTAACATTTAATATCTTATTACATCTGTAGCCCTTTCTGCTGGATTATTTTCAAGCAAACATAGCATTTTATACTTAAATATGCTTCTCTAAACAATAAGAACTCTAGTTTTTATTATTTTATTCTATTTTTTAAGATTTTATTTGTCAAGAGAGAGAGAGCATAAGCAGGGGGAACGGCAGGCAGAGCAGGCAAGAGGGAGAAGCAGGCTCCCCGCTGAGCAGGGAGCCTGATGTGGGCCTTGATCCCAGGACCCCAGGATCATGACCTGAGCCCAAGGCAGATGCTTAACCAACTGAGCCACCCAGGCATGCCAGAACTCTAGTTTTTAAATCACAATCATGGTGGCGCCTGGGTGGCTCAGTCAGTTAAGCATCTGCCTTCGGCTCAGGTCATGATCCCGGGGTCCTGGGATTAAACCCCACATCAGGCTCCCGGCTCAGCGGGGAGCCTGCTTCTCCTTTTCCCTCTGCTGTCCCCCCACTGACTTCCCCCCCCGTCACTCATGCTCTCAAATAAATAAATAAAATCGTTTTTTAAAAAAATCATAGGATACCATAATCACGCTTAAGAAAAATTAATGGGTAATTTCTTAAAATCATCTAATTTTCAGTTAGTGTTCAAGCTTTCCTGATCATCTCATTTGTTTTTACAGTTGGTTTGCTCAAATCAAGATCTAACACAGTCCTTATATTGCATTTAATTGCTGTCTCTCCTAAGTCTCTTTTAATCCTTCTTTTTTCACTTTCATTTATCCTATAGAATTGTCCATATTTTGGATTTGGCTGATTATATTTCTGGATGATGTTTAACATGCTCTTCCTATATTTTTTATAAACTGGTGGTGAGATCTGTAGCTAGATCAAATCCAGATTTGGGTTCCCCCCCCCCAAGAATACATCATTCATGGTTTTGAAGTTTTTTTAAAAATTTTTTTTTATTTCTTTATTAACATATAATGTATTATTTGGTTCAGGGGTACAGGTCTGTGATTCATCAGTCTTAGACAATTTACAGCACTCACCATAGTACATACCCTCCCAAATGTCCATCACCCAGCCACCCCATCCCTCCCACCACCCTCCACTCCAGCAACCCTCAGTTTGTTTCCTATGATGAAGAGTCTCTTACGGTTTGTCTCCCCCTCTGGTTTTGTCTTGTTTCGGGGGCGCCTGGGTGGCTCAGTTGGTTAAGCGACTGCCTTCGGCTCAGGTCATGGTCCTGGAGTCCCTGGATTGAGTCCCACATCGGGCTCCCTGCTCGGCAGGGAGTCTGCTTCTCCCTCTGACCCTCCCCCCTCTCATGTGCTGTCTCTCTCATTCTCTCTCTCTCAAATAAATAAATAAAATCTTAAAAAAAAAAAAAATAAAATAAAATAAAATCTAATTTGATAAAAGGATTGCCACCCTAGCTTTCTTTTGATGTCCGTTAGCATGGTAAATGGTTTTCCCCCCCTCACTTTAAATCTTGAGGTGTCTTTTGTGTCTAAAGGGTCTCTTGCAGACAGCATATCGATGGGTCTTGCTTTTTTATCCAATTTGATACCCTGTGTCTTTTGATTGGGGCATTTAGTCCATTTACATTCAGGGTAACTATTGAAAGATATGAATTTAGTGCCACTGTATTGCCTGTAAGGTGACTGTTATTGTATATTGTCTGTGTTCCTTTCTGGTCTATGTTACTTTTCGGCTTTCTCTTTGCTTAGAGGACCCCTTTCAATATTTCTTGTTGGGCTGGTTTGGTGTTTGCAAATGCTTTTAGTTTTTGTTTGTCCTGGAAGCTTTTTATCTCTCCTTCTATTTTCAGTGACAGCCTGGCTGGATATAGTATTCTTGGCTGCATATTTTTCTCATTTAGTGCTCTGAATATATCATGCCAGTCCTTTCTGGCCTGCCATGTCTCTGTGGATAGGTCTGCTGCCAGTCTAATGTTTCTACCATTGTAGGTTACAGACCTCTTGTCCCGAGCTGCTTTCAGGATTTTCTGTTTGTCTCTGAGACTTGTGAGTTTTACTATGAGATGTCGGAGTGTTGACCTATTTTTATTGATTTTGAGGGCAGTTCTCTGTGCCTCCTGGATTTTGATGCCTGTTTCCTTCCCCAAATTAGGGAAGTTCTCTCCTATAATTTGCTCCACTATACCTTCTGCCCCTCTCTCTCTTTCTTCTTCTTCTGGGATCCCAATTATTCAAATGTTGTTTCGCTTTATGGTATCACTTATCTCTCGAATTCTCCCCTCGTGATCTAGTAGTTGTTTATCTCTCTTTTTCTCAGCTTCTTTATTTTCCGTCATTGGTCTTTTTTATCACTAATTCTCTCTTTTGCCTCATTTATCCTAGCAGTTAGAGCCTCCATTTTTTATTGCACCTCATTAATAGCCTTTTTGATTTCGACTTGGCTAGATTTTATTTTGGTTCTCCAGAAAGGGATTCTCTAGTATCTTCTGTACTTTTTTCAAGCCCAGCTAGTATCTTTATAATCGTCATTCTGAACTCTAGTTCCGACATTTTACTAATATCTGTATTGATTAGGTCCCTGGCAGTTGGTACTGCCTCTTGTTCTTTTTTTTGAGATGAGTTTTTCCATCTTGTCATTTTGTCCAGAGGAGAATAGATGAATGAGAAAACAAAATGCTAAAAAAATGCTAAATGGGTAACAACAACCCCAGAAAAATATACACTAAACAAATCAGAAGAGACCCGAAACCAGGGGAAAAAGAAAGGGAACAAAAAAAAAAAAAAAAGAAAAGAAAGAATATGATCAGGCTGGTGAATATAACAGCCACACACTAGATTTTGGGTGTATTTTGGTCTGTTAGAAGAAACTGCCTCCCAAAATTTTAAAGAAAGAAAATCTTACATATATACAAAAATAAGGGTAGGGGCGCCTGGGTGGCTTAGTCGTTAAGCGTCTGCCTTCAGCGCAGGTCATGATCCCGGGGTCCTGGGATCGAGCCCTGCATCGGGCTCCCTGCTCGGCAGGAAGCCTGCTTCTCCCTCTCCCACCCCCCGCTTGTGTTCCCTCTCTCGCTGTGTCTCTGTCAAATAAATAAATAAAATAAATAAATAAGGGTAAATATGATGAAGGGATGGAATATGACTGTAAAGATGAAAATTTAAAAAGATTTTTAAAAAGGAATTGATAAGTTGGTTGAAAAAAGAATGAAAAAAAAATTTTTTTAAAGGAATGTGAGGGGTGCCTGGGTGGCTCAATCGTTAAGCGTCTGCCTTCAGCTCAGGTGATGATCCCGGGGTCCTGGGATCGAGCCCTGCATCGGGCTCCCTGCTCGGTGGGAAGCCTGCTTCTCCCTCTCCCACTCCCTCTGCTTGTGTTCCCTCTCTCACTGTCTCTCTCTCTGTCAAATAAATAAATAAAATCTTTAAAAAAAAAAAAAAAGAATGTGAATAGGCAGGAGGCTAGGACAATGTCATACCCTAGATTTAGGGTATATTTTGGTCCGTTAGAAGAAACTGTATCCCAAAATTTTAACAAAAGAAAAAAATATATATATAAAATAAGGTTAAGTACAATGAAGAGCTAGAATATTACTGTAAAAATGAAAAATTTTAAAAGATTTTTAAAAAAGGAATTGACAAGATGTTGGTTGAAAAAGGAAAGAAGAAAAATTCAACTAAAAAAATAGAAAAAGAAAAAAATAAAGAAAATTTAAAAAATTAACTTTGAAAGACTAAACATCATGGGAAAACTATGAATTCTATGTGCGGTATTCCCCTAGCACTGTTGTTTTGCCGTTCTTATTGATTGGTAAACTTGGTCTTGGCGGGCTGTTCTTGCTGATCTTATGGGGGAGCAGCCTGTTGCCGTGGTTCCCAAATGTCTTTGCCGGAGGCGGAATTGCCCTGCCCTTGCTGGGGGCCGGGCTAAGTCATCTGCTCGGGTTTGCTCTCGGGAGCTTTTGTTCCCTGAAAGCTTTCCCTATGGCTTTGGAGGATGAGGGTGAAAATGGCAGCCTCCCAGTCTCTGGTCCCAGAGGAGCGGAGAGCTTGGGGCCCCACTCCTCAGTGAGCCCCCAGAGAAAAGCAGTCAATCACTCCCATCTCCCCAGTCTCCCATGCCCACTCCGTGCTCACCTGGACTGTGACCGAGCATTTCTCTCTCTGGCACCCGACCCCGTGTGGAGTCTCCAAGTCCAGCAGATCCCTACGGTACGCTCCCATGCCGCTCCTCCCGGGGGAGGAAGGGGAGTCTCCCCAGATCTGCCGCTTGTTGGGTCCCTGCTGGAAGAGCAGTGGCCCAGCTGTGCCGCAGATCACAGTTTATGGCAGCCCTGAGCTGAGAGCCCGCTCCTCGGCTCCCTCTTTGCAGCAGGTTTCCCCGCTCCAATACCTGGGAGCTCTGCCGCACTCAGGCACCCCCATCTTTCTGTGACCCCAAGGGTCCTGAGACCACACTGTCCCAGCGAGGGTTCCACCCCCCCGAGCCACTGGAGCAACGTCCCTCAGCAGAGCCGACTTCTAAAAGTTTCGACTTTGTGCTCTGCTGCTCTATCACTTACCGGTAGCTGGCTGAGGAGGCTCCCCACCCCCGTCTATCTTCCCATATATCGCCTCGGATTCACTTCTCCTCACATCCTACCTTCCAGAAAGTGGTTGCTTTTCTGTTCAGAGAGTTTCTGCTATTCTTTTCTTCTATCTCCTGTTGAGTTTATAGGTGTTCTGAATGGTTTGATAACTATCTAGCTGAATTCCTGGGACTAGACAAAATTTAGGTCTCCTACTCCTCCGCCATCTTGCTCCTCCCCCCGGTTTTGAGTTTTTTTAAAGTAAGTGTGATTATGTTACTTCTGTAAAGGAAATGAAATTTTATCTCTATAAATTAGGGACCAGAATAAATAACGTACAAGGAAATTTTATCAATTGGCTGAACAGAATCTCATAGAATAACAATATTGTGGTAAGCTCATCACAGTCCAAGATAATGATCTGATCTACCAGTCCTGAGAGTCCATATTGTTTCAGTAAGAGTTGATTGCTTGTAAATGCCAATTTTTTTTATTTTATTGTAAATCTGCTTGTGTTATGTGTCAAATATGTTAAGTACTTGAGCCTTCCACTATGGACTGGCTTCTCTCTAGGCCTACTGTACTGTCATTATCTTAGGATTTCTCTTTACCATCATCCTGACATGCATTTTGCCCTGTTACCTAGGTCCCATGTCTTCCCCTTTCTTTGTTTACTCCTTAATTTGTTGGAGAGCATTCGTAGTGAACTTCCTGAGGGAGGGGTACAGATGGTAAACTTTTTGAGACCTCATATATCTGAAATGTTTCCATCATAGCCTCACAATCAATAATTTAGGAATGGAATTCTAGATTGAAAATTATTTTCCTTCAGAAATGCCTTTTGAAGGCATTACTCCATTGTCTTCTATCTTCCAGAGTTACTGAAAATTCCAGTGCCTTTTTACCATTCTGATTTTAGGTCATTTGTGAATTGTTTTTTTTCTGGAAACTTTTAGGATCTTTTTCTATCCATTTTTCTTAAATTTCGCAAAGATGTGTCTTGATGATTATTTTCATCTTGGGCTTTCAGTGGACTCTTTAAATCTGGAACTCTGATTCTTTAGTCCTGGGAAATTTTCTTCAATTACTTAATACTTTCCTTCTCCCTCCATTTTCTTTCTTTTCTCATTTTTGGATTTACTATTCAAATTTGGAACTTTCTGGTTTCTATTTTTTCTTTCTCTTATTGCTATACTCTCTGGAATATTTCTCCAACCCTTCTATTGAGTTTTTCAATCTAGTCTCAGTCTCCTACCTGGAGGAATAAACCTGACTGCCAGCATTCTGGAATCTGGTGATCTTAATACATGTGTAAACTTAACCCCCTTTTTTCACTGTGGCATTCCTGTCTCAGCTATGCCTTGTACCCTCTGGTCCACAGAAGTCTGGACTAACAATCTGTTTTACCTTCACAAGAATTTATGACTCTGCTACAGTGCAGAAGGGCCAGTTGCTCAGGTACATAGAGTGGCGCAGGAGATCTGATGGCCTAACTGCTTCTTGACTTTAAGCCAGTCCTCTTTTTTTTTTTTAGCCCCATTTTCACCCCCACCTCTCCCTTCAAGGGTATCAGGTGCCACTAATTCCCCAATCTTTGCATGGGTTTTTTAACGTTGGTCACATTGCTTCTCATCTTTCCCTGCTTCCAGTTTAGGATAAAATTTTCTAGGTCTACCTAAGTTAGTTACCACTCCATTTCCTTTTCAGCTAACAAAAAGTTATCGCTTTTATCTCTTTGTTCTTATGTTTGTGACTGTTCTCTTTATTCCTTTTACTGCTGTTTTTTTTTTTTTTAAAGCTTTGGCAGGTATCTTTCTTCAAGTATAGAAAAAAATAGGATACCATTAATTAAAATATTTTTTACAGCTGAGCATATTTGATTTATAGTCAGTAACCATATTGAACAAACTTTTTAATATAGCATTCAGCTACTTAATGCTATCTTTATACAGTTTAAGGGATACACCTTTGATTAATCCATGTTTAACTAGATCTTTAGCTGGACATCTGATTGTGTCAACTTCTCTAGTTAAACATTTACTTTGGCTATAAATGAAAGTATAACTCAGTTTACGCCAGAGGAATAGTATAGGTATTATCAGTGGAGTTTAGAAAAGGGAGAATGTGATGAGCAAAAATTTGGCAGTTTTTTTCTAGTACTATCCAAGGAGAGAGAGGGAATCTGGAAGATCTGTACATTCTGAACGCTAGAGTTGGGGATAATCTTTTCAGGAAAAGTTTTACAGTGGCCTTTGTAAAATCCTGAAAACTACTTCTCTTTCTCTTATGGCATGCTCACTAGATAACCTAATTTTTTGCTAATTAAGCTTTCCTGATGTTAGAAAGGGAGTCCTGAGCAGTATAGGCACAGGTATTTCAGTTACTAGAGTAGAACCCTGTACCTAGAATACTACTACTCCTAATAGTTGACATTCATTGAGTACTTACTATGCACCAGGCACTGCTCCAAGCACTTTATATATATTAACTTGTTGAATACTCACATCTTAATAGATAAGGACACTAAAGTTAACATTAAGTACCCTGACCAATATCACATAGTAAGTGATGGAGCTGCATAAATTGATTTATTAATACAAACTAAAATAAATTTGCCTTGTGATTTATACTTGATTCTTCCTGAAAGTAGCAGGAGTCAAAGAGCCTGATGAATTCCAAGAATATTGGGGAAATGGAGCTTTTGCATCTGTAAGCTAGTTAGTATTTCACTCGAGCGACACAGACATAATAGTACCACCCCATAATAGAAAGTCTGCCTGAGTAAACATGTGGCCCCCAAGGATGTTACTTTCTTAGATCTTATTAATACTGAATTTACTTAGAACCTGGTACTTCATAAAATTATTCTTTGGTTTTAGCTTTTTTACTGCTTAAAGATGTTAGAATAGTTCAAGTGCAAAGACAAAAGTAGCAGCTAGGAAATTGTCAAAAAAATGTGCATACCTCAAATTTATCCAAGAACAGGTGCTTCTGTCCACTTGATCCTTGTTGTATTTCTATTGCCTTTCATCAGTGATTTAAAGGTTTACTCTATGTGAAAAGAACTTCGAAAAAGGTGAATTTCTTTGCAGATGGCTTCAGTGAAAAAAGTGATAGATAGGGGTGCCTGGGTGGCTCAGTTGTTGGGCTTGGGTCATGATCCCAGGGTCCTAGAATCGGGCCTTACTTGGGCTCCCTGCTTGGCGAACCTGCTTCTCCCTCTCCCTCTGCCTGCTACTTCCCTTGCTCTATGTGTGCTCTCTCTCTGTCAAATAAATAAATAAAATCTAAAAAAAAAAGTGATAGATGTATATAAAATACCTGTTCGTAGTATATTACTTATCCTCTTAATAATCACTTTATCACTCCAGTTGTAGAGATGGAACTCCTTCTGCAGATTCTACTTTAGACAAGGATGATACAGTAGCTTTTTATTGTTTGTGATTAACAGGACTTTTCTGAGTATACAGTAGTTTACTAGGGGCCCCTGGCTGGCTCAGTTCGTAGAGCACGTGACTCTTGATATCGGGGTCGTGAGTTTGAGCCCCATGTTGGGTGTAGAGATTACTTTAAAAAAAAAAAGTTTACTAAGTGCTCTTTTCATTATTAATTGACAGCTTAATATTGTCTTTTCCTTTTGAACCAATAGGTCTTGGCTGTTCAACCATACTTTCTCCAGAAGGATCAGCTCAGTTTGCTGCTCAGATATTTGGATTAAACAACCATTTGGTATGGGCTAAACTGCGAGCAAGTGTATTGAACACATGGATTTCCTTGAAGCAGGCTGACAAGAAAATCCGAGAGGGCAATTTATAAAACATCATTGCTTTTTTTTTTTTTTTTTGAGAAAAACTACATTTCTTGTTTAGTTTCAGAAAAAAATCAAGATGAAAAGTTTTTAAATCAATCAAAGAAAACAATAAAATTTACTAGTGAATAAATGCTTCTCTAGATTCATGGATCAGTAGACTCTGGAGATACTAACATTTCTTTAGAGGAAGTGAAATTAGTATAAGGACACTTTTAAAATCTCTTAGCTACTATATGGTCCCAATTAGGTAGAGAACAATCAAATATATTTCTTAAATACTAATAATGTCTTGTTATAGAGCTCTAAAGTTACTACTTGACTTTCTGTATCTCAACCCATAAGTTTTAAAAAGTTAAAATGCTTGTATCTTAGAGTGCCAAGAGCAATATAGTCCTCTTTTATATTATGATCTTTACAAAATCCTAAGGGTGTGGTGTTTTATTTACAGTCAGTATCTCAAAATAGATGTGTATTTATCCCCAGCTGTAGACCAAGATGCTGTTTTGTTTTGCTTTTATTTGTTTATAGTTGAGATTGGTGTTGGGGGTAGGGAAGACACATGAAATAAGATGAAGGGATACTGTGGAAGCCATAGAAAGGGGACTTTTCTGAGAACTTCTCTGATGGATGTCAGGGCAATTTCCCATGGAAAAAAAAAAAAGTAGAGTCACCTTTGTCATTCCAAATGAAAGATTTAGTTAATCTTACTTAGTTATAATGGGTGCCTCTGTGGATCATAAAATTCTTTTAATTCTGATAATACATGTTTTAGCCAAACTAAGAATCCTCAGCCTACCATGATTTTCTGAAATTGGAATCTCCTAGTTGATAACCATACTAGTTTCTTTCTTATAACAATAGAAGTCTGGGCAGGGTACCCAGTAAGATTCACCTCTAAAGGAGCAGTTGTTACTGAGAGGTGTTATAGTTCATCATCAATCTATAAACCATGTTTGGAAATCACTGTTACATTACGCAGACCTGAGGACTTTTTTTATAGATCACTAAACTTTAATCTGAATGTCTATGAACCCCTTAAACTTCCATGTAGAATTTTATGTATGTGTTCACTTTTATGGAAAGGGGGCAATCATCGTTTTTATCCAAAGGATTAAAATGTTAAGAGTCTCTGCTACAGGGATGTCTGGGTGGCTCAGTCGGTTAAGTGTCTGCCTTCGGCTCAGGTCATGATCCCAGGGTCCTGGGATTGAGTCCTGCATCAGACTCCTCACTTAGCGGGGAGCCTGCTTCTCTCCTGCCTGCTGTTCCCCCTGCTTGTGCTCGCTCTCTCTCGCTCTCTCTCTCTCTGACAAATAAAATCTTAAAAAAACAAAACCCACACTGTGTGTGAGGAAAAAAAATCTCTGCTACAGATGAAATCTTGGTAAGATCTTTGCCACTGGCTTACACTGTCTATACCTTTTCACCTCCCTCTGAACTGTTAACAAGCTAGCATCTCTTATCACAAGCTAGCATCTCTTATCACTTCTTTCACCTCATCTCTTGGGGCAGGGTATGATTGTCCTCACCATTCCTTTCTTTGACTAGACACTAAGATATTCCAACCTCAATCCTGATGTTTTTCTTATATTCTTCTTTCCCTTTAAGTATTGATGTTTATTCTATTGAGTCTCTCCATTACTTACAAGTAATCATTGGAGTAACTCCTTCAGCTAAAACTAGCATTACTGACTCTTAGCTCTGTGTTTGTAGACTTGTAGTTTGAACTGTACATTCCTCTCTGTCTGAATGCTCCAAACTTATTTCATCTGCCATCCAGCCTATTAACTGGCTGTACTCTGTGTCCCAAATCAGAAGTGTTAGTTCATCCTTAATATTTCTTTTACATTTTCACATCTCATTTATTACAGAGTTCTGAATTTACCCAGTTTACCCATTCTCTGTTCAAAAGCCTCAAGTGGGGGTCAAATTCTACATTATTGGACTGACCTAGAAGGTCTTCATTCTCAACATTTTGAAGTTGTCCAAGGACTCACAACATAAACTGTTAACATCTCTTTTGCAACATAGACTCCTTTGAAAATATGAATGCCCTTGACTCTCTCCCTAGAGAATTGCACACAAAATTTACCAACAGATTCCATTGGTTTTGCATTCTCTTGAAGCCTGTCATGGTTTGTAGTTTAAGAATAATTGATGCAACCCATCAAGGGACCTTGCTTTCCTCATAATTTTTGACTTTCACTTATCTGTACTTTTTTTTTTCTTTTTCCTTTTTTAAGTTTTTTAGTTTTAATTTAAATTCTAGTTAGTTCACATACAATGCAATATTGGTTTCAGGAGTAGAATTCAGTGATTCATTACTTAAATACAACACCCAGTGCATATCATAACAAGTGCCCTCCTTAATACCCATCACCCATCTAGCCCATCCCCCACCCACATCCCTCCATCAATCCTGTTTTTTTCTCTATCATTTAAGAGTCTTTTATGGTTTGTTTCCCTCTTCCCACCCCTCCATATGTTCATCTGTTTTGTTTCTTAAATTCCGCATGAGTGAAATCATATGGTGTTTGTCTTTCTCTGACTGATTTTGCTTAGCATAATACACTCTAGCTCCATGTTGTTACAAATGGCAAGAATTCATTCTTTTGATGGCTGAGTAATATTCCATTGTATATACATACCACATCTTTATCCATTCAATGTACTTTTAGTTCTTAGAATGAATTATTAAAATCTATTGTCATTAAAATCTGTTACTAGAGCTTCATCTTCACTCTCTCCATGAAACCTTCCCAAATCCCTTTTTCTTTGTTGGATTGGAAGCTGCAGGAGAGGAGAAAATATAATCTTACACTTTATTTCCTCACGTTGCCTTTTGCTTTGATGTGCCATGCCTAGCGGTCTGCTAGAGATGGGAGAATTGTAAAAATTATGTACTGCTTCATTCTCTTATGTTAGTCCACAAGAACAATTAAAAAGATATGATTTTAACACCTTTAAACTTTGGTTTTGTGGCCTCTGAATAGTCATTGGCTGCAATTTCAGCTTTTCTATCTCAACCTACAAAAATTCCACCTGCTTTGGTGCAGTACATGAGAAATTTCAAACACTGATTTAGACTAGTAGATAGGACTGACCATTTCAATGGTCATTATCATTTTCACTGTTAGTTTTCACTATTAGTTTTTTAGAGTATGTATATCTTCAGTAGGGTCGTTTCATTAATACTAGAGAAAATACTTGTTTGAAAGTATTTTAACTGTTACATTACCTTATACAAACCTACCTAGTTTGCCATCTTTGGGTGATTATACTTTCTTTGGGCTTGTAGGTGAACATAAAAAGAGGAAGAAAAATTTGTCCAAGTAATACAGTACTTAACTTTGTATCATAAAGGCATGCTTACAATGGCTGTTGCTTTAAAGCCTTCATTGAAATGTAAACACTGTAGTCAAATAAAAAACAAAGATAAGTTGTGTGAAGCTTTATTCATTCATCTACTCATGAAATAAAATGCTTTGCCTGGTTTTATTCTAGGCCCTAGGAAAGCAGCACTAAACAGAAACAAGGCTCCCACTGTCACAAAAATCTTATTGGGGATAACAAACCATAAAAGATGTCTTAAGTAGAGTTAGGGAAGTATAAGTGCATATGAAGAATAACCAAGGTGGTAGGACAGTGCTGGGGATAAGAGGAAGGTTTTTGCAAAGAGCAGAGCAATGATGTAAAAAGAGCAAGCCATACAAAAATGTGGGGAAGTACCCAGACTAGGAGCAGGAAGTAAAACAGCTCTGCCTTTTTGAGGACCTGCAAACATGCCACTATTGCTGGAGCTCTGGTGAGCAAAGGTAAGAATGGAAGATGATGTAAGCAAAGACTAGATCACTTAGGACCTACAGGCCATGCTAAAGTACGAAAGGAAAACCACTGGAAAGTTTGAGCAGGGTCATGACATGACATATTTAACATGTTTTTAAAGTTCTCTGGCTATTGTGTGGACAAGCAAGGAGATTGGTTAAGGAGCTATATTATAGTCCAGGTGAAGGATGATGTGACCTTTGGTAAATTACTTTTCTTTATGCCTCTACTTCAAGTGTAAAATGAGACTAATAATACTCCCTCCCTCATCCTGTTATAATTAAATGAGTCAACATACGTGAAGTATATTCTGACACATGAATACATTATATAACATCCCCTTTGGCAGACTGTAGAAGATGGTATGAGTGGAACTGATTCACCATGAAAATCACCTTGAATTTAATATTCCCTTCAGCTGATTTCATTTCTAAACAGGGAAAAAGGGGGCACCTAGGTGGCTCAGTCGTTAAGCGTCTGCCTTCAGCTCAGGTCATGATCCCAGGGTTCTGGGATCAAGCCCCGCATCGGGCTCCCTGTTCAGCGGGAAGCCTGCTTCTCCCTCTCCCACTCCCCCTGCTTGTGTTCCCTCTCTCGCTCTCTCTCTCAAATAAATGAAATCTTTAAATAAAAAACAGGGAAAAGGGGCAGAGAATCAGCATACTGTGGCTTATCCACAGTTCATCTTCAGCCCAGCAGTTCTTGGGAAGCCAAGTGAAAATGTTTTAATGGTGCTTTTTGCATTTAATTCCCCATGACCTTGAATTACTTGGCATGGAGTTGTTCATCTAACATTGTGGTACAGTGAAAATAGCAGTAGAATGGAAATGAAAAGATTTCCTTAGGCACATTACTGTGAGCTTCAGTTCTCATTTGTAAGGTACAACTAAATATTTCTTCTGCCTGCTTCACAGAGTGGATAAAACGACAAGATAACTATACATGGAAGCTTCTCAGAAATCACAAATGCTAAATCCACAAATGGTGCTAAAAAATAAGATTTTGAGTACCGGTGATGTGTAAGAAGATCCTGGGGATGCAGCAATGAACAAGATCCAATTTCTGCCCTCAATGAATCTTGCAGTATTGGAGGCAGACAATTTCAAAACACTACATTGTCTTAATACGGAGTAAATGATCAGGGATTCTGAGTACACAAAGAAGGGAGGAATTTAAAGAACAAGTATACATTGTGAATGAACATACTCTTTGCACTCTATTCTCAATCCCTCTTACCTTAATTTTCATTGAATTTATTACCACTGAACATAGTATATATTTGTTTATTGCCTATCTCTCCCAACTAGAAAATATATTCCATGAGTATACTGGGTTGTCTTATTTTTTTTGTTAATTGTATCCCTAGCAACCAGTATAATGCCAGACACCAACACATACGAAACATTTAGTAAATATTTGTTGAATGAATAAATGTGCAAATTCCCATAGGTACAGCAACATGGAACCACATATAACTGTTAGAGGAGTATAACATGCAAGGGGACTAGGGAGTGAGTAACAAAAGACCTATGTGGGTTGGAGAGATAGAAAGCAGAGGCCAAACTATAAAAGACGTTACATGATAGGCTTTTGGAATTCATCTTGAGGGTAGAAGAGCAGCATCAGATAAATGCTTTTAAAGCACTCTGGAAGACTTGTCTCAAAAATGGCAGATAAAAAAAAAGGGCAGAAAAAATTCATATACTTATATCCTGTTTGCAAGAAAACCTGATGAAAATGACATAAGAAATAGAACTATAGGAATCCATACCAGAATTCTGAGGAATTTTTGGAAGCTACATAGTATATGGGATCAAGACTGATGCAGAAACTAAAACTGAATCCTTTTATAAAGTCAGTCTTACAAGAAGTTAACAGAATCACCACTAAGGTTGTGGTTCTTAACCTTGGGTGGGGTGGGGCTGTTGCATAAAAACACCTTTGGAGAATCCGATGAAAGCTACAAAAACTTTTCTCAGAAAAATTCACACAAAATTTTGGGTATATCAGATGTCATCTGGAACTCCCTTGCCCTGCTGAAATCTAGGCATAATTAGCTTAAAATCTGTGACAGTTCCACAGTCAATGAAAGTCCACAACTCTTTCCATGATTTTTACTAATTCACAGAGATTGTATTGAGACAGAGTTCACTAGACCAGTAGTGCTGTTTTTACATTATACTATATTGACCAGACATGAAATGTACCAGGCACCACTGGACACAACTATGAGTTGGACATACC
Source organism: Phoca vitulina (assembly GCF_004348235.1). Classification (NCBI taxonomy): domain Eukaryota; kingdom Metazoa; phylum Chordata; class Mammalia; order Carnivora; family Phocidae; genus Phoca; species Phoca vitulina. The sequence continues at coordinate 39,702,075 of NW_022589706.1, forward strand.
TTCTACCCTGAAGGAACTCAGATTAGGGGAGAAATAAGCAAAAATTCATGTTAAAAAGTTGAGTACCAACTATGTGCCAGGCAGTGTACTAGATCCTAGGGATACTGCGGTGAGTAAGGGTAAATATGGTCCCTGACCTCATGGAAATGATAGTCCATATAAAGAGATAGGCTTCAAACGATGAGTGCTCAGAAGTACAGAGCTGTATTAGAGTAATGGGGAATGTTGTCTAGTCTGCAAGGTCAAAGAAGTAATTTTTAAAATCTGGAACCAGGTACAGAAATATTGAGGGATAAAAAGAATAGAATGCTGGGAGAAAGAGAGGAAATGGCAGGAGTTAGTAGGATTTTGACAATATTTGGGTCTGCAGAGGCGTTCAATAAAATGTCCTGTCTTTTTTAAGAGCACTCAACAGGTACTCAGTTCTGACCTTCAAACATATCTTGATATTTAAGCTCTTACAAAAACCCTAAACCTCCTATGTCTTTGTATTGAGTGCCAGTAAATGCCAGGATGCATGAAGTCTATGTTATCCCCAGAACAATAATAATATTTTCCCTATTTTACAGTCGGGAAAACTGGGACTCTGGTAACTAACTTGCTCACAGTCAGACATCTAGGGTCGCAGAGCCAGGAACTGAGCCTGGGCATTCTCACCGCTTACACGTCCTTTGGCCTTATTGCTGACTGTTCCTGAACTGGAGCTCACAGTGCAGCCAAGAAGGTTTCATCAAAAGTGCTTTGCACTTGTTTTTTTCTTCTGTGCCTTTCCTCATATTCGCTTCTCTGCTAGAATTTTACTCAGACCCAACCCCAGGTTTTCCTAAATCATCTTTCAAGATCCTTTTCAAATACAATTCCTCTATGAAGTACTCTCCAGCAGCAAAGAGAAGCCGTCTCTCTCCCCACTCTCCTTCAAAGGACTCCCTAAGGCTTCTAGTTGGTACTTTACCACCCTATAGACCTCTTATTCTCTTCCACAGATCGTCACTCAGCTCCGCCTCGTAGGAAGAGGGTGCTGCTTCGCCAGCAGCGGTAGCCCCAGAAAAGCAGGCTGCTTTGAGCCGAAACTATCTGGTGAACCCCTTCTCAACCCCCTCCCAGGGTCCGACACTTCGTTCCTTCAGACAAGTTTCAGGTAAGGTGTATCGATTCTATCTATCCACGCAAATTTCTAGCGAACACCGCTAAGATTACGATCTCCGACACAGACTCAGGGATAAGGGCGTTTCCGACTCCAAACCGCTTAGCAACCACCGGCTTCCTCCTCCGCTTGTCCACCTCCGAAATCCTCTTCCGGGGCAGAGGTCGGCCCGCCCCTCCCGCGTCTCCTCCAAGATGGCGAGCGGCGGCGGCGGGGGGGTTTCGGTGCCTGCGCTCTGGAGTGAAGTGAACCGTTATGGCCAGAACGGTGACTTCACGCGCGCTCTTAAGACCGTCAACAAGAGTAAGTGTCGGGGCGGGCGTTGGGGTGGGCCCAGGCCGCAGAGAGGACGCGGCCTCCTTCCGGCGCGCGCGACCACCTCCGAGTAGACGCGGGGATCGGAGATCGCCGCCCGCGGCTCGGGGGCCCGAACGCCCGATGGGCGTGGGTTGCAGCCCCTCTGCTCCACCCGATCAACCCGAGGTCCTGGGTTGCTTAGAGCCACGTGTACTTCTCTCTTTATCCGCCGCGGGGTAGCGAGCGTGGAATTTAAAGAGACCGCAGCTCCATGCGTCTCTTTCAAACTGTTTTCTTATCCGACTCCTCCGTTTTTGCTCCTTAATTCGGAAATATCTCACATCACCACCTTTTCTCCTTCCCTTTAGAGGAGTGATCAAGGCAGTGTTGCTGAGGGAGCTTTTTCTGCCGCATCGGAGGGAGGAATCTGCTAGGGACACGTAGTTTAGAAGCTGGTGCTGACAAGGTGGAAGCTGTACAGACTCCGGAGAGGGAAAAGGGCTGGATATGGATGTTAGGCCTGTCAGTCTCATAGATAAAATCTCTCTCCAGTGTCATTAGATCAGAAAATGTGTGTGTGAAAGCACATTTGAAATAACATTTGAAATTACGTCGGAAGAAAAGTTTGGCCTGGTTTTTTTTTGTTTGTTTTTCGGTTTGGGGGGGCTTTTTGCCCCGTAACTGGTAAATCTTGAGTCAACTGCCTTTGGTGTGAGGTTTACTCATTATACTCATTTATCCTTTACTATGTAATTGTAATAGGGCCATGCTTTTGTTTTGTTTTGTTTTGTTTTTTAATGCTCTCTGTCATGGTAAATTCTTTACTGAAGATGCAGCCTGTACTTGGTAGATTTGAAAAGTGATTACCAAGACAGGGTTTGGCTGTTTAAAGCAGTAACATACAAAGTATGTCAGTAGCATACAGGATTATGTAATTTTCAATATTCTATTGTTAATGTAAAAAGAAGTGATTATGCCACAGTGCACTTTTGGTAATTTCAGACATTAAGGAAAATAGCTGATTAGAGTTAATTTTATTCTTAAACTTGTTTTGAATTAACTTTAGCTTTTGGCTAAACCTGCAACCGGTACTATTCAGTAGCAGTATAATAAGTATTTGCAGGAATTCTTTAATCACGTTTTTTTTTTTCAGTTTGTTGATCAATACATATTTTCTTAATTGGTAAAAATTTATATGATTCTTACACAGAATTGGGTTCCTAATGTTACCCAGGGGCAGGGGGAGTGATTGTGGTCATTTTTACACTGAACAGCTGTTTAGCTTTCAAACTTTGCCACCTGAGTCTTTCCTTGTCCTCTTTTGCTCGGTCGTCTTAGGTGAAAAGGGAAATATTGAATGGTTTTTGGAAATACTGCCAGCAAAATAAGTTGCATTTGTATACTTTACAGCTTATAGATTTTTCTAAAGTATTCTCATTTAATCTTCTTTATAACTTTCATACTAGTTTTGCAGATCAGAAAACTGACATTTTGCTGTGAAATGATTTGCCCATGACCTCAAGACACTAATGACAAGCTTGTACTCAAACCTAAGTCATTTGCTTCCAAATTCTACATGAACTTTTTTCTTTCTTGGTGAACTAATGAAATATGTAGGATGTAGCATGTGTCCTAAGGTGAAAAAGCTGGAGGAGATAGCTCCTTTCTCCTTTATTTCATTATTTAAAAATTTATTTTTGCTACAAGCATCTTGGGAATCTATCTCATTGGAAATCTTACTAAATTATAACTGTCCTTTTGCCACTTCTTAAGTTAAAAATGAAGATCGGTCATTTTTTTTTTTTAAATGTTTCAACTGATTGTTCCTGCAATAAAATTGGAAACGTAGCTTCTTGAAGCAGGGGGTGGGAAAATTTAGTAAAAATGTGAGAAGGGAATGGATTTTAACATTTTTTCCTAAAATTGTTCTCTAGTACTGCAGATCAACAAGGATGACGTAACTGCCCTACACTGTAAAGTGGTATGCCTTATTCAAAATGGAAGTTTCAAGGAAGCCTTGAATGTCATCAATACTCACACTAAAGTGTTAGCCAAGTAAGTGATTCAGTTAGTTTGTGCCGTTATTAGAAATAATGGTTACCATAGCTATAAACATTTCCATGGGTTTTTTTTTTCCTCACTATTCAGTGATTTTTTTACCTTTTTTGCTTAGCAATAGTATTTCTGAAACTGGAAGGAGCAATAGCACCTCTTTTTTTTTTTTTTAAGATTTTATTTATTTACTTGACAGAAAGAGAGAGCACAAGCAGGGGGAGCAGCAGGGCAGAGGGAGAAGCAGGCTGCCCGCTGAGCAAGGAGCCTGATGTGGGCCTCGATCCCAGAACCCTGAGATCATGACCTGAGCCGAAGGCAGACGCTTAACCGACTGAGCCACCCAGGCGCCCAGGAGCAATAGTATCTTTGTTTTTTTTCTGCCTTAGGGAACATTTTTCTTTACCTCTGTCTTCCCTTTGAACCACTAAGAAGCAGGTACACTGCTGAAGGATATGGGTCATAAATGTAATGAATTCTTGGAGGACATAAGGAGAACAACTCAGAAGTTTAATTAAAGAAAAAAAAGGCAGAGAGGGAGGAACATGTAGGGTAGGGATGTATAAGTAGAGGCCTTTAGGATGGTGTGGCAGTCTTCGCCTGACTTCCATGCCTACCTCCTTTGAGAATTGTTGAGGTGAGTATGATTTTAGGTCAAGATCATTCGGTGTCAGAGTTCTTTATCAGTCTTTAGAATATCTAGCATTTGTTGTTGTTAATCTTTTTCACTTATTTCATTTCACGAAATGTGAATTTATATTCTAAATTTTTACTGTGATATGATTTTTCTTTACAGTTATGCCTAAGCCGCAAAAGAAATGTGTATTGAAATAAAGTTTTTTGCAGCATATTTACTCTTTAATGAAATACTGGCTTATAAAGTTAAAAAAAGTGTACAGTTGACCCTTGAATGTCTCAGGGGTTAGGGGCACCAACCCTCCGTGTAGTCGAAAATCTGTGTATAACTTTAGACTCCTCAAAAACTGTACTCATAGCCTACTATTGACTGGAGGCCTAACAGATGACATAAACAGTTGATTAACACATATTTTTTTGTCATATGTATTATATACTATATTTTTAGAATGAAGTAGGCTAGAGGAAAGAAAATGATATTAAAATCATAAGGAAGAGAAAATACATCTAAGATGCTATACTATATTTATTGAAAAAAATCCACATATAAGTGGGCTCATGCAGTTCAAACCCATGTTCAAAGGTCAACAACTATATAGTATACTTTTTGTATAAAAAAAGGAGGATATAAGAATTTATATGTGTATTTTCCTGTATTTGCAAAAACAAACACTAGGTGAAGAAACAGTGAATAAAAGTCACTTGGAGGTAAAGGAGAGCAGGATAGATGTGAATAGCAGTGGGAGTAAAACCTCTTAGCATATACCTTTTTGGTATGGGGGCAGTTTGAGCCATATCTATTGAAAGATTGAAAGAAAGATTGGAAACTAATTTTAAAACTTCAGTAAAAATAAAGTAAAGGGGACACTACTTTCTAGTAAACATGTTTATACTAAAATTCAGTATCTTGAATTTTGGTTATTTTGTGACATAGGGAGATTTTCAAATAATTTTTTTTAGGCAAGTAAATAAAGGATATTGTCATTTGCTTGATAAATATTCTTCCTCATGGGTTATGGTTAAAACTCCAAAATGAGGGTCGCCTGAGTGGCTTAGTTGGTTAAGCATCCGCCTTCGGCTCCGGTCATGATCCCAGGGTCCTGGGATCGAGCCCCACATCGGGGAGCCTGCTTCACCCTCTCCCCTTGCCTGCCGCTCCCCCTGCTTGTGCTCTCTCCCCTTCTGTCAAATAAATGAATAAAATCTTTAAAAATAAATAAATGAAACTCCAAAATGAGTTTCAAGTGTCACGTTAATGTGATGAGTTGTCAATGTAGATAGGTAATGTTTTTATTGTTGTGTATTTATCAGTTGTTTGGTTACAAGTACTATGTTCTTTTAAGATTTTAGTTACCTTTTCTTTGCTATTCATTTGTTTTTTGAACACATTTAAAGCAGCTTTATATGGCTTATTATTTGATTAGTAGATTTAAGAAACTTCTGTAATAACCCATTTAAAATAGTGTTCAGGGGCACCTGGCTGGCTCAGTCAGTGGAGCACATGACTCTTGATCTCAGGGTTGTGAGTTTGAGTCCCATGTTGGGTGTGAAGATTACTGAAAAACAAAATCTTGAAAAAATAAAATAGTGCTCAGATTGTTTTTTTTATCTAAGACAATTAGTTATTTAGCTGATTCATGATTTCATTCTTAAATGTTTGTTTCAAAGAATATCCATGAAAGCAAGAGAGGCAAGGGAAATGGATGTAATATTATCTGCCACTTGGGAACTGATTTTCAGGCATGTTACTACACTTTGTCAGTTTCCTCATCTGTTGTTAATGGAGATTAAATGACTTAATATGGATCAGGTACTTACAGCAGTGTCTGGCATACAGTGGATGCTTTGCAGTGTTAGCTAATGATTAGATATTGGTTTTTTTCTTTTTCAGTAACTCTCTTTCCTTTGAGAAGGCATATTGTGAGTACAGGCTGAACAGGATTGAAAATGCCTTGAAGACAATAGAAAGTGCCAATCAGCAGACAGACAAATTAAAGGAGCTTTATGGACAAGTGGTAATTACTGCTTTAAAATACATGTTGACAATCATCCTGAGTGGGCATGACTGTACCTGTAGTGAGGAGCAGGGATGAGGAACCTCAGCCCATCCTGATGCTCCACAAAACTTGCCACCAAACCAATTCTTGAGGTTTGAACATATTCCCTCTTCTTGATCTTCACACAAACAGTTGCATATATAATATTCTATGAATAAATTATTTCTTCAGGGCAATTAGAAAATTAGAATTAAAAACTATCCTATGAAATTTTGACTTTTTAGTTGGAAAGATGAAGGCCAGTTTTGATGGCCTTCACAGTTTTGAAATTATATTTCTAGTTTTTAACACATTTTGTTTTAAGGTTAAAATAAAGTAAATCGTGATAAATAAGAATTTGGATGAATTTAACTAGTTTATGAATTCCCTAAAACTCTTATTCTGAAAGGGTTTGAGACATTTAATTAAGCCTAGTGTAAAAATAAAGCTATTAATGATGAGAGGACAAATGTTTTAGTAGAACTAACAAAACCCTCTTAAAGATTTTTAAAATGTCAGTAAGGGCAAATAATGTAATAAATGTATTGTCTCCAAGAGATACTAAGAGTTTAATAATACATACAGGTTGGAGAAAGATTTGGACAAGTTCATGGATTGTAGGTTTATAAAGAACTTTAAAGGTAAGCTGGGCAAATTTAGGGTAAATTCCAGCATTTTGAGTTTGATGAAGGGCATCAGTCTCTGTCATATAAAGTTGACTTGACTTAATTTACCCAGAGTGGCAGTTATTGCCCTTTGAGAACAACTTGAATGAAATAAGCAGGAATTATGTTTTGTGTACTTGATTATTAACCCTATATTAGCTGGTTTCTGGGTAAAGGAAATAAAGATTTAATATAGTGAACTCTTAGAAAATATTAAGTCCTGTTGTTAACATCTAATTTTGTTCCTATTCACGGGGGCTTAACAATCATTTTGTGGGTGGGAAAATTTTTTCATTGTAAGTCAGATTTAGGTAGCAGGGTGATTTCTTTGGAAATGTTTTCTTTCAAAACCCACTTAGGCATTTCCCTAACCTCAGGAAGGAAGTAAATACAATGACTTCTATCTGAATCATGACTACAAATCTACAGTATAGTAGAGATTCATTCATTGCAAGTTTTTGAAAGTATTAGTAGCACACAGAACTAATTGAAAAATTGTAAAGGAAGAACTGTTGATTGCCCGTATCATGCTGAATAAGGTTTCCTACTTAGTGATTCAAAAAAGGGTTTGTATGATGTTTGAGACATAATACTATGTTTGTCTTCTCCTCTGATCTCTTACTTGGTGTTTGTCTCCCTAGTTATACCGGTTAGAACGCTATGATGAATGCTTAGCGGTGTATAGAGATCTTGTCCGAAACTCCCAAGATGATTATGATGAAGAGAGAAAAACAAACCTTTCAGCAGTTGTTGCAGCTCAAAGCAATTGGGAAAAAGTAGTTCCAGTGAGTATCCCTGTGTACCCACACAGCTATGAAACAATATTCCTGTCTTGTGTTTGACTGGTATTTTGCTCCATGACAGGAGAACTTGGGCCTCCAAGAAGGGACGCACGAACTATGCTACAATGCTGCATGTGCTCTGATAGGACAAGGCCAGCTGAGCCAAGCAATGAAAATCCTACAAAAAGCTGAAGGTTGGAAGTTTATTAAAATTATGTGTAATTGTAATGTGCATATAACTTAAAATAGTATTTCCAAAAATTGAATTTGATTTTTGTGAGATTTATAATTGGAAATTATTGATGCAGTGGGAATTTCTCAAAATTCATCTAGCTTTTCTCTTGGCATTTTAGCATGTCTCCCCTATTTCTGTCTAATCCCTAAGCCAGAGTACTTGTCCATTTTCATCCATACCAGACCTTATTTTTGAGGAGGTTTTTTAATAAGTTACTGTGAGTATTAAATGTAAATTGAGTTAACATCAAGCATTTACAGCAGTACATGGTATATAACATAAGCATCCAATAAATATTGGTTATCATTATTAAACTAGGATACTCAAGTTCAGTGATAATCAGTGTGCCTTTGTGTGTACGTGCATGCATGCACATACACTGCATTTGTATTGGTAACACTATTCAAGCACAGTTTTAACTCCATTTAGTATGTTTTCATATATAACATTTATATGCTTTGAAGCTTTAATTAAGAAAAAAAGAAAAATAGTCTTATTAGCTTATGTTTGGTTTCAACTCCAGAAAGATGTAGACTTTTCTTCTGCATACATATTTCCCTGGAAGCTATAAAAGTGATGCAGGGACTGCAATGATGGGGAGGGAAGGTTAAAATAAAAGCAGAAGTTGGAGCATCACGAGAAGAAAAGTATGTTTGAGATTTATAATTTCTTGATTATACCCGGTATTGACAGCAGTGTGGGAAAAGGACATTCTTTTTTTTTTTTTTTTTTTTAAAGATTTTATTTATTTATTTGAGAGAGAGAGAGAGAATGAGAGAGCATGAGGGTGGCAGGGTCAGAGGGAGAAGCAGACTCCCCGCCGAGCAGGGAGCCCGATGTGGGACTCGATCCCGGGACTCCAGGATCATGACCTGAGCCGAAGGCAGTCGCTTAACCAACTGAGCCACCCAGGCGCCCGAAAAGGACATTCTTATACATGGAAGTTTTGAGTGTAAAAGTAATACTGACTTTGCAGTGGGCAGTTTGGTGATGTGTGGCGGATTTAAAATTTGCATACCCTTTGATCCAAGGATTTCATTTTAAGGAAATAATTAGATTAATTAATAATAATAATTAGATAAATGAGAAATTTATTGTAAGGAAATAATTAGATAAATTCATATATGTATTTTTATGAGTGCTAATTGAAGGGATGGTCATAAGAAAAAAATTAGAAACATCATGAGTTTCTGTCCTATAAGAGGATTGGCTAAGTTTTACCATGACCACAAAATAGGTTACCATGCAGTTTTTAAAATAAAAATGTAGATGTGGGGGCACCTGGGTGGCTCAGAGTCCGTTAAGGGTCCTACTCTGTTTTGGCTCAGGTCGTGATCTCATGGGTCCTGGGATCTAGCCCCACATCAGGCTCCATGCCCATCGGGGAGTCTGCTTCTCTCCTTGCTCCCTCACTCCCTCCCTCTCTAAAATAAATAAATCTTAAAAAAAAAAGCCTTGATTTAAAAAAAAAATTGTAGATCTATATTTATTATAATAGAAAGATGTCCACAATATATTAAATGGGGAAGGTAGGTTTCAAAATAGTATGTAGAATATCATATCACACTTTCATTTTAAAAGCGGCTGTGCATTTGCATTTAAAAAATAGTAATGACAATGCTAATAATGGTTATCTCTTGGTGGTGGGGTTATTGTCTTTACTACTTTTTTGTCATTGATTTCTTGCAATCAACATTTGTTACATTTATATTTTTTAAATGCCCTTAAAATTTTTTTTAACCTAGAGATTACAAATGAAAGAAAAATGCCAGAGAGCTAGAATAGTCAGGGACTGATGGTATTTATGTAATGTTTATTATTATTTATGTTGATGATAATAATAAATTTCCAAATTTGCTTGTTATTAAAATTATCTTGAAATCTTCTGCCCAAGAATTTAATTCTTGCTCTTTAGAATGGTGAAAGGAATGGGAGTTACCCTGCAATATTAATTTTAAAACCATTTTTTCCCCATAGATCTTTGCCGCCGTTCATTATCAGAAGATTCTGTAAGTATTCCACTCTTATTAAACCCAAATTTTACACTTCTGACTAATATAAATTTATAGGGCGCTTCATTGTAGTATTTATTGACTTGTTGGAATAGGTGGTGATTTATTAAATAATCACAGTAAAAATCCTCTTGATCAATTATTTGATGGAGTCTTAGGCTGGGAAATTACAATACTAGAATTTTTATATGCCATATATATTTTATTTTAAATTTATATTAATATAAATTCATTCTCTTATTTTAGATGCAAGGCTCAGATCTTTGAATATGGGTCCTTTCATAGGAATCCCATGCATATTTCTTAAATGAACCACAAATAATCCAACAGTCATGATTTCCAATTGTCTTAAAGACAGTTATGAAGTAGTTTCATTACAGAATCCTTACAGTTGTTAGCCTTTTCACCAATCTTTTATTGTTTTCTGGCGCTCATCTACACAGTAATTTGCTTTTGGAATCACCTTTATCAAATTCCTAAATTTTAACAAACTGATTCTAAGGGAAGTTTTCTGAAAATGATATGTTGTCTTTAAGATTGTGTACCTTTTGAATGTTTGGAATACTTGATAAATATGGAGATCGATTTGGAAAATTTACAAGGGAAAAAAAGTTTCTTTTTCTTCTTAGGATGGGACTGAGGAAGACCCACAGGCAGAACTGGCCATCATTCATGGGCAGATGGCCTATATTCTGCAGCTTCAGGGTTGTACAGAGGAGGCGTTGCAACTTTACAATCAAATAATAAAACTAAAGTAAGTTTATTTTAAATGAAGTGTCTTTTATAGGGGGTGAAGTCTCTTTTTAAAGGTTTGTTTCTTTTTGACTGTTGCTTATTGTTCACAGGCCAACAGATGTGGGATTGCTAGCTGTGATTGCAAACAACATCATTACTATTAACAAGGTATGGGATATACATTGCTTTCTTACACTTATATTTTACATTGAAAACATTACCTTAGCTTTATCCCAGGTTAACTTCTTTTTTCCATGACACAGTCCAGTTGTAGCAAAATCACAATCACAGTTTAACTTTCATAATGATGATTCTGCAAGCTATATTCAGGTAATAAAACTTTTTTGCAGTTACAGTCTCTGGACTGTCTTACCCTTTTCCCAGTTTATAATAATGTGGAGAATCTATATATTGAAAAATAAATTGTTTTGATTTTATACTAAGCATGTGCATGTTTTATGTGTCATTTTCATCTAGTGAGTCTGAGTACAAGTTTTCTATGTGTAATTCTTTTCTTTCCAGTGGTTTTTATTTTGGGGGAAGGGAGACATGCCCACCCTCAAAGCCACATGTAAAATATTACAAGTATGAGTATAAACAATCCTAAAGACTACTGTACTAGTAAAATTAACCACCATTTAGAACATTGTTTTAATAGAAGAACATTTCAGATTTGAAATGGAAATCAGTAGAAAATAAGAAAAGTAACATTTGATTTCTTTTGATAAACTGTGTGATTTTTCAAGTGCCATTGTATTTCATATTCACAATTATAGTTTTATTTTTTTTAATTAATTTATTTTTTAATATTTTATTTGACAGAGACACAGCGAGAGAGGGAACACAAGCAGGGGGAGTGGGAGAGGGAGAAGCAGGCTTCCTGTGGAGCAGGGAGCCTGCTGCGGGGCTCGATCCCAGGACCCCAGGATCATGACCTGAGCCGAAGGCAGACGCTTAACGACAGCCACTCAGGCGCCCCCACAATTATATTTTTAGGTGGCAGTACTTGCCGCCAATTTGTAGGAATATAATCTGAGGCTGAAAGGAGTTAAGTAATTTGTATAAGGTCACAGCCTGTTAGAGGTAGAACTTGGATTCAGATTCCAATCACTTGACTCCAGAGTCCTTCATGGTACTTCCTTCCTCCAATAGCAGAAATTCAGAGGGTCTCCAGAGCTGAGATAATAGCACTAGAAAGAGTAGTAGTTATAGGATGTTGTAGGCCTTTGGCATGGTTTAGGTTTTCAAAAATTGATTCTGGCATTTGAATTAGCAGCATTATATACTTGCCTGTGTTTGTGAATTATTTGAAGTGCCGGTGAGGATAAATTCTTTTTACCTGATATGGGAAGGAGAGTGTGTAAAACACTAGATATCTTTTTTTTTTTAAGATTTTATTTATTTATTTGACAGAGAGAGACAGTGAGAGAGGGAACACAAGCAGGGGGAGTGGGAGAGGGAGAAACAGGCTTCCCGCGGAGCAGGGAGCCCGATGCGGGGCTCGATTCCAGGATCCTGGGATCAGGACCTGAGCTGAAGGCAGACGCTTAACGACTGAGCCTTCCAGGCACCCAACGCTAGATATCTTAATCTTGTTGTCATTATATACCAAACTTTTTTTTTAAGATTTTTTTTTTTAATTTATTTATTTGAGAGAGATCACAGAGGGAGAGGGAGAAGCAGATTCGACACTACTCGACGCTGAGCAGGGAGCCCGATGGGAGGCTCCATCCTAGGACCCTGAGATCATGACCGGAGCTGGAGGCAGATGCTTAACTACTGAGCCACCCAGGCACCTCTATTTTTTAAAGATTTTTTTAAAATTTATTTGAGAGAGTGATAGCAAGAGAGATCACAGAGGGAGAGGAATAGTCAACAGACTTTTTATTCAAAATAGTGCTGGATTCAATAGATAATGCAAAAGAAATATGAAACTCAGTGGTAATAATTATATCATTTAAAAGTCTCATTCTGGTATTGAAAAAAATTGTGCATGTTTAAATTTTTTACTTTTTAACTGCAGTATTGGTGAAAGAAAAGATCTCTGACCTGGCAAATTTGTAGCTGACCCTTGAAAAAGAGGGTTACGGTTTGAGGGTTAAACAACAGCATAAGCAAGTGAACATATGGAGAAATACTTATGACTTATGGGAAGAAAGAGAAAACAGAAGTTAAGAGGATACATACATGCTAGTTAAAAATTTTTAAAAGTTTAGATTGAATGGTACCAAGGTATGGAAGGCCTTGAAAATCAATTTTTTTTTTAATTTTTATTTATTAGAGAGCACAAGAGGGGGTAGGGTCAGAGGGAGAAGCAGACTCCCCGCTGAGCAGGGAGCCCGATGCGGGACTCGATCCCAGGACTCCGGGATCATGACCTGAGCCGAAGGCAATTGCTTAACCTACTGAGCCACCCAGGCACCTGAAAATCAAATTTTTGAGTAAGTGCCATGATAGCAAAGTTTAAGTGGCATGCAAGATGAATTGAAGTATTAAAATAGTACAGAGGAGAACCAACTAGAAATCTGGTTTCTTAAGAATTGATTTATGTGAGGGGTGCCTAGGTGGCTCAGTTGGTTAAGTGTCTGCCTTTGGCTCAGGTCATGGTCTTGGGGTCCTGGGATCGAGTCCTGCATTGGGCTCCCTGCTCAGCGGGGAGTCTGCTGCTCCCTCTCCCTCTGCCCTTCTCCACAGCTCGTGCTCTCTCTCTCTCAAGTAAATAAAATCTTAAAAAAAAAAAGGATTTATATAAAAGTTTTTTGCTGTACATTAATTTTACTTTGGTTTGAAGCTTCACACTCAGAAAAAGTATTTATTTTAGATTTCTTCTTTGTTTTCTTTTACTCTTCAAACTAGTAGAAGACCTGGTTTAAAAAACATAGGGTATTGGGGTGCCTGGGTGGCTCAGTCTTTAGCGTCTGCCTTTGGCTCAGGTCATGATCCCAGGGTTCTGGGATCGAGCCCCGCATTGGGCTCCCTGCTCAGCGGGAAGCCTGCTTCTCTCCCACTCCCCCTGCTTGTGTTCCCTCTTTCGCTGTGTCTCTCTCTGTCAAATAAGTAAATAGAATCTTAAAAAAAAACAAAAACAAAAACATAGGGTATCACTTATTTGCAGATATTTATTTACAGAGCTAGAATACTGTGCACACAGTAGGTATTCAGATGCTCAGTTTGTCCTCAAGATGCATGTAATTTAATTGTCTTCCTAGAAAGGTATGTGACATTCTGTAATTCTTAACAGGACTTTTTTAAGGCAGATAACATTGTGTTTGCTGCACACAGAAGTTTGAGAATTTGAGCTTCTTTGAGCTACTGCCTAGGTGAGAAGGACCTTAGGGAAAAGAAAAACAGTAGCTGTGTTACATTGGCATTTTTTTGCTAGAAATGCTTTCAAAAGAGGTGTGAATCTATTTCTGAATTTTATTGATTTGCTTACATAATGACTGTTTCAAAGAGGAAAGAATTACTTTCCTCATTTGTCATCTAAATTCTAAAGGGCATAGTGTGTAGATTCCAGATTTCTTTGTATCTTTGTAGTCCTGATTTCCACTGTAAGATTTGTTCTGTCAGTAAGTACTTTTCTTCAAAAAGCTCAAAACAAGCAGTTAATAGTGGAAGGATAAATCAAAAGAAAACCAAGAATCCAAGACAAATTTATATGCATCTTAGGGGTTTAAACAACATAACCAGGCAGATGTATTATCTTCCAAGCTCTCTTGTGTATAAAATAACTAAATGGAAGAGGAATAAAGCCTTTTTTTTTTTTTTTTTTTTTTTTTAAAGATTTTATTTATTTATTTGAGAGAGAGAGAATGAGAGACAGAGAGCATGAGAGGGGTTAGGGTCAGAGGGAGAAGCAGACCCCCTGCCGAGCAGGGAGCCCGATGCGGGACTCGATCCAGGGACTCCAGGATCATGACCTGAGCCGAAGGCAGTCGCTTAACCAACTGAGCCACCCAGGCGCCCGAGGAGTAAAGCCTTGAAGTGTTAAAAGATTAAAGTCTGAGATTGCTGTTAATGGCAAATGAACTTTTCTTTTTCAGGACCAAAATGTCTTTGACTCCAAGAAGAAGGTGAAATTAACCAATGCAGAAGGAGTAGAGTTTAAGCTTTCTAAGAAACAGCTGCAAGCTATAGAATTTAACAAAGCTTTACTTGCTATGTACACAAACCAGGTAGGTAACAAATCTCTCATTGCTCTGGCTAAACCTTTTGGAGTATGGCATATGAGGCATAATGGGTGTAACAGTTCAATCTCTGTATATTTTTTGTCTTATACCAATGTATTTTTCAGAATGTCATATATCATAGATTTTGTTAAACAAGTAATTTGCTCAATTCTTTGTAAAGGTCTACAGCTGCCTTTTAAGAGGACGAGAACACTATTCACATTTGTAAATGAGATACTGTTCTCATTATCTTATTTCTAATGTCTCTGAATTAAAGTAGCAATCATCAAAGATGTCAACTGGAATTATAGGTTTAAGATCTGTCTTTCATTTTAGTTTGTGCATAATTATAAATGCTAAGGAGGTCCATTCTAATATGCATTAATTCTAAAGATTTCATACTTTTCCATAGCAGAGGTGTTCAGTGGGAAAGTGAGAGTCAGTAACATTTTTATTATTTAGAACTGAGCTAAGTTATTCTTGAATACTTTAGCAAGAAATACCTATACATTTTGTTGCTTTTAAGCAAAGGGTGATACTTGTATTTTCATTTTTTAAACAAAACTCTGAAATTTAAGCGTCCAAATTAATATTTAGAACTAGTCCTTTCATGGGGCGCCTGGGTGGCTCAGTGGGTTACACGTCCAACTCTTTTTTCTTTTTTAAAGATTTTTATTTATTTATTTATTTATTTGACAGACAGCGAGAGAAGGAACACAAGCCAGGGGAGTGGGAGAGGGGTGAAGCAGGCTTCCCACCGAGCAGGGAGCCCGATGCGGGGCTCGATCCCAGGACCCTGGGATCATGACCTGAGCTGAAGGCAGATGCTTAACAACTGAGCCACCCAGGCGCCCCTACTCGTCCAACTCTTGATTTTGGCTCAAGTCATAATCTCAGGGTTGTGAGATTGAGCCCATGTTGGGTGTCGGGCTCTAAGCTGGTCGTGGAGCCTGCTTAAGATTCTCTCTGTCCTTCTGCCCCCCCATCCAAAGAAATAGTCCTTTCCTAAATGCTTTTGTAACTCATAGCTTAAATTGAGTAAATGGAAATCTTTTCTTACAGGAGAAAATTGAAAATAGATACTGTAAACCAGTTCTTTTACCCTAGATAGTTCTTCACTATTGTCTTTCAGCTGAGTTCCTTCCCCTTCCACCCCTTCCTTTTCTTTTTGGTTATTCACTTAATGTTTAATTGCATTAACCAGCTTATTTTTGTGGGGGGAAATACTGTTTTTTAGGCAGAACAGTGCCGCAAAATATCTGCCAGTTTACAGTCCCAAAGTCCTGAGCATCTCCTGCCTATATTAATCCAAGCTGCCCAGCTCTGCCGTGAAAAGCAGCACACAAAAGCAATAGAACTGCTTCAGGTAAAGAAATTGAGTTTTTAATGAGGTGTCATGTAGTTGCATCCTTTTTTCATTTTTATTAGAATAGCCTACAAACTTGTAAGTAAAGTGGGAAAACTAATAGGTAACATACCAGTAGACAAAATCCAGAGTGTCACTTTAGTTAATTCTTGAGCTACAGCTTTGTTTTATGTACATTTGCATTATGGGGCATCAGTCTGGCTCAGTTGGTTGAGTGTTGGACTCTTGATCTCAGTTCAGGTCTTGATATCAGGGTGATGAGTTCAGGCCCCGTGTTGGGCTCCACGCTGGGCCGGGAGCCTACTTTATTTATTTATTTTTTTAAATATTTTATTTATTTGACAGAGAGAGACAGCCAGCCAGAGAGGGAACACAAGCAGGGGGAGTGGGAGAGGGAGAAGCAGGCCCCCCACAGAGCAGGGAGCCAGATGCAGGCTTCATCCCAGGACCCTGGGATCGACCTGAGCTGAAGGCAGACGCTTAAGGACAGAGCCACCCAGGCGCCCCCTGGGAGCCTACTTTAAAAAAAAAAAAAATAAAGTTTGCATTAGTAAATGTTTACCATAAACCTGAAGAATGGTTTTCATTTGGAGATCAATTTAGGATGAGTTAAAGGTTTGTTTTAGGCTTATAATGCCAGAATATGCTTAACCTCTTTTTTCAATAATGTATTTTCCAATGAGTCCCAGTCCAAAACCTCAAACAATTACAGAGATACTAACTTGGTTTTTATCATCCTAAATCAGCTGTTAGATTACATGTTTGAAATTCCTGAGGGTACAGTACCCTGGAAAGTTGAACAGGGTGAAGTTAGGACCATCCTGAAGGGCAGAATTGCCTAGCAGGGATCCTCAGTAAGGAGACAGCATCTATTTGAGTATCTTATTTAAACAAACAAAACTATGTAGTAATCTTAATTATTATTTCTCTATTAGTGATTTCCTGGAACTTGATATTATTATACTTTCAGAGCATAATTTTATTATATTTTTATTTTATTTTATTTTTTAAGATTTTATTTATTTGACAGAGAGAGACAGCCAGAGAGGGAACACAAGCAGGGGGGAGTGGGAGAGGGAGAAGCAGACTCCCCGCTGAGCAGCGAGTCCGATGTGGGCTCCATCCCAGGATCCTGGGATCATGATCTGAGCTGAAGGCAGATACTTAACCGACTGAGCCACCCAGGTGCCCCTCAGAGCATAATTTTAAAACAAAATGGGAATCAAATTTTTTCCAGAATTAAAATTTTGACCTGAAACCAGAACTTTAATATTTTAAAACTGGATTTTAAATTCTGTGTAGAAGTGATAATTGAACTGTGTGTGGTTAGTTGTGTAAATTGTGATTTTTTTTTTTTCCTCCAACTGAAAACATTTTAGGAGTTTTCAGATCAGCATCCAGAAAATGCAGCTGAAATTAAGCTGACCATGGCACAGCTGAAGATTTCCCAAGGTATTAATAATTATTTCATCATGATTAAAATATTTTAATGGAAACATGGTTGAAATGTTTCTGAAGTAGTTGTGAACTACGTGGTTTTAAAAATTTTGCAAAAAAATTTTTTTGCATAATGATGAAGCATAATTATTACTGTTTCAAACAGCCTTTTTTTCAGGTTATTCTTAAATTTTTAGAATGATTCTCAATCTATGCCTTGAAAGTGGGTAGAAGCAAAGGATTCCTATGTTTCAAAAGACCATACTTAAATTTCCTGGGTATGTCATATGTAGAAATGCTTATATCTGTCACCTGCTAGTATTTGCATGAAAGAAGGGTTACTTTGCGTTTAGCTTTCTTAACTTAACCCTTTATCCTTTGTTTATAGTTTATGACCCATATCTTTGGGGGAAAAGAGGCAGGGAAATTTAATGAAAACTGACATTTTTGAATCCTACAGAAAACTGCTAGTGGTTTTTGGCCATGATTTGAACTAGCCTTAAGTGATTATCTAGAGCTTTTGGTAACCATTATTTACATGTAGCTATTTTAACTTTAAAATAAAATGAAATTTGTTAAAAGTCAGTTCCTCCCTTGTGCTAGCCACATAGAAACTTCATAACCCCATGAGGCTAGTTGAACAGCATAGATAAAGACATTTCCATCATAGGAAGTTGTATTTCTGGTGTAGACCATGCATTCTCAACATGGGGGTGGGGATCATTCGTTTGGTGGGTGGCCAAAAAAATTACAGATATTATGGCCAAAATGAAAATTTCATGGGTAATGATCAGGATACTTGATAATTAGAGAAAAAAAAAAGTCTTACGAGATTTCTTAGTGTTTAGTAACAAAAGCAAGGTTGAGAAACATTATTGGTTTTGGGGTACCTGGTTGGCTTAGTTGGTAGAGCATGCGACTCTTGATCTCAGGGTCATGAGTTTGAGCCTCAGAGCTCCACATTGGGGGTAAAGATTACCTAAAAAAAGAAAAAAAGAAACATTGTTGGTCTCCCATAATATTACCCATTCTCACATTTCCTTATCTTCTTCTCTTATTTCTTACTCCTTTTCCCACTTCTGCTTTTTCTTGCTCTTCCCTTATTTTCTTTTCTTATCCAGTTTTTAGTTTATTTTTGAGAGGAGTATTTATCCTACTAAAATTACTAAGAAAGAGCTGTCATTGGTTTCTATTTTGCTTTTAAAGACTTTGGAAGGTTACATTATTGATGTTTACAATGACTAGAAAATGGGTATTTTGACACTGTAGGAAATTTTCCATTGCACTCATATCTGCAGTAACATGTTTTAAAGTCTTTAAGGGTAGGATGTCCTTTAAGTTACAGTCTGAAAATGGAGAAAGACTGGGTGGGAGTTGGGAGACTTCTTTTCTGGTAGAATCTCTGCCATTAACTTTCTTTGTGGGTGTAAGCAAGGTATATTGTTTCTTGGGACCATTATCCCAAAGATCCCAAAGCTTGAGTATTTGGAGATACTACAAAATAGGACTTAAATTTCTTATTGTTGTTGTTTTTTAATAATATGTTTTCTTCAGTGTGATGATGATGATGTTTTTAATCTCTCAAGGTAATATATCTAAAGCATGTCTAATATTGAGAAGCATAGAAGAGTTAAAGCATAAGCCAGGCATGGTGAGTTTATAACTAAAATATTATAAAACTGAAAAAGTAGCGGAATTATAGTCTATTGGTATGTTTGATGTTTCTTTGTATTTAATTTCTGTTTATTCATAATGTAGGAGTAGTAGTTAAAATAAGTTACTGGTCTGCATTTAATGTCATTTTGTTTTCTGCTGTGCATTGGTTTATTATTTAGGCAAATATGCCAGGCACTATTTAAGCCTTACATTATCACTAAAAGCCAACCTTAAATAACCTAAAACCTGTATAGGGAATTTCTTAGCCTAATTTATTTTATCATGTCTTCAATGTGATATTTTGAGTTAAAAAAATTTAGTGATAGTGGCCAATAAATTTAGTTTTTAGTTCTGTGATGATTCAGTCATCACAGATTTAGATCACCGATATAGCTGTGAAAGCATCTATTTCAAAGTAGAGGCTAATGCTGTCATTGGTGGTATGTACATTTATTGAACAGGGACTTTTATTCATGTCTGTATCCTCTAACACAGCTTGTTTACAGTTGGCACTCAGTAAATGTATATTGGTAATGTATTATGGTAATGCTTTCTCCTTTGAAGATTCATATTTTCAAGACTGGACTACAATTACTCTGTATTAGAATCGAATATAAATTTCTAAAATTTCATATCTGGCCTTCTATTACCTTTCAAGAAATTTGTCCACTTCATCATTGTTGAACTTACTGGCATAAAAGTTGTTCAGGTATTTCCTATTTATCCCTTTAATATCTGTAGACCATCTCTCATTCCTGATACTGGTTATTCAGGTCTTCTTTTTTGTTTTCTGATCAATTTAGCCAGAGGTTCATCAGTTTTATTGATTTTCTTAAAGGTCCAGTTTCTTGGGGCGCCTGGGTGGCTCAGTCGTTAGGCGTCTGCCTTCAGCTCAGGTCATGATCCCAGGGTTCTGGGATCTAGCCCTGCATTGGGCTCCCTGCTTGGCAGGAAGCCTGCTTCTCCTTCTCCCACTCCCCCTGCTTGTGTTCCTGTTCTCGCTCTGTTTCTCTCTGTCAAATAAATAAATAAAATCTTAAAAAAAAAAAAAAGACCCAGTTTCTTGTTTCTGTTTCCTTTCTGTCCTCATCTCATGTTGCTTCTCCTATTCTCACTCTACTCTAGCGACATGGGTCTCCTTGCTGTCCCTCCAGCACACTAGGCAAGCTTTTCACTGGCCTTTTGTAGCTCAGGCCAGATAGAACTTATCATGGGAGTTTAGCCACGCTGGTGTGTACCTCACTATCACACGTTAGATGTCCCAGCAGTGTTTTATTATATAAACTAATTTTTAAGCACTATTCTCAACTATTATGCTTGCTACGCACTAGTAACAAACTGTGAACTGGCACTAGTTTAAGAGGAAAGTTATATTTTATAGATAACTACCTTTGTATTTGGGAACCACTGTTGTATATGGTATTTCTAGTTATTATGGTCTAGAAAGATAATTTTTTGTTTTAAAGATTTTATGTGTTTGACAGAGACACAGCGAGAAAGGGAACACAAGCAGGGGGAGTGGGAGAGGGAGAAGCAGGCTTCCCGTGGAGCGGGGAGCCCGACATGGGACTCAATCCCAGAACCCTGGGATGACCTGAGCCGAAGGCAGACGCTTAACGGCTGAGCCACCCAGGCACCCCAGAAAGATAATAATTTTTATGATGAATTTGGTACTGGCAGAGAGCCTAACAACTTTTATTTGCTGTTTTCTAATTTTTTCATTTTCAAAAAGCTTATTCTGGGAGAGAAGGGGGAATTTTACTCATTAATTTATACTTTCGGCTGGGTAGGTATCTGCATTAGTGACTATGTACAGCCATGAGGAGGATATTGATAGTGCCATTGAGGTCTTCACGCAAGCTATCCAGTGGTATCAAAACCATCAGGTAAGTAAATGGAGTAAATTGTATGAGGACATGTTTTTATGTAAAAATAAAAAGCTGCAGTAGTGAACTCAAGTTATGAGAATTGAAATATTCCAAGTCACTATTTAAAGAATGGAATACTGTTAGACTGTCAAATTAATTTTTTTAAGTATACCAGATCCAAATAAAGCTATTGGAAATAAGAATTATTTCAGAATGAAAAAAAAAAAAAGCTCAGTTATGGTTTTGGAGGCCTTTTTGGTTCGTTGTGTGTATTTGTGTATAATCTCAAAAAATAATACGTGAGTGCATATGGGAGTGCTCATCTTTAGTGGCTGGAGAGCTCATGGTAGTAAGTGGTGAAACAATAAATATGTGCAATAATTGTGTCTCATGTTTTCCTGGAATAGGAACATCTTCATTTTTTCCAGTATAAGTCTCTGCATAGGCAGTATCCAACTTATAAATATACATGCACACAGGTGGCATTTATACCGTTGGTACTAAAGGCAGTAGAGGGATATCCGTGTTCTGGGAAATACTGTGTTTGAGAACTGTGGTGACATATCTTTAAGATCTGATTATGAGGAAATATTTCTAGTTATAGGCAATCTTAAAAAAGATAGGTTGTGATCCAGATTCGATCCAGATTCATATATTGGTCATCACTTGTATAATTTGTCTACCTCCCTCCCTGTATGTTTGTGTGATTTTTGTTGTTGTTGTTTCATGTATTCAATAAAACTTTGAGGAATTTAATAGATAGGTCTATCTTAAAGGTCTAATGAATGTAGTAACTTCACAAACATGGTAGATATCTAGCTTAGAACTTTTTTTCCTTTTTTTTTTGAACCTGTAGCCCAAATCTTCTGCTCATTTGTCCTTGATAAGAGAAGCTGCAAACTTCAAACTCAAATATGGGCGGAAGAAAGAGGCAATTAGTGACCTAGAACAGCTATGGAAGTAAGTTCTGAAAGCTGGAGATGTAAAAATGCAAATTTTATTGCTGTTATTTGATACAAGAAGGTTATTTTGCTTGTTTATTTGTTCCATTTTCAAACTGTACACTAACTGTTCACTAACTTTTTTTTTTTTTTTAGACAAAATCCAAAAGATATCCACACCCTGGCGCAGCTTATTTCTGCTTACTCACTTGTAGATCCCGAGAAGGCAAAAGCGTATCCTTTTGACCTTTTGATTATTGTTCCAGACAGCTCCCAAGTAGCGTGCTAGATACCTTCCAATACCTATTTTGACCATGGCTTTTTCTGTTGTAAATTTCAACAAACAAACAGAATACTCTTCTAACTAGTAAAAGCAAAAATGAGAATTTATTGGTCAACATGACTGAAAATATAGTAATAGATCCGACTTGGGGTACAATTTGATCCAGAAGCAGAAATGAAGTCAAGATGCAGCTTATATCTCTTCAGGTTCAAGTCCAGCAGCAAAAGAAAAAGTGTATTTTATTTGGGTAGTTGTGAAAGATTCTGAAATGTCATTCTCATTGAAATGTCTTAGATCACATGCCTAACAGTTACTGAAGATAAGAGATTCAGTGCCCTGATTGGCTAAGTTTGGATCATGTGCTCCTGTAGTCAGGGTATGCTCCCAAACCCAAGGTGGAGTCGTGGATGCTGAGCAGCCACAAGTCAAAACCTTTGTAGTGAGCAAATCTATGTTTGATAGTTGTTTTGGAATAGAGATTTTATTAAGCCCCATCTTGAAGTACAGCACTGAGTTAAGGAATAGATGATTAGATTATGACCTCTTT
Source organism: Phoca vitulina (assembly GCF_004348235.1). Taxonomy (NCBI): domain Eukaryota; kingdom Metazoa; phylum Chordata; class Mammalia; order Carnivora; family Phocidae; genus Phoca; species Phoca vitulina. The sequence goes on from NW_022589706.1 coordinate 39,724,936, forward strand.
TATTTTTTCAGGGTATATAATATATAAATGACCTTATAATCTGATTTGTTACTATTATTATTTTTTAAGATTTTATTATTTGAGAGAGAGATAGCACAAGTGGGGGTGAGGGGCAGGGGGAGAAGCAGACTCCCTGCTGAGCAGGGAGCCCAATACAGGGCTCAATCCTGGAACTCTGGGATCACGACCTGAACTGAAGGCAGATGCTTAACTGACTGAGCCACGCAGGCGCCCCTAATTTGTTATTCTATAGAAGATTTAAGAACATTTTTTTACTTTTGAGAAAGGACATAAAAAAAAAGACTTTTTCTTTTGGCAGACATATATATGTGTATATATTGTGTTCCTGAACTCCTGTTCAATCCCAGCCTTAGTAAACACCTGCCCTCGTCAGATAGTATGTCTCTAAAAGTAGATGTTGAGGCTCTTGAAAATTCTCCTGGTGCTACTTACATTCGGAAAAAGGGTGGAAAAGTTGCTGGAGATAGTCAACCAAAGGAGCAAGGGTAATGTTTTCATTGTAACATTCTCTAATGTGGACTTTAAATTACATAAGGAATGAAAAATACATTCTCTGAAAATTCCTCATGAATAAAGTTTAAGTCCCCCTTGTTTCTTTTTCCTTTCTTTTTTGCTATGCCCAGTTCTTAGTCCTTGTCCTGTTTACCACCTCCCCCCATCACACCCCCAAATTAACCTTTGGTGTTGAGTGTATATCCTTCAGGATCTTCTTTGTGTTTACACACAGAAGTGATTTAGAAATATTTTCCTTGGATTTATTTATTTATTTATTCATTTATTCATTTTTTACAGAAGGGGATTATATTGTACTTAACTGTTTTCCAGCTTGCTTTCATTTACTAAGTTGTGGAGATTTCTCCATATTCTTTTTTTTTTTTTTAAAGATTTTATTTATTTCTTAGAGCACAAGTGGGGGTGAGGGGTGGAGGGAGAAGCAGACTCCCTGCTGAGCAGGGAGCCCAATGAGGGGCTCAGTCCTAGGACCCTGAGATCATGACCTGAGCCTAAGTCAGACGCTTAATCAGCTGAGCCACCCAGGCTCCCCTTCTCCATATTCTTAGTATAGACATATTTCATTCCTTTTATGCATAGTATTCCATTAGCTGGTTGTCCCCTACTTTATTTACCTGTAAATGTTTTATGTATATTTAGTACTTAATTCTATACTGAGTTCAAATGAGGTTTATTTTGCTGATTTGGAGGAAAGATTAGCTAGCTTCATTAACTTATAAGAAGTCAAATTCTTACTCTTCTCCCACCTGGCCATCTCAGAAACACAGTGGAGGCCTACAGTGAAATGTTTAAGATTCCATGGATAGAGACTTGGGATGAATAGAGAATGGAAGAGATACAGCCCTTCCCCAAATTTGTGGCTTTCATGGTTTTTCACTGTTTTCTCTCTTTTTTTTTTAAGATTTTATTTATTTGAGAGAGAGCTAGAGAGAGCACAAATGGTGGGGAGGGGCAGAGGGAGAGGGAGAAGCAGACTCCCCACTGAGCAAGGAGCCCCCCCCCCCCATGTTGGGGCTCTATCTCAGGACGCTGAGCTCATGACCTCAGCCTGAAGGCAGGTTGCTTAATGACTGAGCCATTCAGGCGCCCGTTTTCTCCCTTTCTGAGTGCTTTTGAAATGTAAATTTTTTCCTAACTTACAAAAAAAATACATCAGCAACAGCATATGAGTAACGTTATTATGAACTCTGGTAAAAAAGCATTATCTAAAAAAAAAAAAAAAAAACATTATCATCCTCATAATAGTTTTTTTTTTTTTAAAGATTTTATTTATTTATTTGACAGAGAGCGAGAGAGGGAACACAAGCAGGGGGAGTGGGAGAGGGAGAAGCAGGCTTCCCGCGGAGCGGGGAGCCCGATGCGGGGCTCGATCCTAGGACCCTGGGATCATGACCTGAGCCGAAGGCAGACGCTTAACGACTGAGCCACCCAGGCACCCCTTCATAATAGTTTTTTTTAAGATTTTTTTTTTTAAAGATTATTTATTTATTTATCTGACAGAGAGGGAACACAAGCAGGGGGAGTGGGAGAAGGAGAAGCAGGCTCCCCACGGAGCAGGGAGCCCGATGCGGGGCTCGATCCCAGGATCCTGGGATCATGACCTGAGCCGAAGGCAGACACTCAACGACTGAGCCACCCAGGCACCTCTTAATTTTTTTTTTAAAGATTTTATTTATCAGAGAGAGGGTGAGCAAGCACAAGCAGGGGTTGCTGCAGGCAGAGGGAGAAGCAGGCTCCCTACTAAGCAGGGAGCCCGATGCAGGACTCAATCTCAGGATCCCGGGATCACAACCCAAGCCAAAGGTAGACACTTAACCACTGAGCCACCCAGGCGTCCCACTCATAATAGATTTTTAAAATTAAATTAGGAATTGGAGTCTCAGAAATACTACCTTGTTCCAAATTCCATTTCATCATAAGAGTCCCACCTCAGACCTTATCAAGAACCCCAAAATTGAAAAATTCAAGCCACATCTTAAGGGGATTTTCAAATAATGCCTATTTAAAGGTCTTCCTTCCTTTCTTTCTCTCTCTCTCTCTGAACTCTCACTCTGTCTCCCCGCTCCCCCACCCATGCTCAGTGTGGAGCCCAGCGCAGGGCTTGAACTCACGATCCTGAGATCATGACCTGAGCCGAGATCAAGAGGTGGATGCCTAACTGACTGAGCCATCCAGGCGTCCCCTATTTAATTATTTTCAGTACTTTTTTCCTCTTTCAAAACAGAGTTTAGTAATTAGTAAGAATATAGTTCTTTTCTAGTCCTTTAATCCTCTCCTTTTCCTTAGACAATTATTAAGATATTGGCTTTTAGGCTTTTAAATTTCAGCACATTATTTTCATTAGGCATTATTAAAGCCTTTTATACTAACTTTTGGATACAAAGGTTTAGTTTCTTGGGGTTTTTTTAAGATTTTATTTTTAAGGAATCTCTACACCCCACGTGGGGCTTGAACTCACAACCCTGAGATCAAGAGTCACATGCTCTACTGACTGAGCCAGCCAGGCACCTCAAAGGTTTAGTTTCTTTTGAAGATAAACTATGTTGTTGACAAAAAATAAGTCATGGTCCTTGCCCTTAAAAGAACCTAAGTCTCGCAGAAGGAAGTATTGCAGTAATTGCAATAAAGGTTGCATGTTCTGTGATTGTGCAGGGCATAGAGGAGTACACCAGGGGGTATAGTCCTTCCTGGGGACAGTCGGGGGTTAGGAAATCACCTCATGGAAGAGGTGATTGTGTTGACTTTGGAGGAGGATGAATTAGGCCAAGTGTGAGCAAAGGCAAATAAGAAAGGGCAGAGGGGCACCTGGGTGGCTCAGTCGTTAAGCGTCTGCCTTTGGCTCAGGTCATGATCCCGGGGTCCTGGGATCGAGCCCCACATCGGGCTCCCTGCTCGGCGGGAAGCCTGCTTCTCCCTCTCCCTCTGCCCCTGCTTGTGTTCCCTCTCTCGCTGTGTCTCTCTCTGTCAAATAAATAAGTAAAATCTTAAAAAAAAAAAGGGCAGAGAACCTTTGGGAAATAGCAGGTATGGCTGGAGAGTGATTTGTAGAGACAGTTTAGAAGACTGTTGCAGTCTGGGTGAGAGATGAAGCTCTTTAAAGTACGACACTGTATGTTGCATTTCTTATTCTTCAGGATACCCTGAAAGAATTTTCACAATTGAATGACTTGGTAGAATGAATTTTTGGCAGAGATTGTTGCTGTCTCATCATTTTAATTCACTGTTTCATAGTTCCCATAGAGGCATATCATGTAGGATTATTTACAGAGATATTTTTGATGTCTTCCTCTTATAGCCATCAGAGTACTTAATTATTTTTGAAGTGTTTTATTTCTGATGCTCCTTTCAGCACCCCTTCCCTTTTTTTTTAGTGTATTTAATAAAGATTTTACTTAAAAAATTCAGTAAACTCACCAGGTTCAAGATTTGGAAAATAAAAACGTAGAAAGTAAAAGCTTCCCATCCCTGTGTGCTCTCCTCTCTCCAAGGTCACTACCAATGTTACTTGTCTTACATACCCTCCCAGGGATAGTCTTGGCATGTATGATACCTATGCATGTTCTTGCCTAAGTGTTTAGTTATCTGTTCTCTAGTTTTGCCAAACATGTAACTTAACATAGTATTGTAGATTTTCATGCTTGTGCAGATTTCTTCTCTTTTTACATAGACTTAATGTATGGGAATGTAATCTGAAAACCTAGCTAATCCTCTTTTTTAAACAACTTTCCAAAAACTACAGTATGTGAAGCTTGATTAAACTTAACCAGTATTAATATCCCAGCTAGTTTATTAACTTTGGTGAGACAGTGCCACATCTTAAATGCTTAATGATAAAGTGCCCAGCTCACTCTTTTGCACATGTTTAAAGCTGTGTAAATATTTTATCATGACTATGGTAATGGTTTTTCTTCTTTTTATAGACAGGGAGATTTGAAAAAGAAGAAAAAGAAAAAGAAGGGTAAGGATTTTTTTTTATCTTTAGATTTTACAAGATAAAAGTTTGAATTTAGCCCAATATAAAAATCTTCAGACAAAAATACTGTTCTCTCTACTGTCTTTGAGCACTGACTTTTGTCTTGACTATAAATTATTTTTTTTTACTTTAAAGACTATAGCTCTAGAGAGTTTGATTGCCTGAATTCAGATTGTTGCTCTAGTGAACGTTGCTCTTTTGCTGTGACTGTGAACAGATTACTTAATGTACCTGCCTGAGTTTTTCATCTATAAAATGGAATGTGATAGTTATATACTTCATAAGATTAAATGAGATACCACATGTAAAGATCTCAGAATGATGCCTGGCACATAGTAAGTCCTTTATTCATTAGGCTGCTTTCAGCTACAAACTGAACTCCATCAAACTGGCTGTTTATGAAAATGGCTGTGTATAGGAAAGGTTGACTGATCTAGAAGTTGTATCTCTTTGTTCATCTGTATACAAAACTGAATCCCATTAGAGTCATATGTTTGTTAGCAACGGTCTGGGCTTGTCTTTTTTTTTTTAAGATTTATTTAGAGAGTGCATGTGGGGGCTGGGGGGAGGGCAGGGGCAGAGGGAGAGGGAGAGAGAGTCCCAAGCAGACTCCATGCTGAGCACGGAGTGCAACACGAGGCTCAGTCTTACGACCCCAAGATCATGACCTGAGCCAAAACCAAAAGTTGGATGCTCAACTGACTGCACCACCCAGGCGCCTCTGGGGCTTGTCATTTATATCCAGCAGTTCAAAGAGGGCCTTTCTGCAGTTGTCATGTCTTTCCCATTAATCTCATGGGCCAACATAGGTCATTGTCCAAACCTGAGCCATTAACCAGGAGAATGACGTGCATTGATTGGCTTAGGCTGTGTTCTTAATTCCTGGCAAGAGTGGGTAGAATTACCATGTTTGGCTTCATCTAGTCAGAGGTTATCCCTGGAGCCACCTACCTGTTCCTGACTCTGGGAAATCTGTGGTATAAATCAGATTCATTCTGTCTTTCCTTCTTTCTTTCGTTTATTTTTAAGTAGGCTCCATGCCCAACATGGGTCTCGAACTCACAAACCTGAGATTGAGTTGCATGCTAAGTATTTGTTTTATGTATTAGTAGTACTGCAAGGGAACAGCTGGTAAGTACAGGTAGCAATAACCTGCAATATCACTTTTCTATTTTTTGTGGTTTCCAGACGAGTATTTTTTAAACTTAAAAGCGATATATGCTCATTCTAAGAACACACAAAACTTCTGTCATTATACAATGGCAATAAAGCATGGAAAATTCCCTACCCGAAATTCATACTCCCAGAGATAATTACAATATAACTTTTTTGTATATAGAAACATACATTATTATACATACATTTACATGCTCAGTCAATAAAAGTTTTTACAAAATTGGTATGAACAATGTCTTCAGGATAATTTGTTTTAATCTTCTACTTTAGACTGTATCGTGCAGACATTTCTCCAAATTATTAAATATGGATGTACTTTTTAACCCATAGCTATAGCTTTTTTTTTTTTTTTAAAGATTTTTTATTTATTTATTTGTCGGGCAGGGAGGAGAGAGGGAGAGTGCGCGCACAAGCAGGGAGAGCGGTAGGCAGAGGGAGAAGCAGGCCCCCCAGCTGAGCCAGGAGCCTGATGTGGGACTCAGTCCCAGGACCCTGGGATCATGACCTGAGCCAAAGGCAGATGCTTAACTGACTGAGCCACCCAGGTGTCCCCATAGCTATAGCTGCTTATAGTGTGGGCATACTGTAATTTATTTAATCAATCTCTTACTGATAGACACTTAAGTTAATTATTTTAAAGAAAACCATAGAGAATATCCTTTTTTTTTTTTAAAGATTTATTTATTTATTTTAGAGAGAGAGTGCAAGCGGGGTTGGGGGGTAGAGAGGGAGAAAAGGAGACTTCCCACTCTGCATGTAGCCCAGTGTGGGGTTCAATCCCATGATCCTGAGATCATGACCTGAGCTGACATCAAGAATCAGATGCTCAACTGATTGAGCCACCCAGGCACCCCATGTTCTTATATATAACTTTGTGTCTTATGGGTATCTACAGGATAAATTTCTAGAAGTATTAATTTTGACTAGTACTGCCAAATTAAATTACTCTCTACAAAGGCTATACCATTGTACACTTCTGCCATAGTGTTTGATTGTTTCTCACTATCTCATCAACACTGGGTATTGTTACTGCTTTTAATATTTGTTAGTTTGATAGAATTTTGCTACCTTTTTCATTTATAATTAGTGAGGTGGAACATTTTTTCACATGATTAAGGACTTCTGTTTCTCCTGGCTTTTACCCTAATTACAACAGTGCCCATTTTTCTTTTAATGATTTATCTATTGATTATTAAGACCTCTTTCTATATTAAGAATATCAGTCCACTCTCTTATATAGTATGCAAATTTTTTTTGTTATTCCTCTTAAAAATGTATCTCTTACCAAATGAAATTAAACATTTTTTATATAGCGGCACCTGGCTGGCTCAGTCAGAACTCCTGATCTTAGGGTTGTGAGTTTGGGCCTCATGTTAGGTACAGAGATTACTTAAAAATAAATAAAACTTAAAAAAAATTTTTTTTTTTAATAGATACATATGTGAAGTCTTTTCCTTCATGGCTTCTGAATTTTGTATCATGCTTAATAAGGTCTTTTCCCTGGCTAGATTATACAAATAAAACTTTCTCAGATGAACTTGTTTCAGTTTTAATGTTATTTATTTCCAGGCCTTGGACACATTCTTTAAGCAAACTATCTTTTTTTTTTTAAGATTTTATTTATTTATTTGAGAGAGAGAGAGCACATGAGAGGGGGGAGGATCAGAGGGAGAAGCAGACTCCCCGCTGAGCAGGGAGCCCGATGCGGGACTCAATCCTGGGACTCCAGGATCATAACCTGAGCCGAAGGCAGTCGCTTAACCAACTGAGCCACCCAGGCACCCTTAAGCAAACTATCTTGAAACCATTATAGACATACCTCATTTCTTTAACGCTTATTACACAGGAAAACTGCCTAAGAATTATGACCCAAAGGTGACCCCAGATCCAGAAAGATGGCTACCAATGCGAGAACGTTCTTACTACCGGGGGAGAAAGAAGGGTAAAAAGAAGGATCAGATTGGAAAAGGGACCCAGGGAGCAACTGCAGGAGCTTCATCTGAACTGTAAGTCATTGCTCCTCAGTTGAAGTCACTCAAAGCATAGGTTGATTCTTTCTCAGATGGACTCAGGATCATTAGTAAGAATTTTTAAAATATATTTCAAGTATAAGGAATACAGTCAGATATCTTTAATAGGTGTTTTTTGCCAATAAGCTTATGTAAAGGAAAGAAAATGTGTTTTGATTTGATTATATTATAAATATTAGGATTATAGAATTGTATCGTAAATATTAGGATTCCAGTATCTTCAAAAGGAAGCTAAATACACTGAGTCATTCAACTAATTGAGTATAAAGAACAACAGATACTATAAATAAAATGATTAGGAAGAAGTATTAAAAATGTTACTAAAGTTATTCTTATATTATAGGATTATGAGTCATTTAAATTTTTTTTCTCTTTTTCCTACGCTTTCTAAAAATTGGCATGAACCATATATTACTTTTTCTTTATAAAGCAGTAAATGTATTCAAAAGAAAAATGGATAGGAAGTCGGGGAGCCCACTTTAAAAGAAACAGAATATGTGTGGGAGATTGTTAGGAGTAGAAAGTGAAATCCACGTACATATGTTTTTATAGTCTTTTCCTTTGTTGAATGTATGAATGACCAGCACTCTCCTGATCTGATTTCAGGGATGCCAGTAAAACTGTGAGCAGCCCACCAACCTCCCCAAGACCTGGCAGCGCAGCAACAGCATCTGCATCTACAAGTAATATCATACCCCCAAGACACCAGAAACCTGCAGGGGCTCCAGCCACAAAAAAGAAACAGCAACAGAAAAAGAAGAAAGGTGGAAAAGGTGGCTGGTGATTAGAACATTCTTGTTTGCAGGCTATTTTTAGTCGCACTGACACTAAGAACATAATAAAGGTAACACAGCAAGAAGCACAGAGCTACTCCCTCTCCCATCCCCACATTTCATGAAATGATTTTCTTGTGCGTCGTCACACAGGAAAACATCTTCCTCAACCTCTGCCTAGTCATACTTGGCCTGCTTGTACCACCTAGCTTTGCACAGATGATAAGGACTCAAAATAATGGGGCATTTTCCCACCTTGATCTCTGTTGCATTCTTTCTCTTTGTGTGCTGTGATCTGGTGTTTCTTCAGTTTCACAAACAAGGCATGTTATCCAGTTTCCTAGGATTTAAACAGAACCTACTTCTGTTTCAACTAGAGTCCGAAGATACTTGTTCCTAGCAAATCCCACTTTAAATTATGTCTTAGGAGGCCTTAGGAGACTGAAAGTGGAATCTTCTGAGCATTCCAAATATCTGCTTAGAAATATCATGTGATAAAGGGGACCTTATTAATACACTGGTGTTCTTCACTTCATTACATGAATGACCACAGGAAAACTAAAGTAAATGTCATGATCAATTTTAACCATAAATTCTCTGTCGTGTGATCCTGGAGTATGGGATACTATATATATGTAGTAATGAAATGTGTGTGTATGTACATATATACACACATATATATGTAAATATATACTCCTTTGCACCCCGTATTGTTTTCAGATTATGATGACATTATGCTGATTTAGCACCATTAACTCAAGGAAAATGTATCAATGTTGTAAGAAGTTGACTCTTAGACCCAGTGTTCTGAGGTCAGATGGGTTTGGAGTGTCTCAATCAGAAAGATTTAATGGCCCTGTCAAGAGCATGAACATTGACTTCTGAGGTAGAGAGGAAATCCTTCAGAGTTCAGTAGTGGGCAGTATTAGAACTTAACAGAACTGTTTGGCCCAATTAATAGATACTAAAATGACTCACCTTTGTCATTTGGGGTACAACTATTCATTACCCTTCTCAAAGTAATGAAGTATTGTACAGTCTGGTATCAGTGTTGCTCTGGTCTTCCTTGCTTACAAGCCACTTTCCCATTGAACAGCTGTGAGACAGGCACACTGGGATGCCACCTTTGTTAGTATTCATTTTGTGCTGCCCAAGATAGCATTGAATTTAGACTTTGAGTATTTCCTTGTGATCATATTACTTCATCCTTGTTAATAAAGTGCTGCTGTGTTTGACTCTGAACATATCTATTGAAACTTCTTCAAAGATAATTTTTTAAAAGGCTTTCCTCCTTTACAAGAGTAAGAAATGTGGTGCTGCCTAATCAGAATCTGCAGTAACACCTAATTAGACAAGAGACGACCCTCTTATATATGAATGACTTACTATGACATAATACTTTTTGAGCTTAGAGAATAATCTTTTGGTAAGAGTGTTGTACTTATTCCTTCTGAATATATACCCCATTACAGGAATAATTGTTCATAAATTTGTTATTTAGGATTCCATTAAATTTCTGTGGTGAAGGATAATCATTTTTAGGTTAACTGAGCTACAGAATTTTGGTGAAAGTTATCCATCGTTGAAAATTTTGACCCAAGGCACCAAGAGTGAAAGTTACATTTCTCTATTTAGTCATTGTGATTACTAGCCATTGTTATTACCAGTCATTACTAAGCAACTGAAACCTCAATTGAAATAAGTTATAATTGTCAAATGAAGTATAAGCATCTACAGTAATTTTCTAGTAATTATTTCTTCTTTTGGACAGGTCTTTAATCAAGGACATATACTTTGTATGTGTGTGTGTACATTTATAAAAGCCAGTATGGATACATCCATTCACTGTGGTACATTTTAAAATAAAATATTCTAGTAGTGAGTATGGATTAAGGTGTTTTGGGTTCTGGCATTTTATTGAGGACTTCCTGGTTGGTATACCTAAGAATTTTTTAGGCTAAATATCTAAAATTGTTTCTTGCCCCTTCCACAAAGCTTCAAACCTAATCTGATGGAACCGAGAGAACCCAGTTGTAACTTCACTGACAATTCATCATGTTCATATGTGTTTATAAACAAATTGAGGAGTAAACATTTTTTAAGTTACTAACCACAGCATTTTCAAGGCTGCTTGTAAACTGCTAACCTTAAACATTTACATCACTCAAACCTGGAACAGCCTGTCATTCACTGTTCCTTACAAGCCTATCTGAACAGTAGATCTGATGAAAGAGAGTCAGTTTATTGCATTAAGATAATTTCATTAGATTGTGAAATATATTCTTGAGAGCAGTTTAACAAAATAATAAAAAGAACCATCCCTATACTTTTCAACCAGTTTAAGAAATGTTACCACCACCTTTGAAAAGCCCCATGGGTTACCTAATTTGCTACATACGGGATCATTGTTCGTGACTATTTTGTTTAGTTGTTTAATACCCATCATTACTAGTATCTATGTTCCTGGCGGACTACTAATTTAATCTCCAGGTAATTTTGTTTAAACGATACGTAGCGGGAATTTAAAATAAGCGAGCTGTTCATGTTTCTCTTAAGCGTCCTGGATAGCGGCCTCTAGACACTCCTAGTGGAGTTAACACGGGACGGAGGGCGGGAAGATACCCGCGTTCACTTTTCAGGCTTGTGATTACTGGCTGGGAGAGGCGGGGAAACCTCTGGAACGCTCTGGACGCTGGCTTCCGAAGTGTTCTTCCGATGGGAGACTCGAGGGTCGGGCGGCTCTAGGATGATGTGGGAGTGGTGACACGCTAGGAACTGGGCTGGCTTGGAAGGCCTTTCGGAGACACTGCGCCCAGCACAAGGGAATCGGGGCCATAGTGCGACCTCCGGAGGAGGTGTCGCCTGGGGTGTTTTTCCTACTCGGAAGAGCAGTCCCGCGGGTCTCTCCCACTCCCGCGGCTGGGCCTCCCCACCTCCCTGGGTCAACGCTTCCCCTAGCTCCCTCCGCTATCTCCCCTTCCCCGCCCCGGGATCGGCGAGGCCGCTGCGCCGCAGACCCCCGCTAGCGGGGGTCAGATGCCCCGCGGCACCCAGCGCGCCGGGGGACTGGCCTCGGCCGCGCAGTGACCGCGGGTGTTGTCTACGCCGCGTGGACCTACGTCTCCACCCTGCGTCCGTCACGGGGGCCACACCTGCCGGGACCCAAGGCCCAGGCTCCAGCGCGCGGGCGCGCGTAAGGAGTGAAGGAAATCAGGCCGGTGGGGATGGAGAAGGGAAGGGTGATGGAGAAGGGAAGGGTGATGGAGAAGGGGAAGGTGAGGAAGGGGAAGGAGCCAGAGAAAGAGAAAATTCGGGAAAAAGGAAAGGAGGAGAAAGAGAAAAAGAAGGAGGTGGAGAAGGAGAAAATTAAGGGAAAAGAAAAGGGAAAGGAGGAGAAAAGTAACTGTAAAGAGGAAAAGAGGAAAGAGCGGGAGACCGAGAAAGAGAAGGAACAACTTAAGGGAAAAGAAGAGAAAGAGAAGGACAACAGCGCCTTGACGAAGCCCCCGCTGGAGCCGCCGGTAAGGGACGGGCGCCTCGACCCGCTCTCCAAGGCCGCGGGGGCGGTCAGGCCCGAGCGCCGCCGGCTCTGTTACGTCCGAGGCCCCGACCTGCGCGGGAGGGAATCAGGCCTCCTTTGAGGGCATTTTAATCTGTGGGTGGAAGTGGGTGTGCCACGCTTCGCAAGACCCGTCGCTAGCCCCTTCTCCCTGTCACCTGCCTTACCCTCACTCCTAACCCGGCCCCTGCGTCCCACCCTCGGCCGGGGTAGCGGTGAGGAAGAAGAGGTCCCGGTTGGTGTGCACGGGGCGGAAGCGGCCCTTCTCGGGCGCCGTCTCCGTGCAGCGCTCGGCGGCGCGGGCGCACACCCCGCCTACAGTGCCGAAACCAGCCCCGAGCCGTCGCCGCGCTCGGGCTCTATCCGACTCCTTTCCGTAGTGCAGGGTTCCTGAATTCGTGCAGATGTGTGTGAGGGCTGGACCTTCTCCGTGGTTACTGCTTCCGTTGTTTCCCGGCTACCAGCGCCCAGAGGGACGGTCACAAAGTTGTAACTGAGAGGTCTCTGCACTGCAATCACAAAAAGAAATACCTATGGTACTATTTATATGAGGTACCTAGAGTGGTCAGAATCGTGGAGTAGAATTGGTTGCCTGAGGCTGAGGGGAGAGAGAATGGTAATGACTACAGAGTTTCAGTTTTACAGGATGAAGAGTTAGGGAGATGGAGGGTGGTGATGGCTGCACAGCATCATGAATGTATTTAATACCACTGAATTGTATGCTTAATAATGGGTAAGATGGTAAATTTTATATTATGTGTATTTTACCACAGTGAAAAAATTGAGGGGGTGGAGGATAAAAAGAAAGAAAAAACAGGCATTGTTTGGATCAGCTTAATAAGCTTCTTGCTCCTGGAGTTCCTGAGCTCACAGGTGCTTTCTGGTTCTAAACAATTTTAATTTTTTTTTTTTTAAAGATTTTATTTATTTGACAGACAGCGAGAGAGGGAACACAAGCAGGGGCGGGGGGCGGAGAGGGAGAAACAGGCTCTCCGCCGAGCAGGAAGCCCGATGTGGGGCTACATCCCAGGACTCGGATCATGACCCTTGGGATCATGACCTGAGCCAAAGGTAGAGAGGCTTAACGACTGAGCCTCCTAGGCGCCCCTAAACAATTTGAATTATTAACTGCGATTTGATCTCTGGTAAAACACAGATTATTATAGATCCATATATTGTTAAAAGAATGACTATTGACAGGGAACAGTGGTGTTCAAAATCACAAATTGTGTCAGAACTTTTGGCTTAACAGTAATCCTAGCTTTCCTGAAGAGATGATAAACATGAGAAAGCATGTAGTTTAGCATGTGTTTTGCTAAAAAATAAAGTAAAATGTAAGCATCAGTGACTGCAGAATTCCTAGACAGGGTAGAGTAAGGACAGGCATGTGGTTGGAAAGAGAGTAGGGAACTGTTTTTACTCACAATATTTCATAGGATCTCAGATACCATTATTTTAGCACCACTGAGAAAGAAAAAAAAAGTGCTGCCAATCAAAATATGACATACCCAGACACTTGGGTGGCTCAGTCGGTTAAGCATCCCACTCTTGATTTCAGCTCAGGTCATGATCTCAGGGTCCTGAGATCAAGTCCCACCTGGAGCTCTGCACTCAGCCAGGAGTCTTCTTGGGATTCTCTCTCCCTCCCTCTGCCCCTTCCCCTAATCCCACAGCCTACGCTCTTTCTCAAAAAAAAAAAAGACATGAATTGTAAAACTCTCATTTTGGAGATGTTAAAATGGGGGGAGGAGTGCATCTTGGAATTGATAAAATATGTTGGGGTAGCCTTAAGTGGGGCCATTGGTAGAGACAGTAAGGGGGACACAATCCACACCCTACAGCCATTTCTTGGGCCCAACTTTGTTTTAAAGCATGCAATTTAAATCATCCTACGAAGTATTCTCTATCAATGAAGTCCTTCTTCCTCACCACCACACTCCCAGAATGACACTATAACGTTTAGATGCAGATGGGAGGGAATGGGGATGAAGATAGAAAATAACTATGGAGGGGTGCCTGGGTGGCTCAGTCGTTAAGCATCTGCCTTCTGCTCAGGTCATGATCCCAGGGTCCTGGGATCGAGTCCCACATTGGGCTCCCTGCTCAGCGGGAACCCTGCTTCTCCCTCTCCCACTCCCCCCTGCTTGTGTTCCCTCTCTCGCTGTGTCTCTCTCTGTCAAATAAATAAATAAAATCTTAAAAAAAGAAAAAGAAAAAGAAAATAACTATGGAAATACCATTTGCTTTGAGCCATCAAGAACTCCAAAAACAAACATGTACTTTTTCTAATTCTGTTATTCAAAAGACAGTTTTCATAAATCATGCTCTCTATACAACCATATTAGAGCAGATCTTCAAACATCTTACTTTCACATAGATCTTATTTTCAAAAAAAGTGGGATAGTGAAAAAAATTAACTTTCTATTAGAAACCCAGTCTAAATCTAATGTCAATATTTAGTGTTCAAGTGCAAATGTAAAAGATTATTATTTCCAAACCAATGTCATTGAAGATAATTACTGGTGTTTTTGTGCATGAGAAACTTCTTCAGTAGGCAGTTTGGGAAATAGAATTGAATTCCTATGGGTAATCTGGCTGTATTGTTGGTCATTTATTACTGTTCACTTTAAATTGTGCACCCTAAAAGCCACCTTTGAACTTTTCATACCAGCCTGCCCTTCTTGTCTCTCAATCACTTGTCATAAAAATTTCTAAGTCTGGTATGTTGGTGGAATGCTTCTTTCTAAAGTTTATGTCAAGTTCAACAGGTTTTAACATCAGGTTCTAAAATAAATGTTCATTTGTGATAGGAACCTGTTTAACAATTTCTATAACCTTAGCCTTTTCATTTAATCATGATACTTATATTAAAAAGTATTCACTTGCCCTAAAGTCTTTTAATCTAGTTAGTGATCCAATTAGGAAAAGAAAACAGATCAATAATATGAGACCTTAGGTGCTTACATGCTGAATGGCATAGTCAGTACATGAACCATAGAGGTCCCAAGATCCCAAACAACAAACTGAATTCTGAAGCAATCCCCAGTGGACATGAACTCAAGAAGCAAAGTGAAGTCTGAAAATTGATCCTGCAATCTGTGGCACCTCCTATAAATCCTGATATATATATATGAAGTCTATATTTAATAGATTAATCACCATCATTCCAGTTGGGGGTTGGAGGGATGTGGTATGATTAATACCACATAACTAATGGCTGGTTATAAAATACAAACTGTTTGGTACAGTTTGTTCTAGATCTATTAATTTTTTTTTAAGTAAGCTCTATGCCCAACATGGGGCTTGAACTCATGACCCCAAGACCAAGAGTCCCATGCTCTACCAACTGAGCCAGCCAGGTGCTCCTAGACATATTAAATGTTCTGTGAAGTTTTGTTCTGGTTTACAATTTCGCAATTATTATTGGGTCCTATCACAGGCAGGCACACTGCCAGGACCCAGGAAAACAAGGCCCTGGTTGCATAGGTTTATTGATTTGTCTTTTGTTTTCACAGGAGAAAAATAAGCAGATCCTTGTGTTGGGCCTGGATGGAGCAGGAAAGACCAGTGTTCTGCACTCTCTAGCTTTAAACAGAGTCCAGCACAGCGTGGCACCCACCCAAGGTTTCAATGCAGTGTGCATCAACACTGAAGATAGCCAGATGGAGTTTCTGGAGAGTAAGCCCTCTTTCTCATTAGTAACAGGATAGGCTTATCTTGTTATACCTTAAGCCAGACATACTGTTAGCAACATTACACCCTTATGAAAAGTGACACTGGGTCAGGTTTTCCTACACTTTTAGAATGCATATATAGTTTAATAGTGCACTGTGGAGGAAATCACTTCCTATTCTTATTTCCTCCTTTTTTCAGGGCTGGCATACGAGGGAGCTGCAAGGAAGGCTATAGCACCCCCTCCTATAATAGTCTCTCTTGTCCCTTACTACCCCCAATAAACATTCAATCTAAGTAAATACAACATACTTCCTTCTCTGCAAATGCAACTATAAACAAGCCCCAAACCTCTTTTTATAACCAGAGGGCAGCCCAGAAGTCTCTACGCTAAAGTAATTCTGGAGTCACCCCCCTCTAAATATTGCTATTCCCCAAAGTTGCATTAGATTCTGTTCTTTACATTCTCTCCTTGGATGATTTCCTCCATCCTATTGGCCTTAAATACCATCTCTATGCTAATGACTCCCAAATTTATCTATCCAGCCCAAGCATACCCAAATGTCACCTGACATCTTTACCTGGATATCTAATTTGGACTCTCAAACCTAAAATGGTCAAAACAAAGTACTTGATTTATCTCCATATCTGTTCCTTTCCCTATAATCTACTGCTCAGTAAATGGTTCTTCACCTATCGTGTTACTCAAGCCAGAAAACTAGGAGTCACCCTTAATGTCTCCTTTTGCACCCCCAACTCCAGTCCACAAATAAAACACTATGAATTTTTCTACCTCTAAACAAAGCTTGAATTCATCAGCTATATCCTTTCCTACTGCACCTATTTCAGTTGGAACCTACACCATCTCTCCCTTAGATTACTGTAATCAACTTTTTATTTTTGCTTTCATCCAGTTACAAAAAGAACATATGGGCAGAGAAATTGGTCAACGTGTAGGCAAATCTTTCAGCTAACAACATAATCAGGAATAGAGGTTTTAATTTGTTCAGAAGCTATAGAAGAAATAATAATTTTAACCAAATAGATAGCTAAGAAAATAGTCTCAAAATATGAAAAGTGAAAAGAAAGGAAGGAAGGAACAAAGGAATGAAAAGAAAGGGAGAATCCAACTAGGGAAAAAAATAGACATATTTACCATTGGAGTGAGGGATTTCAACATATTGTCAATTATTAATAGAATCAAAGAGGAAAAAAATCAGCAAAGATACAAAGAATTTGAACACAATCAACAAGTTTCATCCAATGGACAATATAAGATTGTTCAATTAGACAATTTTAGCTACGTCCCAAAGCTAAAATACATGTTCTTCTCAAAGACTCATGGAATATTTACCAAAATTGACCACCTGGTGGACCATACAGCAAGTGTTAACAAATTTTTCAGAGAAGGGGCATCATACAAACCATGTTCTTTGAATACATTGCAATTAAGTTAGAAGTTAATAACAAAAAGATAAAAATCCCTATATAGGTGAAATGTCATGATGTCACAAAAAAAGTTGAGGAACAACCCAAATGTTCATTCATGCTTAAACTAAATATATTAAAACCATATGAATTACTTAGAAGATTACACAACATTCTTTTAAAAAGTGAATTACACAAAATACTTTAGGGAATTAGTCTAGCTCTGTAAAAGGAAAACAAAGGACAGACAAATCTTGAGACACTTTCCCAGTAGTATTTTAAATGTTTTTGTTAAATTCCTAAAACAAAGGTCTTCAAACTTTTTCTGTAAAGGGCTAGGTAGTAAATAATTTAGGCTTTGGGGGCTGCATGGTCTCTATGCAGCTACTAAACTCTGTTGTAGTTTGGAAGCAGCCATAGACAATATGTGAATAAGTCCACGTCTATGTTCTTATAAACCGTTATTTGTAGACACTGAAATACAAATGTGATATAATGTTCCAGTGTCATGAAATGTTATTCTTTCTCTTTTTTTTCCCCCAACACTTAAAAATGTAAAATCCATTCTTTGTTCCTGGGCTGTACAAAAATAGGCAGTGGGCCAGATTTAGACTTGGGCCATAGTTTGCCAGCCTCGTTCTAGGAGAAAAATAAAAATTAAATTCATTGTGTATATATTATTATCATTACCAGTAAGTTTCTTCTGGGGAGAATCAGCAGAATGAAATAATCCAAAGGCGTTTTTTTTCTGAGCCAAGTATTCTTAAATGCCCACAGGATCCTATTAAATCTTAGTGCAATGTTAAGAGGAGAAATTAGTTCTGGGATTTTGACAAAGGAAAAAGATGGTGCAAGTGAGGCTGGCCAGTGAATTCAGTCTATTTAAAACTTATTTTGGAGAAAGGTGTGTTTTAACCTATCACCCTGAATTATTTTAGTAACATATTCCCATTTTCTGAGCTTAAGTGATAGGCAGCGGCCCCCGTGGCCGCTATGAATTACAGATCGGGGGTATCCACTGTATCCACTGTAGTGGATCTAGTGTCTTTATGCTGAGTCTTTGTGTCCCAGAATGACTGAACCACTTATGGAGGGTAAATATTCCCACCAGCCATTTCCCTAGGAACATGTCTCTGGCCATTCTCAGAATTGGGTACAGTCTTACACAGTGGCATTTTATCAGAACACCCGTCCAGTGTTTGGAAATTATCTAAAAGTGCCTTTCCTGCCTCCTCAGTGGATGCTTCTGCAATGTTTTTTGGTGTCTTCTTTCTCTACTCTTCTCTGTAGTTGGTGGCAGTGAACCTTTCCGTTCCTATTGGGAAATGTACCTATCCAGAGGATTGCTGCTGATCTTTGTGGTGGATTCAGCTGATCACAACAGATTACCTGAAGCCAAGAAACACCTTCATCAATTAATCGGAACAAACCCAATCCTTCCTCTGGTTGTGTTTGCAAACAAACAGGTAAAAATTTGGGCAAATATAAATTTTACTCAATAGTTTTATTATTACTAAAAGAAATAGAAATGTCTACTTTTAATAGCTAGATATTTAAAAATATGCTGTATATTCAGTTTATTTTATACTTATAAGATCTCCTAGATTATAAACCCCTTGAGAATAAAGACCATTATTCATCTTTGTGTCCCTTATACTGAACAAGCATAGTAGAAATTCAACAAATATGCATTGAATTTAATTCAATAAACATTTACTGATGGTTGAATTGATTTCAACAAAATATTTGAGTGTCTACCATACATAAAGAAATAGTTTGCTTTAGATCAATTAGCCTGACCTGAATTTATTTCACATACATAAAAAATATTAAACAACCATGGAGAAATTGGAACCCTGTACAGTGTCGTTGGGAATGTAAAATGGTGCAGCCACTTTAGAAAACAGCATGGCAGTTCCTTAAAAAATTAAAAATGGAACTCACATATAATCCAGGAATTCCACGTCTGGGTATATACTCAAAAGAATTGAAAGCAGGAACTCAAACAGATACTCATACATCCATGTTCACAGAAGAATTATTCACAATAGTCAAAAGGTAGAAGTAACCCAAGTGTCCCTCCATGGATGAATGGATAAACAAAATGTGATATATACATACAAGGGAGTATCATTCAGCCTTAAAAAAGGAAATTCTGACACATGCTGTGATATGGATAAACCTTAAGGACATTATGCTAAGAGAAATAAGCCAGCAACAAAACAACTAATATTGTATAATTCCACGTTCATGAGGTACCTAGAATAGTCAAATTCATAGAGACAGAAAGTAGATTAGAGGTTACCAGGGAATGGGAGGAGAGGAGAAGGAGGAGTCATTGTTTAATGGGTACAGAGTTTATATTGGTGATGGTTGCCTTGGGTTGGGGGAAGGAGAAATGGGAGTTATTGCTTTGTGGGTACAGAGTTGCAGTTTTGCAAGATGAAAAGACTTCTGGAGGTGGATGGTTGCACAACAGTGTGAATGTACTGAACTGTACACTCATACATGGTTAAGATGGTAAATTTTGTTATGTGTATTTTACCACAATAAAAAAAAAGTTAAAAAAAATTAAACATCTATAGTATTGTAATACTAAAGCCCCTCCTTCAATTGCTAAGATTGCCAATCATTAAGGAACTTGATTCTTCCACTACTTCTAAGGGTGAATGCTTATGGCAGTAAACTAAGTAGTTAACAAATGATGACCTAAAGAAGGAGCCTATGTTACAGTTCAGCATGGACGCTAGTCCTGCAGATTATATTGAAAAGAAAGGCTGGAGCTTTTGTTTTGTTTTGTTTTGAACTGCAGCATCTTAAATACCACAAATTACAAAGACCATGGTACATGTAAGTGAGCTGTATGGTATTCCATTGGATGAATATACCACAATTATACCATTTTCATGCTGGGTGTTTGGGTTATTTCCAATTGTTTATTGTTCTAAACTGCCGCAGTGAATCTTCATGTATGTGTCTCCTTGTAGATGTGTATCAACATTTCTCTAGTGCATACACCTAAGAGAGGAATTGCTGGGTTTCTGGATTTGTACATATTCAGTTTTACTAGATCTTACCAAGTTGCTTTCCAAAGATATTGCACCAATTTATTCTTCCACCAGCAGAATATGATAGATTTTTGCAACTTCACATCCATCTCAATACTTGGTATTGTCAAACTTTTTCATTTCTGCCAATCTGATGGGGCTGAAATTTTATCCTATATTTTAATTTGCATTTCCTTAATTACTAGTGAGCTTGAACATCTTTTCAGATGTGCATTGGTTATTAGTTTCAAATTCGTTTCATTCTTTGAAACTAATTTCCACATCTGTGAGTTGTCTTTTATTTATTTATTTTTATAAAGAGGGAGAGCAAGTGAGAGAGAGGGGAGGGGCAGAGGGAGAGGGAGAGAAAGAATCTCAAGCAGGCTCCCTGCCCAGTGCAGAGTCCGACATGGGGCTCGATCCCACAACCCCAAATCGTGACCCGAGTGGCAGTCAAGAGCCGGTTGCTCAACTGACTGAGCCACCCAGGCACCCCTGTGAATTGTCTTTTAATATCTCTTCCCAAATTTCTATTAGGGTATTTATCTTTTCTTATTTGAGTTGTAGAAATCTTTCATATCTTTGGGAAAAATAATCCTATGTTACTTATATGCATTACATATATCTTCTTCAGCAGCCTGTTGACAATTATTTTACTTTGCTTATGGTTCTCTTCTTTATATATAGCTTTCCATTTATTTTTTTAAACCACCACATTTTTAAAAAATTATTTTCATTCCAATGTGGTTAACATACAGCAATATATTACTTTCAGGTGTATAATAATAGTGATTCAGTAGTTCCACATATTACTCAGTGCTCATCAAGAAAGTATACTCTTAACCCTCTTCACCTATTTCACCCACCCCCCACTCACCTCCCCTCTGGTAACTGTTTGTTCTCTATAGTTAAGAGTATGTTTTTTGGTATACCTCTTTTTATTTCCTTTGTTTCTTTTGTATCTTAAATTTCACATGGAGTGAAATCATATGGTATTTGTCTTTCTCTTACTGGCTTATTTCACTTAGCATTATACTCTCTAGATCCATCCATGTTGTTGCAAATGGCAAGATTTCATACTTTTTTATGGCTGAGTAATATTCCTCTGTGTGTGTGTGTGTGTGTGTGTGTGTGTGTGTGTGTGTATACCACATCTTCTTTAGCCATCTATTGATGGATACTTGGGTTGCTTCCATAGTTTGACAGTTGTAAATAATGCTTCAATAAACCCAGGGGTGCATATATCCCTTTGAATTAGTGTTTCCTTATTCTTTGGGAAAATACCCAATAGTGTGATTACTAGATTATAGGGTAGTTCTATTTTTTTTTTTTTTTTTTTTTAAGTAAACTCTACACCCAGTGTGGGGCACGAACTCATGACTTTGATCAAGGGTCACATGCTCTACTGACTGAGTCAGCCAGACGTCCCAGGGTAGTTCTATTTTTAATCTTTGGAGGAACTATTTTCCACAATGGCTGCACCAGTTTACATTCCTACCAACAGTGCACGAGGGTTCCTTTTTCTCCACATTCTCACCAACACTTGTTATTTCTTGTGGTTTTGATTTTAGCCATTCTGAAAGGTGTGAGGTGATAACTCATTGTGGTTTTGATTTGCATTTCCCTGATGATGAGTGATTTGAGCATCTTTTCATGTGTCTGTTGGCCATTTGTATGTTGTCTTTAGAAAATGTCTGTTCATGTCTTCTGTCTGTTTTTTAATTGGATTATTTGGTTTTTTTGTGTGTTTTGAGTTGTGTAAGTTCTTTATATATTTTGGATACTAATTCTTTATTGGATATGTCATTTGTGAATATCTTCTCCCATTCAGGAGCTTGTCTTTTAATTTTGTTGGTTGTTTTTTGTTTTGTTTTGTTTTTGTTGTGGAGAAGCTTTTTATTTTCATATACTTCCAATAGTTTATTTTTGCTTTTGTTTCCCTTGCCTCAGCAGACATATCTAGAAAGATGTTGCTATGACCAATTTCAGAGAAATTACTGCCTGTGTCTCTTCTAGGATTTTTATGGTTTCAGGTCTCACATTTAAGTCCTTAATCCATTTTTAGTTTGTTTTCGTTATTGTGTAAGAAAATGATCCAGTTTCATTCTTTTGCATGTTGCTGTCCTGTTTTCCCAACACCACTTGTTTTTCCCATTACATATCCTTGCCTCCTTTGTCCTAGCTTAATTGACCATATAATTGTGAGTTTATTTCTGAGCTTTGTACTCTGTTCTGTTGATCTGTGTGTCTGTTTTTGTGCCAGTACCATACTGTTTTGATTACTACAGCTTTGTAATATAACTTGAAGTCTAGAATTGTGCTACCTCCAGTTTTGTTTTTCTTTTTCAAGATTGCTTTGGCTTTGGGGGGTCTTTTTTGGTTTTATACAAATTTTAGGATTGTTTGTTCTAGTTCTGTGAAAAATGCTGTTGGTATTTTGATAGCTATTGCATTAAATCTGTATATTGCTATGGGTTATATAGACATTTTAACAATCTTTGTTCTTTCAATCCATGAGCATGGGATGTCTTTCCATTTCCTTGTGTTGTCTTCAATTTCTTTCAACAGAGTTTCATAGTTTTCAGAATACATGTCTTTGGCTCCTTGGTTAGGTTTATTCCTAGGTATTTTATTATTTTTGATGCCATTATAAATGAGATTTTTTTCTTAATTTCTCTTTCTGCTGCT
Source organism: Phoca vitulina (assembly GCF_004348235.1). Lineage (NCBI taxonomy): Eukaryota > Metazoa > Chordata > Mammalia > Carnivora > Phocidae > Phoca > Phoca vitulina. Next base: position 39,747,816 of record NW_022589706.1, read on the forward strand.
TCATTATTAGCATATAAAAATGCAACAGATTTCTGTACATTGATTTTGTATCTTGCAACTTTACTGAATTCATTTATCAGTTCTAGTAGTTTTTTGGTGGAGTCTTTAGCATTTTCTATATATTGTGCCATGTCATCTGCAAATAGTGAAAATTTGACTTCTTCCTTACTAACCCAAATTACTTGCTAAATTTCTTGGCTGATTGCTGTGGCTAGGACTTCCAGTACTATGTTGAATAATAGTGGTGAGAGTGGACATCCTTGTCTTGTTCCTTACCTTAGGGGAAAACTTTCGGTTTTTCCTCATTAAGTATGATGTTAGCTGGGGGTTTTTCATATAAGGTCTTTATTGTGTTGAGGTATGTTCTCTCTAAACCTACTTTGTGGAGGGTTTTTTATCATGAGTGGATTAATTACATTGTCAAATGCTTTTTCTGCAACTATTGAAATGATCATATGGTTTTTATCCTTTCTTTTATTGATGTGATGTATCATGTTGCTTGATTTGTAAATATTGAACCACTCTAGCATCCCAGGAATAAATCCCACTTGATCGTGGTGAATATATTTTTTAATGTATTGTTGGATTTTGTTTGCTAATATTTTGTTAAGGATTTTTGCATCTATGTTCATCAGAGATATTGGCTTGTAGTTCTCTTTTTTGTGGTGTCTTTCTCTGGTTTTGGTATCAGTATAATGCTGGCCTCATAGAATGAATTTGGAAGTTTTCCTGTTTTCTGAAATATTTTGAGAAGAATAGGTATTAACTCTTCTTTAAATGTTTGGTAGAATTCACCTATGAAGCCATATGGTCCTGGACTTTTGTTTGTTGGAAGTTTTTGATTACTGATTCGATTTCATTGCTGGTAATTGGCCTGTTCAGATTTTTATTTCTTCCTGATTCAGTTTTGGGAGGTTATATGTTTCTAGGAATTTATCCATTTCTTGTAGGTTGTCCAATTTGTTGGCATATAATTTTTCATGACATTCTTTTACAATCATTAGTATTTGTGTGGTGTCAGCTGTTATTTCTCCTCTTGTTTTTTATTTTGTTTGAGTCCTCTCTCTCCCTCTCTCTTTATGAGTCTGGCTAAAGGTTTATCAATTTTGTTGATCTTTTCACAGAACCAGCTTCTGGTTTCATTGATCTGTTCTGTTGTTTTTTTGTTTTGTTTTGTTTTTGTTTGTTTGTTTAGTGTCCATGTCATTTATTTCTGCTCCAGTCTTTATTATTTCCTTCCTTCTGCTAGTTTGCGGTTTTGTTCTTTTTATAGCTCCTTTATGTGTACAGGTAGTTTGTTTACCTGAGATTTTTCTTGCTTCTTGAGGTGGGCCTGTATTGCTATAAACTTCCCTTCCCAAAGATTTTGGACCGTTGTGTTTTCATTTTCATTTTTCTCCATGTAATTTTTTATTTCTTGGTTGACCCACTCATTTTTAGTAGCATGTTATTTAGCCTCCATCTATTTGTGCTCTTTCCAGATTTTTTTTTCTTGTGGTTGATATCTAGTTTCATAGCATTGTGATCAGAAAAGATGCATGGTGGGCAAGTGAGAGTGAGAAAGAGAGAGAGAGAGAGAGAGAGAGAGAGCGTGCATGAGTGGAGGGAGGGGCAGAGGGAGAAACAAACTCCCCGCTAGTGGGAACCCAAGGTGGGACTCCATTCTGGGACTCTGGGATCATGACCTGAGCCGAAGGCCGATGCCCCTTCATCTTCTTCTTCTTCTTCTTTTTTTAAAGTAGACTCTACATCCAACGTGGGGCTCCAACTCATGAACCTGTGATCAAGAGTTCCATGCTCTAATGACTGAGCCAGCCAGGCACCCCATCCCTAATGGGCTTTTATCATTACAAGGAACCCCTCTTTTTATCCAACATTCTCCTTGTATTTTCTTCCTCTCCAGTTCTATCAGTGAATTTATTACCTTGAGACATTGTACACAGGTTACTGGATCCATTAACACAGTTCAAAAGTTACTACAGGCTCTATGGGGTGCCTGGGTGGCTCAGTTGTTAAGAGTCTGCCTTCAGCTCAGGTCATAATCCCAGGGTCCTGGGAGCGAGCCCCACATCGGCCTCTCTGCTCAAGCGGGAAGCCTGCTTCTCCCTCTCCCACTCTCCTTGCTTGTGTTCCCTCTCTCTCTGTGTCTCTCTCTGTCAAATAAATAAATAAGATCTTTTTAAAAAAAAGTTACTACAGGCTCTAAAAATAAATGAATTCTGATCTCAGACAGGCAATATATTGGGATGACCAACATCTAGAAATGTAATCAACTGCAGCCATATACCACCAGAAACATTTTTCTGGATATGTCTCCTGAGGCAAGGGAAATAAAAGCAAAAATAAACTTTTGGGACTACATAAAAATACAAAGCTTCTGCACATCAAAGGAATCCATCAACAAAACAAAAAGGCAAGGGGCGCCTCTGTGGTTCAGTTGGCTTAAGATCCTCAGGATCCTGTGGAATGGAGCCCCTAATTGGCTTCCTGCTCAGTGGGGAGCCTACTTCTCCCTCTTCCCTGCTGCTCCCCCGATCATGCTCTCTCTTGCTATCTCTCTCTCTCTCCCCCAAATAAATAAATAAAATCTTTTTTAAAAAAGGCAAATACTGATTGGGAAAAGATATTTGCAAACGATATATCTGATAAGGATTTAATATCCAAAATATGTAGAGAACTTACACAACTCAACATTCAAAAAACAAATAATCCAATTTAAAAATAGGTAGAAGATATGATGAACAGACATTTCTCCAAAGAAGACATACAGATGTCCAACAGACACATGAGAAAGATGCTCAACACCATTAATCATCAGCAAAATGCAAGTCGAAACCACAATGAGCTATCACTTCACACCTGTCAGAATGGCTAGAATCAAAAAGACAAGAAATAACAAGTGTTGGTAAGGATGTGAAAAAAGGACCCTGTGCATTGCTGACAGGAAAGTAAATTGGTACAGGCACTGTGGAAAACATTATGGTGGGTCCTCACAAAATTAAAAACAGAAATACCATATGATCCAATAATTCTATTACTGAGTATTTACCCAAAAAACAAAAAAAGCAAAAAACACACCAATTCGAAAAGGTATATGCATCCATGTGTTTATTGCAGCATTATTTACAGTAGCCACGATAAGGAAGCAACCCAAGTGTCCATAAACAGGTAAATGGATAAAGAAGATGTAGTATATATACATATATTGGAATATTACTCACCATAAAAAAGAATGAGATCTTGCCATTTGTGAGAACAGGGGTGGACCTAGAGGGTATTATGCTAAGTGAAATGAGACAAATACCATACGATTTCACTTACATCTGGAATCTAGACAACAAAAGAACAAACAAATAAAAAGGAGAAATAGACCCATAAATACAGAGAACAAACTGATGGTTGCCAGAGGGGAGAGTGGTAGAGGGATGGGCAAAAAGGAGTGAAAGGGAATGGGAGATACAGGCTTCCAGTTATGGAATGAATAGGTCACAGGGATGAAAGGTACAGTGTATAGTGGTATATGCTGAATATAATCAATGGTATCATAATAGCATTGTATGGTGAGAGATGGTAGCTACACTTATGGTGAGCATAGAGTAACATACAGAGTTGTCAAATTACTATGTTGTACACCGAAAACTAATGTAATATTGTATGTCAACTGTACTTCAATAAAAAAAAAAATTGATCCTATTGAGTATGATTTTGGATAAATAAAAAAGAAATGGAAAAACAAAAATAGAAGCAGATTGACCAAAGTGTTTGTAAAACTGATTAAGGTATAGAATGGCTTAATTTCATTCCGAAAATTCTTTCTTGATGATAGCTCGTAACTGCTGGTATAATTCTGCTGCCCTTTATTTTTCTCTCATTTTTTTGGTAAGTAATCTCTATACCCAATATGGGGCTCAAACTCACAACCCCAAGATCAGGAGTTCTACCAACTAAGCCAGCCAGATGCCCCATTGCTGATGTAATTCTGATTAAAAAAGACAACCACTGGGGTCATAATAATGGGGTCACAATATCCTTCACATTAAAACAGAGGTTTTAATCATTGAGAGCAATAAATGAGAATAATAAATGTATCTATCCAAAAGGATTGCAAAATAACCAGCTTTTTCCTATCCTTTTTCTATTCTGGGTGAAGGATCTTGAAGCAGCCTATCGTATTACAGATATCCATGAAGCTTTGGCATTGTCTGAGGTGGGAAATGACAGGAAGATGTTCTTGTTTGGAACCCAAGTGACTGAGAACGGCTCAGAAATACCCTCCGTCATGCAAGATGCCAAAGACTTGATTGCACACCTGGCTGCAGATGTGCAGGGACCATGCCCAGGCCCACTGTGCAGCTCTCAATCTAAATCTCCCTAGGGAGTGTTGAGTGACAGGTTTGAAGCCAAAGGTTTCCACTGTCCAATAAAAAATAAGCCATTTCCTATTTTCTTAGTGCATGACATATATAGAAAGATAATGTTAATTGATTAAGAGCCTCTCTATGTTTAGATTTTAAACTTTAAAAATATTGGTAAAATAATATATTCGGGGGGTATTTGGATTATCATCAACAAAATTAAAGTGAACATTAGTAAGCATTCAAACCATTTGCAGTTTTTTGATGACATGAGATTTATATTAAAATATTTTAATAAACTACCTCTTTTCAAGTAAAAATCGAGGTGTCTTTCCTTAAGTAGATTCACTTAACACTGTAAGGAAAGAAATATCAGGATAAGGCAATGAGAAAAGTGAGCACTATCAGACATACATAGAAATATAAATTAACAGCATTTAGAAAGATTTAGAAAAGCCTTCTCTTTCAGGAGCCTTATATACTAGAATAGGAACACTGAGGATTTGATTTTTAAATACTTGACATTTCACTTTTATACATAGATAAGCTTTCTTCACCAGAAATATTTTATGATAACTCTGTTTACCTACAAACATGATAAAAATCCAACTTTTAACCTTAGTGTCTTGTCTTGTTAAAAAACAAAAGGACTTCAATTGCTGGATCATATGGTAGCTCTATTTTCAACTTTTTGAGGAACCTCCATACTGTTTTCCAGAGTGGCTGCACCAGCTTGCATTCCCACCAACAGTGGAGGAGGGTTCCCCTTTCTCCGCATGCCCGCCAACATCTGTACGTGCACCCCGATGTTTATAGCAGCAATGTCCACAATAGCCAAACTGTGGAAAGAGCCAAGATGTCCATC